>NC_042618.1:193577630-193890702 GCF_901001135.1 Rhinatrema bivittatum | reverse complement strand
AAGGGTCAGAAGTAGAGCAGTGACTTACCAAGTTTCACAGTTGTGGGAGCCACTATGCAGGAGGAGTTTTCAGGATCTTAAATCACCAGACTCAAGTCAGGAATGAAATGAAATCCACAAGAAACCAGAAAAACAGGAGCCACTTTCATTGTTCCAGAGGACTTAGCTAAGAATCTAAGAAAACATTTTCTAGTGCTGGTGCCAACCTTCCTGCTATCTTATCAGAAGATCTAATCAGAGAACAAAGGTTACGGGGACAGAGTGGAGCCCTGGGATGGAGAAGGGAGCGGGGTAGAGCCTGCTGTGGGGAACTAACAAAGCCTGGCATGTGCAACCCTTACTGTATAAATAAATCAGAAAACTCTCTTTTCTAACAGTGATACTGAAATACCACTCTAAAGCAGGGTATATTCAAAATATCCACTTTCTTGTTGCTTGACTCTTTTGCTTCATATATTTCTGGCTTTCACTAAATTTCCTTCCCTTATCACCCTAAACTTGTGTGTTTCTTATAGCTCTATAATTTGTGCAATAAAAGTTGTGCACTTTTTATTATGGTCATACAACATGGCTTTAAATAATACAATCCTGCTTTCTCTCTCTCTTCTTCAGAGCTGTGTGCAGTCATTCATGTGTAAGTGTGTGATGCTCACATGGGGCTTTTTTTGTGGGCCTGGAAGTTTCCTCCTGCTCCTTTGGGCTTCCAGCTCCCAAACCACCTAGCCCAGTCATTGCAGAGATAGTTTTCAGCTGTGGTCCATGCACCAGCACTCATTCCAGAACCCTGCAATTATGGACCTTAACTCCAGTTACTAAATCCAGCTACAAGGTCTCTCAAGAAAGATTTCTCGTTACTGCTCTTAGCAGAAGGCATGGGGGTAATTGCACAGAACAATTGCACAGAACAATTGCAGCCCTCTCCTGCCAGTATGAACTCCATCTCCTACTCTTCATCTTCCGGTTCCACTTGTAGCTCCTCCCCGCTAGGTCAGGTGATTCTGGCCCTTCGCTGGCCTCCTCGAGGTGGGACCTGCCCCTTCCTTGCCATAGGACCTTCCAAGGTGTCCCTCCTACCTGAGGAGGACCTATCCAGTTAGCTGGTCCCATCCTCCCCCCCCCCCCCCCCCCCCCCCCAGGGATACTCTCTCCATCTTCCTTAAGGTAGTGCTACCCGGTACCGCCCAGGGTTGACAGAAATACCCCCCCCCCCTTTTCCTCTGACGGTCTTCAGAGCTGGGGGTGAACCCTTATTCCTTCACGCTCTGGTCATCCCATCTCAAAAAAGATATAGTGGAACTAGAAAAGACACAAAGAAAAGAGCAACCAGAATGATAAAGGGGATGCAAAAACTCCCTTATGGAGAAAGGGTAAACAGATTTATCTTGGAGAAGAGAGGACCAAGAGGTGATAAAATCATGAGTGGGGTGGAATGGGTAAATAGAGAACAGTTATGTATCTTTTCAAACAACACTAAGTCTAGACTAGGAGACCCTCCATGAATCTAGTAACCAGCAGTTTAAACAAATCGTAGGAAGTATTTTTTCACTCAGTGCACCATCAAGCTGTGGGATCTGTTGCCAGAGGATGTGGTTAAAGCAACTAACATAGTAGAGTTCAAAAGAGGGTTGGACAAGTTTCTGAAGGAAAAGTTCATAACCAGTTATTAGCCAGACAGACTGGGACAGTCAACGCTTATCCCTGGGAGTGTGATATAAGAAATAGATCAACTACTGGGGATCTGCCAGGTACTTGTGACCCAGAGTGGCCACTGTCGGAGACAGGTTGCTGGGCTCAATGGTCCTTGGCCTGACCCAGCATGGCATGTTCTTAATTGTCACTATTATGTGCTAGCTGGGGCTTCTTTCTCTCATGGGCTGTGAATGCAGCCTCTGCAGCATCCACAGGATTCTGAGCCCTAACTAGTCCAGGGCAAAGAAAACAATAGACCTGACCTGGAAATCAAGCGCAGCGTAATCCGCATGCTACCGGACCACCAGCTACTCACACACCCATCTAATCAAAGCAACTCACTTAGAATCAGAGCTGGAGCTTTCAAAAACTTTTACCACCAATGGCTCCTAAGGAATCTGTAGCCTCTCCCCCAACTTCTCCTGGCTGCAGGGGCTCATGGGGGAGGTCATTGGCCAGGACTGGACCTATGCTCATAAGAACATAAGAACATAAGAAATTGCCATGCTGGGTCAGACCAAGGGTCCATCAAGCCCAGCATCCTGTTTCCAACAGAGGCCAAACCAGGCCACAAGAACCTGGCAATTACCCAAACACTAAGAAGATCCCATGCTACTGATGCAATTAATAGCAGTGGCTATTCCCTAAGTAAACTTGATTAATAGCCGTTAATGGACTTCTCCTCCAAGAACTTATCCAAACCTTTTTTGAACCCAGCTACACTAACCGCACTAACCACATCCTCTGGCAACAAATTCCAGAGCTTTATTGTGCGTTGAGTGAAAAAGAATTTTCTACGATTAGTCTTAAATGTGTTACTTGCTAACTTCATGGAATGCCCCCTAGTCCTTCTATTATTCGAAAGTGTAAATAACCGATTCACATCTACTCGTTCAAGACCTCTCATGATCTTAAAGACCTCTATCATATCCCCCCTCAGCCGTCCCTTCTCCAAGCTCCCATATACTTCCCATATGGTGTACAAAGGCCAGTCTTTGATAATTCTTCAGAGCACCTAAAAAAAATCTCTATAATGGGGGATGTATTAGAACAAATTGACTTGAAAGCATGTGAGATCCATATGTCTTTGTATTCCCTAATAACTTTTTTGCCTGGTGTCCTATCCACACCAGATTTTCAGGATGTCAGGGGTTGTTTTTTGGGGGGTTTTTTTGGACCCATGTATGTGCACCGTCCATGCGTAATAGACTCCTTTAGTTCCAGGTGACACTTTCATATGTGTTCTGCTCTTTATTCACAAAAAAATTAAACGATTCTCCTTAGTTGAAATACGTACATAAGAAGTTGTCATACTGGGTCAATCCAAGGGTCCATCAAGCCTAGTATCCTATTTCCAACAGTGGCCAATCCAGGTTACAAGTTCCTGGCAAGTACCCAAAGTAGGTTCACACTGATGTGATGTGCCTTCAAGGGAATTGCCAGCTTTAAAACAAGTTGTTTGCAGTGGATGAGTTTATGTTACCTGCTTGCATCATGAGAGGTCTTTTGCATGACCCGCTCAGTTCTGATTCATTTAGGGATTGTTTTCCTTATATGCTGATTGTTAGGGGAATATGGTGATTCATAAATGTCCTGCATTCCATTGATGTATTGAAATCTAGTAACAAAGAAATATTCCAGAATATGATTTTCACAAACACCTATGTTCAGGTGAGGTTGTTAACTTGACATGTCATAGTAACCTGGGCTGGTTTAGAAATGTTCCTTTGTATGTATCTTTATTTTCTGAAAAGTGGCCTTTTACCATTGTTGGTGTTTGAACACATCAGTACTTAGCAATCAGTTTTCTATTTCCTGGTTTTATTTCAATGTTATGGTTAACCTGAAGAAGCGATAGGGTTATGTGCACAGGCTATCATGTTCTGCCTTGCTTCTCCTTCTGTGACATAATAGGCACATCTATTGTCACACATAAGACAATCTCATGGCATATCATTGGCCATCCTCACCAATAAAGATTCACTTCATCATGAGAATCAAGAATTACAGCAACTCTAAGATTTGTCAAGGGCATGAAGTAGATTATTGATGTCTATTTGTGGATTGAGGGGGACTTTTCTACTCCAATATGTGTAGCCAGATATGATTTGCTATTTCTTAAGATGAGAAACAGCTCCCTTGTGTGGACATTTGCTCTCAGTAAGTTGGTACACCTTTAGGATTTTCCCCATTGATTCCTATGGAATCAGAGTGAATAAGTGTTTGAGAGAGTATGCAAATGAAGCAGTGTGGAGACTGAAGTGTAGGCAGGCATTTTTGGCTTCTTGCCCTTAGTTTGTGCTGATATTTTAGCAAAGCATGCTCATTGCAGTTTCCCTGATATCAGCCAAGAGACTTTGCAAGTTCAAAAAAGTATAACGAGGCTTGTGAATAAGGAAATGAATCAGCTAATACATTGTACAGCTCAGGGCAGATGGATCAGAAGTTCACTATTACCCATTTCACTCCTACTAAGCCTCCAGTGCAGCCTCTGCCCCAGCTATGAATAGCAGATATTTTTATTCGCTGGTCTTTCCAATTAGGTATTCACATCCACTTCCTTTCTGGCCGTAGATTGACTCTACAGAAAAATCTGAAAAAGAAATTGTCACATTTTATAAATACAGTTGTATATTTCAAGTTGCAATTACAAAATTCTATACATTTTCTGAGGTGCTAATGACACTCCCTCTTTGACCTTTCTCACCCTCCTTCTCCACAGCCTGGGTATCAGGTTTCTGCCCTCCTCATACTCACAGATATAGAACAGGGTTAAGAGGCACTTGGCCTGGGGATAGGACATGCTGGAGACAGGACTCTGACAGTTTTCACAGAGGAACAGTAGCAGGCTTGAGTAGCAAACTGCAATGGTGACCAAGAACAAAAATCAGGAACAGTTCACATGGAAGCGGGCTTAACTTGGAAGCTAGCTATGCTATGACCTTTATGTTACGTATGACGCTATTGTGCATGTTATAACTCTTGTGAACCGCTAAGATGGATAGACTACTACCCCTAGTGCGGTATATAAAAAGTTTTAAATAAATAAATAAATAAATAAATAAATAAATAAAAATAGCTTTGCAGGCCAGAAGCTGAAGTCAGAGATAGATTCACAATGAAGCAGGCTTGAACAAAAGCTGACTTACAGGAGCTGAGGTCAGTAGAAAGTTCACAATGATGCTTGATTTACAGGCCAGGAATTGGAATCCTGGAAGTAGCAGGTTCTGTAGCAAGAGGCAGCCTTTGGGTTGCTGCTAACAGCTTTCTGCTTTCCAGAAACCCTTTTAAACTGAGCCTCAGCCAATCTCATTTCCCAGGGGTGTGGCCCCTAGAGCTCTCCGAGCCAGACTTCTTTTCTGCCCAGCTAATCTAGAAACAAAGATTCTGGTCCCTAACTTCAGAGCTGCACTCCTTCAAGCTCCTGTTGAGGTCTTGCCCTGTCTCTGGGAGATGAATAGAGCATTGGCCACTGGCCCAGCAGGGGTAACAGAGCAGTGGCAGTCAGAGGGAGGAAGTGAGCAAGCACCAGGCATGAGTGGAGGGCAGTTTACTGAGATTCCATGAACAGAGGCAAATTCCACTGCATTGGCCATAGAACAGTAGTAAAGGGGAGGTTCTAGTTATATGATAAGAGGCTTCTCTTATCTTGCATGAGTATTCTGGGATGTCTAAGGCAACAAAGCTAAGCTAAGATGTTCTGTGTTCACAAACTTCAAGAGTACACTCTGACAAATGGGTGGTCTGCTACAGATCACGTGCACTTATTGGGTTACAAAAGATAAAGAAATAAACCTGTGAGTAAAATAAAAAAGAAAATTTAAGGAAACAATAAAAACTCCCATGATGTAGTAATTTGGGAATTTGCAGGTTTTATGTTGGGTTCGGTCACTCAGAGCTGAAAATCTTTATTATCAATGCTAACTCAGAGCTTCAGACCTACCCACATACGACTAATTAAACCCACAGTGAAAGCTGGGATGGCAACAGGAATCTTTTAATGTTCTCATTCTGTAATATGCAATGGAAAGATCAAAGAGCAATGATTTCTCGTGTCTTATGGTGGGGTAGAGGGTGGGAAGGATTCTTTATCTTTTACTTTGTTTCTTATATTTTCTTATATCATTTAATGACATTATGGTTGTTTATTTTATTGTGTGTTTTAATTGGTCATTGTTGTATGTCTTATTCATTATGATTGTTTTACTGTAAACCACCTAAACATTTTTGATAGGAGGTATACACATTTTTCAAATAAATAAATATTTATAGTCCAATGGTACTAATAAAACATAGTCTGTGCTGACCTGACACGTAGCATTGTGGCCTAAAGGTTGAAGATTCAGTTTATATCCCTTCACCAGTCCTCTGAAAGATCCAGTCATGATCATTCTGTTCTATAAAATAAATCCCTCTTCTATTTCTGTTTCAGATAAACCTGGTTTGTGCCCAGCAGCAGTTGATGCAGAACTGTGCCCACGTGTGAACCAGTGCATTTCCGACAGCGAGTGCCAGGGCACCCTGAAGTGCTGCAGCTCTGGATGTCCTAAGCTTTCATGCCAAGGTAACTGCCCTGTATAACCTTAGCCATATCTGAGCATTGGGATATATTGCATCTAATATATAAATCTTAGCCTACACATGTCTAATCCCTTAAAGGATATCAACAGAAGACCCATAAGGGAAGCATACGCTAGGAGAAGCTCAAGACATCTCATACAGACCTCGAGCCTGCATGGAACATGGACACAGACACAGACAGACATTTTCCTAGTTAAAATCTAAACTCTTTTCCCTGCTGTAGTACTCTGGGGGAAAATGGTTCCATTAGTTTCTATTGTTTAATCTACCTGCATTGTTTTAATTTGTCATAAGCAGGAGACACTGCTGCTTTCAACCAACGAATTTATCGATAAAAATCAGAAAATAGTGATTTTTTTGTTCCTTGTTTATAGAATGGGTTTGCAAGTTCTTTGTTCTGATGGATTGCTTAGGTCCCAGAATTTTATTATTATTATTTCAGTATATATTCAGTGCCCTAAACTAGGGTACATTATAACAAATTGCATACAGTGGCAATGTGTTAGTGCTGCACTTTCTTAGCCAGAGTTTGTCTCTCTGTGGAATTCATATTGCATCCTTGTTTTCACTTTTTCTATCTTTCCCAGCAGAGGTGACACAGCCTTAATGAGTGCGATGCCTGACCAGAAGAATCTCCACTCACAGGAAGCATCACCAGTCCCAGGAGGGTGGAGTGGAGGAAGTTGAACTCTGTCATGCATGAAATAGGTCATGTCCCGTACCTGCATGAAGGCAGTCAGCAGGACCAGTGTGGATCTGCAATGGTCTTAAACAGTTTCTTTGCCTTGTCACTTATAACAAGTATGGTGATGCACGCTGGAAAACACAGAGCAATTCTTCTGTAGAACCTCTCCAATATCGCTTACAATGGCAGAATGATTTCCTCGCCTGTGGGTCAGAAGAGAGAGACTGTGTGTTGGGGAGATGCTCCCTTTCCTGATTTTATATGCCCAATCTCACACATGCTGTATGAGGTTAAATAATTGGCGAGGGGCCGTACTGCTAGAAGTTAAGAAGCCAAAGGCAGTTCCTTCTAACTGTGCCATTAAAAAGGTTTGACAAGCCCTAGTTCCAGAAAGGTTTCTCCCAATGTCCTTGGGCCCCACAAGTTTTCTTACTACCTCAACTAAGAGGCTGATAGTAAGCGAGTTCCTAAAGAGGTCTTATCACATTCAGCAAGGGACAGTTCTGTACTGCAACACAGGGAGAGCTCACACACCCCTCAACCTGCTACCCCCTGAGCCACTATTGAGAAGACTTTTGTAACTTCCACCAGTGATAATGTATCTATTATGCATTTCAAAAACTCTTAAGTTATGCTGATTTTCAGAGCATTTACTTAGGATAATCTTCAAACGCATACAAACGGACCTGCATAAACGTACACTTGCTCTTTACAGGGTGTAACTCGTGCCTGTTAATTTATGCACATGCTCTTTAAAATCCAAAGTATGCATATAAATCACAAGTCTGCCCCCTCTTCCAGAATGGCTATCTTTTGTGTGCATAAAATTATGCAGAAAAATGGGTTTCATACATAAGCTTATGCATACAATTTTATAACAAAAAATTAATGCTAAAATCACCACCACAAGAGTCCCTAAATCAAATGCACTATATACAACCAGCAAAGAGCACCTGATACATTTGATTTTTTTCTATCACAATCCAATATCTGTACTAAGCATTTCTTGGAGATTAAGTGGACCATTATAACACCCATGCAGCTGCTTAACAAAATTTCAGCTTTCACTGCAATAAGGGTCATATATAATCAAAGGTACTTCATAGAACTCAAATATTACATTTTTATAAGAATTTTTGTTGCATGCAAAAAAGAAATTACTCCCCATCTAATTCGCTATCCATTGCAAAGAAACAGGCTGTCTGGGTACCTCCCTCCTGATTTAGTGAACAAATTCCAACCCAGTGTAACAGCAGATGATGGACGACTTGTGGCAAAAAAGGGAATGTTTCTTTATATTTGGCGGAGGAGTTCAGCAAAGGAGGGAGGAAGAAGCCTGGATATGAAACACTGAGACATCACTAGGTCACTCTTCCCCTGTATCTATTGGTTATTTTATTAGGGGCTAATGTATGAATGTAGGGGTAGGGGAGAGCTTGTTTGTTTCACACCTCCTGACAGCATCCAGGCCTGTAGCAAAATGTTAGAGAAACCCCAACAGAGCAAACGTGGACACCTGGTTGAAATAAATGTGGTATATATGGTATATGAAATGGAAAACCCAGATTTTGATTGTCTGCAGCCCCTTTTTAGCTTTTATTTCAGAGAATTTGAGACTGTTGAGATGATTAATATTTGCAGACGAGGATTAGATATGCTAATGTTAATGACATCTTTTCTACCCAATCTGTACTCAGAATGCTGGATTTTCATGTCTTACAAGATCTGACATATTTTGTTTGGAAGAGATTTTTATGTTTCTCCTTTAGTACAAAGCAGTGCTTTGTTAGTTTATTGTCGAGAAAGAGATTGATTATTTTGTAATTGAAATGTTTGCCATATTTTCTAAGTCCATACATTTACAGATTATTTAATAAAGAAAAATATTGTAGAACAAAAATGGAAGCTGTATTCTCTTTGGAAGGGACTTGGCTTTTCTTTCCATCTCTGCTATGTATCATAATGCCAATGACAGACTCAGACACTGACCCACATACTGGCTGTGACTGGGCCATATATCACAAATGACATCACACCATGCGCGAACGGACTTTGGGGATCTACTTAAAGATAAAGCTTTTTAAAAATTTGTTTACGTGTTTGATTTGTTTGTCCACGTGCATATTATCCCCTCAATCATTCAACAAAAAATAACCACATGTTCAGGATAGGTAAGAGAGAGAGAGAGACTTGCTATAGTGCATTTTCCCTAGACAGGTATTTGTATCCCTATGAGAAGCTCACCTAGTAACTCGAGGTGGGGATTAGGTATGAGTGTAGGGGGTTGGGGGCCACTTTCACATTCAACATGAGACGTACGAACAGAACAGTGGTCTCTTGTGAAGATTTGATGGCCTTCGGAGTGAGGAAACTCACTCCAAGATGAGATTTGGGCAATGTTCTCTCAAACTAGCTTGATGGACACACTCTCTCTCTCTCTCTCTCCCCCCTAGCCTGCAGCATACTGAAACAGGCTGTCCAGAAACATCATGAACCACGATATATACTGGCAATGTAGCCCAAATTGGGTTAATAGCACAACTTGCACTAAGAGCATGTTGCATAGCTGTTATCGCAATTTGCGATACACATGCTTATTAGCATAAAGTAACACCCCTTTTTGGTATCGCGTGCGATATTGGAAAATGAGGCCCTAAATTTGGCCTTTTGAGATCACCAGCATGCTGGGAAACTGCTTCCAGTCATTAAGAACATAAGAATTTCCATGCTGGGTCAGATCAAGCCCAGCATCCTGTCTCTGACAGTGGCCAATCCAGGTTACAAGCCCCTGGCAGATCCCATAAAGTAGATCTAATTCCTGTTACTCATTTCCTGGGATCGCAATAGCTGGCTTTCACCGTTCCCTCTGAGGCCGCTCCGAAATCGGAGAGGCTTCGGAGGGAACTTTCCTTCCCCCCCCCCCCACCTTCCCCTCTCTTCCCCTACCTGTCCCGCCCTCAGCCTGAAACTCCCCCCATACCTTTATTTCACAAGTTACACCTGCCAGAGGCAGGCGTAACTTGCGCGCACCGGCCAACTGCCGGCGCGCGATCCCCGGCCCAGTGGCCTTGCAGAGGCCTCTGGCCACGCCCCCGCCCATTTTTTCAAACTCTGGGACTTATGCACATCCCTGAGCTTTACGCGTGCCACCGGGCCTTCTGAAAATAGGCCCGGTGTGCGTAACCCCCCTACGCGCGTAAATCCTCCTGAATTTATGCACGTAGGGCTTTTAAAATCTGCCCCAATATCTGCCATGATATGGATTCCTTTCTTTGTAGAGGACTATTTCCCCCGGGGCTGGATTTAAGATTTTGGTGCCCATGGGCAGAGTGCTGCGGTGTCCCCCCGCCCATGATGGTGCGCTAGCACATTGCTGTAAAGCAAGTGGAAGCAGGCTCCTCTTTGGCCTGGATATTTGGTGCCTTCACAATGTGATGCCCTAGGCAGTTGCCTATGCCCAAATCCAGGCCTGACTTTCCCCCACCTCCATATTAAAGACACACCACCAGACTACCTTCAGACTGTCTGTTCCAATTCAGTACAGGATGATCCACCCTTTCTTCTCCATAAGAATGTCACCTCTCGTTTTATAAAGGACCAGCTATCCCTCCGTCTCTAGTAGAGAACCCGGGTACAGAAGCCCATGCCACTTTAATATCATTTGTCTCTCTATCTCCAATACAGGACTTGGACTTTGAAAGTCAACTTGTCACTCGCAGCTCCCATTGCAGGCATGAAGTTTATTGTTTGAGGGACACTGAATTGGTTAATGCTCATGGTTTTCCATCTATGAATGCAATGAAATAATTGTAGCTCAGAATGAAATGGGAATTTTCCGCTCCAGCTTTATATTCTCACACCTGGCTGCCTCTTGGCATATGGAAGCATGACACTGCAAGGAGTCAGAATCCACTTTTACCGGGGACTCACTCTATTTGCTGAAGAATAACTAACAAATTGAGATACTGAAATGGCCTAATTTAGTGTTCAAGGTTTAAAAAATAAACAAGGACCCCTAAATATTAACAGGCAACCACTAAGATACCTTGTTTAATGCTTGTCCAATGAGTGTGAATAAGGAGACTTTTTGTAGTTGCTCTACAAATGAGTAACAGCTTCTAAACTTTAGCCTCATTTAAACCCTGAACTAGAGGGACTTTTCTTTCCATGTCTGCTATATACCATAATGCCAATGACAGACTCGGACACTGGCAGACCTCTCAAGGGTCAGATGAGAGTATTTAAAGGCCATGATTTTGAATACAAAGTACATGCCATGCACATACAAAAAATGTATTTTATAGAAACTTGTTCTGCTTTTCGGCCTTTAATCTTTAATGGGGCAAATTTTAAACTAACTACAGGGCTTGTAGTCCTGTAGGCTTATGTTCAAAGGGAAGCCTCATATGGGGTTTCCTTTTGAAAATCCCAGTGGCTGTGGACAGTGAGTACAACATACCTATGGACAACAGCACAAACAGCTTCAAAATGAAAGGATCGTGCATATTGTCCCTCCCCTTGACGCCATTCCTTTTTTGTTGGCAGCGTGGATTCTTATAACTGCAGGGAGGGGAGAAATTTCAATGATGGTTTTTTTCACAGATAAAAGCTGTTTATCTTTCTATAAATCGCCCTCTAAAACCTCATCTTGCAACAAATGAGCCAGTGATTTTCTAAGACAAGCATATGTGCAATGGAGAAAATAAAGTCCGTCATAGCTGCCAGGAACATTTGTTTTATGAGCTCTTGGGTTGTTTGCAAGGTTTTTCTTCTCACCGGGGTCAAATACGAATCTTAAATGGTTTTGCAAGAAAAAAAGATTCATTATCTAATCCCCACGTTCACAAGACTAAAGGATTCTTGACATAAAGATTGCTCCTTTCCAGTCTTCACTGATGGACCGAGGCTTAGGGCGCCATGCAAACTAGTTTGGAGTCACTTCTTCACAGCTCCAGTCTGACAAAACTGGTGGAGTTACCTGAACTTGATGGGAGAAAAGCTGTCAGATTTTATCACTGACCTTGGCAAAATCTGCAGTGGATCTGACGAAATCCGGGGAAATCCCCAACACACTTTATTAGCATAATCTCTTGATAAATGGTTCAACAAGCCCATCGATTTTGCTAAGGGCTCGACCAGTTGGTTAAAACATCTCTTTTTTTTTTTTAGAAGTTCAAAAGGGACTTGGAGTGGACACTTCCCTAGTCAGGACAGGTACAGCTGAGGCTCTGGAAGTCTATGGATTTGTTCTGATTCTTTAATCTAAGCAAATGCCTCAGGGCAAAGACCCCTGGTTTCACTGAAGCAACTTGAAATGAAAAATGCATGCTTATGTATATATTTGTTTCTGCTGTGATTTAACTTTGAATAAATACCAGGTTTATTTTTATCCTCAGTTCTATAAGAACATGAGCTTAGTTGAGTATGTCTGTGTGCATTCCCCCCCTTCAATTTTTAAACAGCCAGTCTGATGTGATCTGAACTTTGTGTGGAGGTAGGCACTTGGGGACCTGACTTCATTACCTATCAAAGTTCAGAAGTGATTTGGAGAGAGCGAGGGGAAAATTCAACTCATCATATATCGAGAAGAACTAGACAGCACAAAATTTTGATCCTTGGTTACTGGAGGAGGACCACATAAAGCAACCACAAATTAAGATTTGCAAAGAGGTAAACCTCAATTGATTTTCAGAACAGTGTGTTCACGTGGAGCTAACCAAACTCAAAGTAGATAAGGCGATGGGGCTAGATAGGATACATCCGAGGGCATTGAGGGAACATAGAGAAGTCCTGGTAAATTCTTTATTCAGTTCGGGAGGACTGGAGATGGGCAGAAGAGGTTCCTAGTCATAAAAGTGGGAGTAAGGAGGAGGCTGGGAACTACAGGCTGGTTAGTCTGTACTCTATGGTGATCAAATTAATGCAATCACTGTTAAAACAGAGGATAGTGAAGTTTTTGGAATTCAATGGATTGAAAGATCCAAGGCAGCATGGTTTTATAAAGGTAAAACTTGTCTGACAAATCTGATCGATTTATTTGATTGAGTGGCTGGAGAGTTGGATCAAGGGAGAGTGCTAGATGTAGAATACTTGGATTTCAGTAAAGCCTTTGACACAGTTCCACACAGGAGACATAAATAGAGTGCCCTTGGTACTGGACCTAGAGTGACTGACTGGGTTAGGAATTGGCTGAGTGGTAGGTGACAAAGGGTAGTGGTAAATGGAGCATACTCAGAGGAGGAGGGACATTACTAGTGTTGTGCCTCATCAATCAGTCCTGGAACCAGCTCTTTTAAACATTTTCATGAACGACATAGTGGAAGGATTGTCAGCAAAGGTTTGTGTTTTTGCCGATGATACTAAAATCTACAACAGGGTAGACAGTCAGGAAGATGTGGACAAGATGAGGGACTTATCTAGCAAAACATGAAGAATTGTCTAGAGACTGGAAATTTAATGCTAAAAAATGCAGAGTAATGCCTTTAGGCTGCAAAAACTCAAAGGAGAGGTTGTTATGGCCGCCAGCCCGCAGCAACCCACGACCGGGGCCAGCCACTCACCGACACGGCAGACCGCCCGCTAAACGCTGACAGCACCTGGCGTCAGCAAGTTTCTTCCACGGCTGTTCCTACTGCCGCCGAACATGGCCGCGTCGTCGGCTGGCTTCCTGCTTCGCGTCTGGCTCCTCCCCCGCCAGGCCTTCCTAGAGCCGCGCACGCAGCAGAAGCAATACACTTAAAGGAGCCATGACAGGATATCGTATTGGCTCCTTCCTGTGGGCTCCACCTTCAGGTGAACTTCTTGGCTCCTAGTTGATGTGTCCTGAGTTCCCGGCGGCTTGTTCCTGATTCTGCTCCGCTACCCGCTGTTTGGATTCTTTGGCTTTGAACCCGTGGACCGACTGCTGAACTTCCTCTGGCTTTGACCCCTGGACTGGCTGCTGACCATCCTTTGGCTTTGGACCCGTGGACCGACTGCTAACCTTCCTCTAGCTTTGATCCCCCTGGACTGGCTGCTGACCATCCTTTGGCATTGACCCGTGGAAAGGCTGCGGACTATCTTTTGGCTTTGACCCTTGGACCGGCTGCTAACCATTCTTCAGACTTTTGACCCTTGGACCGGCTTTCGACTAATCTACGAGCTTGGCTCAGGGACTACTCTCGACCAGCTGGAGGCGCCAGCCATCTGGATTATACGACCAGCAGAAGGCGCCTGCATCTAGACTTCCTCTCAAACTGCAAGGATTCTTCTGAGTTCAGCTTTGCCTTCTGACGGTAGGGACTTGAGAGGGTTTACTCTCTTAAGTAGTGCCAACTCTACCTCGGACCAAGGGTCCATCTCCCGAATCACAACAGAGGTACAGTATTGAAGATGAAATTCTTCTAAGCATAGTGGGATCTGGGGGCGATTGTATCTGATCTTAAGGTGGCCAAACAGGTGCCAGAAAGATGCTTGACTGCATAGGGAGAGGAATGGTCAGCAGAAAAAGGGAGATGATATTGCCCCTGTATAAGTCCCTAGTAAGACCTCACTTGGAATACTGTGTACAATTCTGGAGAGCGCACCTTCAAAAGGATATAAACAGGATGAAGTCGGTCCACAGGGTGGCTACTAAAATGGTCAGTAGTCTTTGTTCTAAAGTACATGGAGACAAACTTAAAGATCTAAATATGTATACGCTAGAGAAAAGGCGAGGCAGGGAAGATATGATAGAGACATTTAAATATCTCAGATGTTTCCCATGCACAGGGAGCAAACCTCTTTCAACCAAAAGGGTGAAAGGGGGTAGACTCCAAAGTAATCTTAGGAAATATTTCTTTACAGAGACAGTAGTGAATGCATGGATCGGCCTCCCAGTGTCGGTCATGGAGACAAAAATGGTATCTGAATTGAAAGCATGGGATAAATACACAGGATCTTTGAGGGCGAAATGGGAATTGTAAGCACTACACAAACTGGACGAATAGACTAGTTGTGCCATATGTTTTTCTGCTGGCATGTGCTATATGACAACAAGATAATATTTCCTCCGTTATATTTTCAAAACAATTTGATTTTGCTTAACCAAATTTTGTGTAAAGATAGTCCCATGGGAGGACATCTGACTCTTGTATTTTGAAAAGTCATAAGCGATTGGGGGAAGGAGGCAAATTTGGAAATCCTCCCTATAAAAAATAAGAAATAACTTCAATATATCATTCCTTGAGAACTGCTGGTCTGATTCTCACATTTTATATCTGACCATTGGGCACAATGGTCTTTAATTGGAATAACTGGAATGGCAGTAATTCCTTAGTTACCGATTGTTTACTGTACATGTCAATCAGTACCATTTCTATCATGTATCTTTTAATTTTAACCTAGCACTTTCCTTCTGCTCCTCTAGTACAATGGGAACCATAAGCATTCATTCATTAATATCCCTACCGCATAATTAATATCCCTACCTCACAAGGACAATTCATTAATGCTTTAAGCACATTGACTGACATTTACGTTCTCTCTATTTAATCCCCAGCTTCTTTTCTATGCTCCAAGTTGTATCACTCCCTTGTTTTATTGTAACTGCATACCTTAACCTTCTCTTGTTTAATGTTTTTATTATTATTATTACTACAACGATTACTATTATTATTAAGATAAATGTTTCTTACCTTTTTTGTTACCTATCTACTTGTTAATTGTAAACCGACATGATGCGATATCTATTGCGAATGCCGGTATAGAAAAACTTAAAATAAATAAATAAATAAATTCACAATTACCCATGGATTTTCCATCTCCCCCAAGGTACCTGGTCTGGTCATTGCATCCATGGTCTTGGGCTGGGGGCCAATCACCAGGGCTCCTTCCAGAATCCTGCAAGCCTGGGCCCTGAATCCAGCCACTAGGTGTCACCCTGAGTGATGTCCATGACCCACTCACTGTTGGGGGCCATTATGTTGCCTCTGCAGCATCTCCCCAGCCCCATCCAAACTGGAAAGCAGAAGACCCAACTTGGTACTTGAACCAGGGACCCCTAGGCTGGCCCTCTTCATATTAATAACTCGCGCTTCAGTTAGTAATTGTGGCTAGGCTAAGCTTAATTAGTACGGACTAGGGATGTGCACTGATTTATTTTTCGTGTTGTTGTTTTCGTTTCGGGTTGTTATCTGTTTAATTTCTTTTTTAAAATGGTTCGGGGGTGTTTATTTCATGTTTCCCTAATTTCTTACTTAGTAAGCACTAATGGGACTAAGTGTGCATTAACTCAAAATACTAATTTTACGAAATTTTGTCATTTTTCTTCCATTTCGGGGTGCCCCGAAAACAAGATGAAATAGACTATTTCATTGCCAATCTATTTCGTTTAAAACGAATGCACATCCCTAGTACTGACTATGCACATTTCAGCATAATCCCTACAGTACCTGAATGTAATCCACTTTGAAGTAGCGGAAAGGCAGAAAATATATATATCTATACAAAATAAAATAAAAAATGATGTGACTGCCTGAAAATACATGGAATTATGATGGGATATGTTGTTTTTTAGAATGATCAACCGTATATTTTTATATTCCAGAATACATTTCAAAATTGCTTATATATATATTGAAAGCTCTGAATACATCTTGAGAAATCTAGAGCTTTTTACCCGTTGGTAATATTGCATACAAAATGGAGCCCAGGCTATCTAGAATGTCACAGGTCTACATGTTTATTTCTAAGTCTAAAATCACAGCTATTTCTTTTTTGTGCATGAGTGTTCCACTTTGATAACAGTGAGTTTGGTTTTCTTGAGCCTCCTTTTGTACATATGGAGGTATGGCACTGGGATAACTTTCATTTCCACCTGCCAAGGACACAGTCCTTGTACTGCACTGCATCACAGCAAGCAAATCCAGAGGAATACTGAAATAGTAACAATCTGTGCTAAGAATCAACTTTTGGCTTTCAGGTGTTTCCACATGTGGTCCTTGAGAAGCTTAAAAAATTCTCTGGAGGGTGAGGATGAAGGGGGAGAGGGTTGACAATGTAAAGGGATGATTCTGTTGATTGTTCGTTGCTATGTGGTATTGAACATCGAGCAGAGTTCACCAGGGTACTCACCTTTAGTTGTACTTATTGAAAATTAATGAAAAATATTTATCCATAAACCCAGTTACTAAGTGGCAGCCTCGTGTAACCTAGCTTTCCCATGAGATCTGCAGGATACAAACAAGAAGCACTATTCCCTGTGTCTGTGCAGAGCTCAGCTACCTAAAATATTTGGGATAATTATACCTCTCGCTCCTCACTCCCTCCAGGTGATGCAAGATTTGTGTAACTGACTGTGAGACAAAAGTGATGGAAGTGGAGGTAGGCTGTAGACCTTCACATCAGGGGCAGATTTATATTCTTCAATCACTCTAGCACCGGTGCTTGATCCTTATTCTTTTTTTTTCTTCTAGTCTGGGGTTGCATGAAATTATTGGCAAGTGAGGTAAATTATCATGAATCATTCTCTGACTGCTTTTCAAGAGATATGACCTTCAACAGATGGATTTCATCTTGTCCAAGAAATCATCCTGCTGCCAATGTACAACAGCCAATGGGAGGCCGCAGGTGCTCACCAGTGTCAAGGCTAATTTGCAATGAGATCATCAAGAGGAAGGGATGATATTGTGTCTAGATAAAAGTGCAGGTAACCTTGTTATACTATTATTTTAAACACTTCCATAGGCAAGGTGAATGTAACACACTTCCAAAATGTTACTGAAATGTTACCCTCATAATTGAAGAATCTTTACCAAATTTAGATACATAGAATTTTTTGACTTCTGAAAAATTAAAAAAAAAAAGGAATATTGTGCTCCTTGACTATTCTGCAGGTGCTTACTGCTACAAGAGTTGCCAGTGCTTGATTCTCAGGGATACTGCTGTGTGACTACTTCGGTTTCCATCTCTTTAAAACAAGGTGATCTTTTAAGACAAACTGAAATCACACTCAGAAGAAGCAAATTGCTACAAGTTTTCTTCCAGCCTAGTACAGCAACTACCGATTACATTTGTCCCTAATAAATAATCTCATTTTTTTTAAAAAGGCTACCAGTAATATTCCAATGCTAGAAAGTCCATGCTAAAGCAGTGGCAGAGGTTGCTGTCAGGCACTGGCAGATACCAGTCTGCTTAGGCCCCTGAAGTAGGCTCTCTCTCTCTCGCTCATCACCTCAAAGTGCAGGGGCCTGCGACAGAAGTTACATTCAGCTGACGAGTGGGGCTTCAGCTCTAGGCCAACGCTCTGCCAGGCGAGCAGCAACTTGTCTGTTACAAAAAGAGATAAAAGAAAAAAGTCATGTAACATCTTGCATAAATAGTCAGTGCTCAGATCTTTTCCCAAGCCTGTATAGTGAATTGCATTGCATGTCTGAGGAAGCGGGGGGGTGATGGTGGTGTACTTCTGTCACCCTCACAGCACACCTCTTAACATTTAAAATTACAGGCTAGCACGAGAGATTCTGGAAAGTTTCAGGTAGTGTAGAATGAGATCCTATTATCCTGATAAGATTTCCGTTGTTCTGATGAAAGAATTGTATAAAATGAGCAAGTCTGACGCTTAAAAGAAAAAAAATTACTCATCAGAGTAGGTCTCAGTGAATGTTTTTAAACTGGAAAAGAAAAAAACTTGAGAAAATCTGTAGGATTTTTTTTTAAGCAGAAGGTTGTTAATTATGGCATCAGTAACATGGCTGTGAGGTAATCTTCCTGCATTTACGGTGATGAAGACATCTGGAATCATGTTCAGGAATTCAGTCGAGGAAAAATTAAAGACTCCATGGTCTTGAGGCAAAAATTCACAACGGCAATCTACAGAGCATCCACAAGGTGTCACTGTTACTCAAAAAGTGAGCTTAAGCAACCGACCTGGTCTTGGAAAAACTATCTTCACAGGTGGTGATTGTGGAAGCCTGTGCCCATAACTCTGAAGGAGGGAGAGGGTTAACAGGGTGATAATGTGCTGACAGTACACACACACACACACACCCTGATCTGGCTTCTGAGCCGGTCCCCCAGTCATAAAGCCTCTTGGTCTCTGACAAAGAGTTCCCGATACTGTTCTCTGAACTAATTAATTTTAAATTATGAACTTTCTACTAATCAGGACAAGCTACAGAGAATATTACCTTTTATTGGCCTAATATATGAAAAATTGAATATAGTCTGGATTTATGTGGGCTAAAGAGTCTGATGCCTTTCTGAAAACATAACCCTCAATGCAGATATAAAGAGCAGCAACACATATACCAAAACACAGCTTGCCTCCTCCCCACTCCTACTACCTCCATCTTTTGCTTCTAGAAGCATTTGAAAAAAGTGAACTTGAAATTCTGGCACATTTTTGTATGGTTTCACAATTTAAAGAGGTGCACAGCAGCAAAGATGCAAAACAGCTTTTTAGATTAAACTCCATTTTCCTTCAAAATACTGGGGGATAGTGTATATCAGGACTAAGATCCCTCTTGGGCTTGATCATAGGGATCCACTCAATGGAAGGTCAACTGGGACAGCAGCGCTCAGAACATCTCATCCAATAGGCTTTCTGTTAATTTGACATCTTGTGAGTGCGAGTGGCAGAATCATTCAACAGCAGCACATGGGCCTCACGCGAGCCAGCAGGACCACCTCAAAAAGCTCATTTTCTCTGGAATATTTTTGGTCCTAGGAAACCATTTCTTCCCCGCCTCACTTCTGCTGGGCTGTACCAGGAGATCTGGGTCTCACAGCCTCTCTCTGACAGAGCCGGCAAGAAGCAGATGAGCGCCCGAAGCAAAAACTTCAGAATTACAGGGGAAACCATCCTTTTAAAAAAAAAAAAAAAAAAAAAAGGGGGCTCGTGTTCCTCCAAGAAGCGAAGAACTCCTGCACAGAGCTCTACAATTCAACATGGCTGAAACCAGACAGTTTACCTGTGCTATCTGTCAACTTTTTATAATGTTTACAAATATCACAGGTCCCGTACGAGCCTTTTCCCTCGTGGCACACACCTGCTGTCAGAATGGGAAAAAAAACAAACGACCAGTTCCACTCTTTATATCCAGAGCTGTGTTTAGTTTATGCTAGTGCACATCAATACTGGCTAAGGGATAGGCTTTCCCTCTGCCGTGATTTCAGCCATCTTGCTTTCGGACCCACTTTCTCAAGTACAAGGTTTGGCCAAAGAGTAAATCCAAGCAGGGTTTTGATTTTTTTTCTTCTGAAAATTTCACCTGCTGATTAAGGAGTCCCAGTGCACCTATGCAAATCCCACCCAGGGCGTGAAAAATGGCTTATGTGATGTCTGAAACTTACGGTGACCTCCAGTAACTTTCTCGGCTTACCTCAGTCTTTTTTTGAGGGCAATTTCAAAACCATTTCCCGCAGATAAAAAAAAAGGAAAAAAAAAAAAGTGCTTTACCCGCGAAGATCGCCAGTCTGAAAACTGCCCACCCTTTCCACAGATGAAAGCCCACACGGAGCCCCACAAGGTGCAAACCTTTACCTGCATTACAGTGGAGGCATTCTCAGAGTGTTTTGGAGTTTCACAACTCTATACACAGTTTTGGTTGGAAAAAATACCTGCAGAAAAAGCAGCTGTAGACCTCAGCGGGCCCATTCTAACTTGGGCAATTTGCAAAGGGAAGGTTTGTGTGGAACAAATAAAAACCAACTCCGCAGTTACCCCGATAACTGAGATGAACTGGCATCCTTCCTCCTTCTATTAATAGGGATTTCCTTGATGAACACAAGGTGCACAGTGACTTTTCCGGCACTCCGTATAAACAAGATCCAAATGTAACAGTGCCAGAAAGGCAAGGAACAGGTGTTAACCAAGTTCAGCAACTAGCAAGGTATTCCTTCAGTCTTGAAAGCCCTGGGGCATATTTTAAAAGCCCTGCGCGCGTAAATCCAGCCGGATTTACGCGCGCAGGGGACTTGCGCGCCTATGTTGCATAGGCCGCCGGTGCGCGCAAAGCCCCAGGAAGCGCGTAAGTCCCGGGGCTTTGCTTGGGGGCGTGTCGGGGGCGGCACGGCATTCGGGGGCGTTCCTGGGGCGTGGCCGAGGCCTCCAAACCAGCCCCCGAGTTAGGGAATGGCGCGCCGGCAGCCAGCTGGTGCGCGCAAGTTACACCTGCCTCGGGCAGGTGTAACTTTCTGAACAAAGGTGGGGGGGGGGATTTAGTTACGGCTGGGGGATGGGTTAGGTAGGGGAAGGGAGGGGAAGGTGGGGGGGCCGGAATAAAAGTTCGGAAGCAGGCTGCTCGGCTCGGCGCGCGCAGGTTGCACAATTGTGCACCCCCCTGCGCGCGCAGACCCTGGATTTTATAAATGTGCGCGGTAGCGCGCGCATGTTATAAAATCGGGCGTAAATTTGTTTGCGCCGGGTTGCGCGAACAAATCTACGCCCGCGCATAACTTTAAAAATCTTCCCCCCCCCCCCCCCCCCGTGCGCTAGCAGAAAGGTTTTCACGGAGAGACCTACCGAGGAAGTAGGTCATCATCTGGGGGGTGTGGTGTGGGGTGGGGGCGATGCGCAGGAGTTCCTCTCCCCGGGGCACCGTGGGGTAGTTGATTGCTTGCACGTAGATGCTGTGTTTGCTCATCAGCTCGTCGCACACTTTTGTGTTCTTAGCGGCATCCGCCACCTAAACAGAGGGAAAGAGAAATTGAGGGAAGAGCAGCATTGCTTCCTGGCACACTGACATGACGTGCTACATGCAGTCTGACCACACACACACACAGGCAGATACGATAAGAATCAGGGAGAACGGGCGCCCGGCCATCTCTCCTGGGCACACCATCCTGTATTTAAATGAGGGGGTAGCGCTAAAAAAGAGGCACTAGGGGCAATAGCACATCCCTAGCCCCTCCTTATTAGAGGAAATCCAGGAGAGGTGGCCGTCAGTGAGTTCAGGAAACCGACGCTCAATTTTAAGGTAGAATTGAGCGTCCGTTTTCCTAACCAAACCGGCCAGCACATTTTTGGTTCTTCTGTCTTAATATTGCTAGGATATTAAGTCGGAGGGTGTACAGAAAAGCAGTATTTTCTGCTTTTCTGTACACTTTTTCGGGCTGCTCAGAAATTAACGCCTGCCCTTTTGCAGGCTTTCATTTCTGAGCATAAAATCTGCAGCAAAAGTACATTTTTTATTTCGATATCCCGGGTGCATAACTAATAGCCTCATCAACATGCATTTGCATGTGATGAGCACTAATAGTTTTGGGGGGGATGGACATGCGTTATCGACGCACTAAACCCCTTACAGTACAAGGGGGTAGTGGACGCCCGTCGAAAACGCACGTCCAACCACGTGTTAAACAGTGCGCTCAGCACAGCGCACTTTACTGTACCAGCCCGTAAGAGTCGGCCACTTCAACAGCTGCACAACACTGCTGAGATGCCCTACAAAAATCTTCCAAAGGTTGGGAAAAGATGGCCGGAATTGCATTCCTTTTAACATTTTGTTAATTTAAGAAAAAATTAAATTGAATGTTCAGATTGATTCAGAACACTCCGAATTGATTACAACAACAGAAACACCAGGTTTCCCTGATTTCAATATCTGCATCTCCTATAAAGATATCATGAGCCCACTGCCAAATAAAATATCAGCTGGTGTCTTATTATAGATGCCAATATTGAAATGCTAGTTAGCCAGATAAGTAACCCGCTATGTTCAGCAGCCACCACTTATCCGGATAAGTCAGTGGGCAGGGAATGAGTGGATTGGGTGGAGCTACGTAGACAATCAACCGGATGCCGATATTCGGCCGTAACTGGTTAACTTAATTGGATAAGTAAGACCTGCCATCGAGCTAGTCTAACTTAGCCGGATTTAACTTATCCAGTTATACACAGATATTCAGCAGCATCGCTGTGCTGCTGAATATCCCATTTAAGTTAACTGGATCAGTCTTATCTGGTTAACTTAAATAAGCATTTATTTTTTAATAATGGACCCGTACTGACTAGTTAATAAAAACCCATCCAAAATATCTACCTGTAAATGTAAACTACAAAATGACCCACAAAACTTCACAACTGGTCATGAGCCCATATGCCATTTCACAGCTTTACATATCAGCACTGTCCTAAATGCAAAAAAATCTTGTTTTAAATCTTATAGTAGACTGATGTAGGTATCAGCCCATCTGCACACATGTGATGTAAATCAGTGTTGCTGGGTATTCTGTCAAAGTACGAAAAAAGATCAAAACTGTTTATTTTAAGTTGGTGTTTTATCCTCTTTCACTTGTCTTCTTGCTACGCCAATAATTCAGAAGATAAGTGCATTCAGAAAATATTCAGAACCCTTTACTTTTTCCACATTTTGTTATGTTACAGCCTGATTCTAAAATGGATAATATGCATTTTTCCCTCCTCAGTCTACACACAATACTCCATATTGACAAAGTGAAATCAGGTTTGTAGAAATTTGTGCAAATTAATTTAAAAAAAACAAAACAAAAAAAAACCTGAAAGATCACATTTAATTAAGTATTCAGACCCTTTTCTATGACTCTCAAAGTTGAGCTCAGGTGCATTCTTTTTCCACTGATCTTCCTTGAGATGCTTCTCCAACTTGACTGGAGTCCACCTGTGGTAAATTCAATTGAATGGACACGATTTGAAAGGGCACACACAGCTGTCTATATAAGGTCCCACAGTTGACAGTGCATATCGGAGCAAAATCAAAGCCATGAAGATGAAGGAATTGTCTGTAGACCTCCGGGCCAGGATTGTGCTGAGGAAGTTCAGAACCACCAGGCCTCTTCCTAGAGCTGGCCGCCCACCCAAACTGAGCAATCAAGGGGGGGGGAAAGGCCTTGGTCACTCTGACAAAGCTCCAGAGTTCCACTGTGGCAATGGGAGGACCTTTCAGAAGGACAAACAACTCTGTAGTACTCCACCAATCAGGCCTTTATGGCAGAGTGGCCAAACAGAAGCTACTCCTCAGTAAAAGGCACATGACAGCCTACTTGGAGTTTGCCAAAAGGCACTTAAAGGCCTTAAGAGCATGAGAAACAAGATTCTCTGATCTTATGAAACCAGCATTGAACTCTTTGGCCTGAATTGCCAATCATCATGTCTGGAGGAAACCAGGCACCACTCATCACCTACCAAATACGGGGAAGCATGATGGTGGCATCATCATGCTGTGGGGATGTTTTTCAGCTGCAGGAACTGGGAGACTATTGAGGATTGAGGGAAAGATGAACGGAGAAAGAAGAGAGAGACCCTTGATGAAAACCTGCTCCAGAGTGCTCTGGACCTCAGACTGGGGCAAAGATTCACCTTCCAACAGGATAACAAGGCAAAGCACTCAGCCAGGACAATGCAGGAGTGGCTTCGACACAAGTCTGTGAATGTCGAGTGGCCCAGCCAGAGCCCAGACTTGTACCCGATCAAACATCTCTGGAGAGACCTGAAAATAGCTGTCCATCGACGCTGCCCATCCAACCCGACAGAGCTTGAGAGGAGACACTTGAGAGGGGCACTTAGAGAAGATAAGGCCATCGCGGAAAGATTAAATGATTTCTTTGCTTCGGTGTTTACTGAAGAGGATGTTGGGGAGGTACCCGTAATGGAGAAGGTTTTCATGGGTAATGATTCAGATGGACTGAATCAAATCACGGTGAACCTAGAAGATGTGGTAGGCCTGATTGACAAACTGAAGAGTAGTAAATCACCTGGACCGGATGGTATACATCCCAGAGTTCTGAAGGAACTAAAAAATGAAATTTCAGACCTATTAGTAAAAATTTGTAACTTATCATTAAAATCATCCATTGTACCTGAAGACTGGAGGATAGCAAATGTAACCCCAATATTTAAAAAGGGCTCCAAGGGCGATCCGGTAAACTACAGACCGGTTAGCCTGACTTCAGTGCCAGGAAAAAGAGTGGAAAGTGTTCTAAACATCAAAATCACAGAACATATAGAAAGACATGGTTTAATGGAACAAAGTCAGCATGGCTTTACCCAGGGCAAGTCTTGCCTCAGAAATCTGCTTCACTTTTTTGAAGGAGTTAATAAACATGTGGATAAAGGTGAACCGGTAGATATAGTATACTTGGATTTTCAGAAGGCGTTTGACAAAGTTCCTCATGAGAGGCTTCTAGGAAAAGTAAAAAGTCATGGGATAGGTGGCGATGTCCTTTCATGGATTGCAAACTGGCTAAAAGACAGGAAACAGAGAGTAAGATTGAATAGGCAATTTTCTCAGTGGAAGGGAGTGGACAGTGGAGTGCCTCAGGGATCTGTATTGGGACCCTTACTGTTCAATATATTTATAAATGATCTGGAAAGAAATACGATGAGTGAGATAATCAAATTTGCAGATGACACAAAATTGTTTAGAGTAGTTAAATCACAAGCAGATTGTGATAAATTGCAGGAAGACCTTGTGAGACTGGAAAATTGGGCATCCAAATGGCAGATGAAATTTAATGTGGATAAGTGCAAGGTGATGCATATAGGGCAAAATAACCCATGCTATAATTACACAATGTTGGGTTCCATATTAGGTGCTACAACCCAAGAAAGAGATCTAGGTGTCATAGTGGATAACACATTGAAATCGTCGGTGCAGTGTGCTGCGGCAGTCAAAAAAGCAAACAGAATGTTGGGAATTATTAGAAAAGGAATGATGAATAAAACGGAAAATGTCATAATGCCTCTGTATCGCTCCATGGTGAGACCGCACCTTGAATACTGTGTACAATTCTGGTCGCCGCATCTCAAAAAAGATATAATTGCGATGGAGAAGGTACAGAGAAGGGCTACCAAAATGATAAGGGGAATGGAACAACTCCCCTATGAGGAAAAACTAAAGAGGTTAGGACTTTTCAGCTTGGAGAAGAGACGACTGAGGGGGGATATGATAGAGGTGTTTAAAATCATGAGAGGTCAAGAACGGGTAGTTGTGAATTGGTTATTTACTCTTTCGGATAGTAGAAAGACTAGGGGGCACTCCATGAAGTTAGCATGGGGCACATTTAAAACTAATCGGCGAAAGTTCTTTTTTACTCAACGCACAATTAAACTCTGGAATTTGTTGCCAGAAGATGTGGTTAGTGCAGTTAGTATAGCTGGTTTTAAAAAAGGATTGGATAAGTTCTTGGAGGAGAAGTCCATTACCTGCTATTAAGTTCACTTAGAGAATAGCCACTGCCATTAGCAATGGTTACATGGAATAGACTTAGTTTTTGGGTACTTGCCAGGTTCTTATGGCCTGGATTGGCCACTGTTGGAAACAGGATGCTGGGCTTGATGGACCCTTGGTCTGACCCAGTATGGCATTTTCTTATGTTCTAATGATCTGTACAGAAAAATGGGAGAAAATCCCCAAATCCAGGTGTACCAAGATTGTAGCATCATACCCAAGAAGACTTGAGGCTGTAATCGCTGCAAAGTACTGAGTAAAGGTCTGAATACTTATGTAAATGTGATTAGGAGGAGTTTTTTTTTTTTTTAATTAATTTGCACAAATTTTGACAAACCTGATTTTGCTTTGTCATTCTGGGGTATTGTGTGTAGGCTGAGGACGGAAAAAGAATGAATGTTATCCATTTTAGAATAAGGCTGTAATGTAACAAAGGGGTAGATTTTAAAAGGTGCGCGCGGGAGTAGATTTGTTTGCGCAACCCGGCGCGAACAAATCTACTCCCGATTTTATAACATGCACGTGCTGCCATGCACATGTTATAAAATACAGGGTCAGCGCGTGCAAGGCTGTGCAAAAATCGGCAGCCTGCGCGCGCCAAGCCGCGCAGCCATCCTCCGTTCCCTCCGAGGCCACTCCGAAATCGGAGCGGCCTCGGAAGGAACTTTCCTTCCAGCCCCCCCCCCACCTTCCCCTCCCTTCCCCTATCTAACCCACCCCACAGCCCTAACTAATTCCCCCCCCCACCTTTATTTTACAAGTTATGCCTGCCTGAGGCAGGCGTAACTTGCGCGCGTCGGTCGGCTGCCGGCGCGCCATGTTATGGTCCAGAGGCCGCGGCCACGCCCCCGGAATGCCCCTGGGCCAGAACCACGCCCGCGGCCCCGCCCCCGGAATGCCCCCCGATGACGCACCGGCCGCAACACGCCCCCCCGACATGCCCCGCAGGAAAACCTCGGGACTTATGCGCGTCCTGGGGCTTGCGCATGCCGCTGAGCCTATGCAAGAAAGGCTCAGTGCATGCAGGGGGTCGAAGGGGCAGCTTTTCGGGGGTTACGCACGTATCTTACGCACGTATCTTACGCACGTAACCCTTTGATAATCTGCCCCAAAATGTGGAGGACGCGAAGGGTTCTTAATATTTTCTGATTGCACCACAAGGGGGATCAGAGATCCCTTTTCACATGTACAAGAAGCTGGTTTTGAACAAGGATCTCGGTAGAGGGGTGCAATTTCATAACACTCCTGAGTGGAACAGCGAGACCGCGATGGCAATCGATCGTTACCCTGATGGGAATGATGTGGCTGGGGCAGTGCACCACAGGAAGCCCGGCATCCATCAGCATCTGTCTCAGGAGCTTGACATTGCGCTGGTGCTGCCGCCGCAGAGTCTGGCCCTCCTCACTCTTCAAGGTCCGGACGGATTCCAGGGCGCCGTTTAAGAGCATGGGGGGCAGAGAGGTGGTGAAGATGAAACCGGCGGCGTAAGATCGAACGGTGTCTATCAAAGAGCCGGTGCTGGCCACGTAGCCTCCAACACAACCAAAAGCTTTGCCTGGGAACACAGAAACACATCACGTTGTACTGGCAAATGTGTTTGTTTGTTTTTTTTCGGCTGTTACAGAGTTTCATGGACAGACATTCAAATCTCTGCTCGTCAAGATTTCTGTAAAATGTTGCGCAACTGGCTAATGACTGACATTTTCTCTTGGGCGCCTTCTGTTTTCCCATCTTACTCGGGCGCTCACTCTCCGGTTCCCACCACCAGCACTGCGTCTGGTACAGCTGCTGCTGGCTCTGTGTGGCTCAAACTCACCGAGAGCCGCGAGGCGCCAGAATTGGCAGTGGCTGTACCGGGGACGGGGGCGGGAGAGTGAGATGCGAGTGGAAGTAGGAGGGGAGGAAGCAGTGGATGTTGAACATGATTGGGGATTATGGGGTTTATATCATATACACCCATTTCTTTCTTTTTTTTTTTTTGTATTGGGGATGTTTAATCAGTATTTTTCAGTTAAAAAAAGAACAAAACTGAACGCTAGAATCATTGTTGCTTTAACTTCCTCTTTCCTACAGACATAATAAAGACAGGAAATCCCAACTTTTAAGTGTTCCTGCTAATTTACAGCCAGACAAGCAAAGCCGTTAGCTTCACTTCTGCATTGTCACTCGCTGCCCTCCCACTCACAGGCCCCCCCCCCAGCCCACAGCTCCAGATGTTTGCAGCTCTCCAGAGAGGTCACCGGGTAACAAGAGTAACAACAGCGGGTCGTAGAGCAGCGTTTCAGCACCCACTGAGAAGGTCAGCTTGGCTGAAATGTTCAACGGCTGCCAGACTCCTCTGTCGCACGGCACCCGCACCACCCCCCCCCCCACCCTACAAAGGCAATGTCACTATTTTTAGACAGAATTTTCATCTTTGTGGTGCTCTGTTCCTGGCCGACCTCTGTCGGAGGTCAGTTTCCAGCCTGAAAGCGTCCCCGACAGGGCCCAGCAGGGATAAATCCTTCAGAGAAGGGAGGGGGTGACCCTGGTATGCAAACAAAACAAGACTTTTGTTTGCATACCATTTTATGAGAAATGGTATTTTTTTTTAATGAGAAATGTTAGCTTTCAATATAATCTCAAGGGGGTACAACAGCTTGTGCAACCTTTTGATCAGCAGTGCAACTGTAAATGAAGATATTAAACAGGATTTCTATGGCTCAGCAAATTAAGTTGAAAGGCTGAAAGAAAGACAACCTACTCTGCTTCCGTTAACCCCCCCCCCTCCCCCAAAGCTTAATGCCTAGCCTTGCCCCCATTTCAATCTTCCAATACATGAGACATGAGGAAGCCAGGTTGGCGTTAGACAGAGCAAACATTCTTGACAGTACTTGCTCTGTGCCAAGCTGCCTGCCTGACTCCTGGCCAGGCTAAAAGGGCAAAGAGTCAGCGTAGATGGCTTCAGGAGCTCACGGCACCAGAGGACAGCCAGCAAATTTCAGCCTTGTGTGCCTACCAGTCGCTCAAAGTAGGAACTAATTGTTCTTCAGTCCCCTACCCAGGCACGCATTGACTACCTCGAGTGAATCCAGGTTTCTCCTCATTTTCTCCCATCACTGGCTTTCGGTCTCCTAAATCATCTCCATGTTCTCACCGTCACTACCTTTTTTTCTATACTGCATGCCACCCAGTTCTCAAAAAAAAAAAAAAAAAAAGCCCAGAAGTCTGGTAAGCGTCCAAGTTACCGAGATAATTTTACCAGGATATTCAACGGCATTTATCCAGGTAAAGGTGCCCAATCTCCCCCTCCCCTACCTAAAAGTTATGTGGGGGTGCCAAATCCCCACCCCCGAGCCCAGAGGTGTACCTGAACCCCAGCCAGAGGAAGCAGTACTCTTCTGTCCTCCCTTGGGCTGCATAGTAAGTGCCGGTACAGCTGACATTTATTTACGTATAAAATGTCTGTCCCACTGATCCACAAATCTCAGCAGGCAATAGAAAACACGCACATAAAAGTATAATCAAACAGCAATGAAGACCCAAACATAGCAGCAAACAATACAGCAGAACAGAGCCAACAAGAAACAAAACGTGTCTGAGTAACCAAGCTTCAAGGGTCCTAGACCACAGTTGGCGTTGCCTTTTGCGAAAAGCCGAGGCAAACGTGAGTTTTAAGTTGTTTCTTAAAGCAAAGCAGGGTTGTTTTCAGCTCTAAGCTCCCCGGGCATTTCATTCCATAGGATCGGACCAGCTCTACTAATCATGCGTTCTCTGGTAGAAGGCAGGTGAGCATGTTTCATCGTAGGCACTTCAAGGAGGTGCTGAGACGAGGAGCAGAGGGGCACACATGGGAGCACATCGGCGGATGGCAAATTGGAGACATGGGGGAGTTAGGTTGTGCAAGGCCTTATGGACAGTAGCGAGAACCTTAAATCCGATCCTGCGCTCCACAGGAAGCCGGTGTAAGGTCACCAGCAAAGTTGAGATATTTATTTATTTATAACTTTTATATACCGAGGTTCAATTAACAAGGTTAATTATCACTTCGGTTTACAATACAACCAGCAAAATAACATAGACAAAGTCTTGTTTTACAATGAACAGGGAAGAATAACCTGGATGAAAACAATTAACAGGGTAGAAATAACCTCGAAAACATAAAATGGGTGATGCAAGTATAGAGAGTAGGGTTTGTATTACTTGGGCGAAAAGTAAGGAAATTAAATAGGGGAGGACTGTGAAGGCATCAGGTTGGATAGTCTACTCATGATGTGGATAAGAACCAAGGCTGAGGTGTGTAGTTATGGGAATGCTTGCTTTCCCATAACTACACATATAGCTTAAGAGATATGTTCACATGTGGGAGTGCCAGAGATCAGCCGTGCGGCAGGGTTCTGAATTAGTTGCAGAACTTTCAGATGTGAACGTGGTAATCCAGTGCAGAGAGAACCAAAGATTGGGTGACTAACCAGAAATCAGAGAATTCAGGGAAACGTATAAGTGAGCGTAGCAGCCGCAGTTTGAAATAGGAGGATTGAACCATTGTGGGCACAAGGACAAAGCAGAGTCTAGTAAGACTAACTAATAATTTATTTTTTTTTCACTCCGGGTCAAGCAACCAATCCCTATTCAGAACTCAGTGCTGACCAGAGATTGGCTCCTCCCCTTTCAGTGGGTTCTGAAAGGGGATTGGCCGATTTGCCCCAGAGGGAAGTGAATGAATCAATTAATACTAAGTGCCAGCACATGGTGGCTGTACCGGCACTTAGTACGCGACTGGCTGGGGTTCCTGGCACTTCTGAGTGGTCAGGGATGAGGATTTGGTGCCTTGTGTTTTCTTTTTTTTAAGGAAGAGGACTTGGGTGCTCACAGGCTACCTTGTATTGATTCGTTTAACTTGGTAGGGTAGGAGGCAGTGTTATCAGGCACTCACCAGTACAATGTTCTTTTTTAAAAATCTTGGACAACAAGAGGAGTGGAGCCTATCTTGCTATTCCACATAATGGTAGGACAACTATTTGACTAATCTGAGTTATCTAGATATCTTTATCCAGCAAGCCCTGGCTGGATCAAGTTTAACCATATCCTGGGAAAGCCTCCAGCGTCATCTCTTTTTATCCGGCTACATTTTATGCAGGTATAATTTGCCTGAATAAAATGTAGCTGGTGAGCAGGGGGAAATATTCAAATCTCCTATTTTGTCTGGCTAACTTTAAAAGCTGGATAAGCCCTCTGAATATTGATCTCGCTCAATGCTTCGCTTAGGTGCTTAAAATATTACATACATATCTAGAGGGACATATTCAAAATATTTGTCTGGGTAAAGTTACCCGCCCAAATCTTTGGTTTCAGAAAGTTTCCTCTGTTTTAAGTTTTGTCTGGGTAACTGACTATCTATACAAAATTTTGCCAGATTTAAAAAAAAAAAGAGGCGATGACAGGACATCCTGGGGGCACTTAACTTTAGCCAGTATCTACTAACATTCAGTGCAATTCCGGTAAAATTACCCCAGTAAGACTAGTTGTGGTGGAAAGCGGGTCTAAAGCTATCCAGAAAACTTTATCTAGGTAACTCTGACTTTAGCTGGAGATATGCAGTGGAACGTGTATCCGGATATGTTCCGCTGAATACCTGAATAGTGCTATCCGTTAACTTTAACTGGATATCTCTCCCGCTCCCCAGCTTACTCAATATGGATCTCTAAGTTTTCAGCTAAAAATTCAACTAAATTTAGGGACCTAAAACTCTTAGGATCTGCTATTCATTTGGCTAGATTTAGCCAACCTGGCCCCCACAGCCACCCACCTTTTAGGCACCTAAATCCTTGGAAAACTGACCACCTTGCTTCTTGCACCTTCTTTTGTGATCCTTGCATGAAAGCCAAAAAAATATGAAATGGATTGTTTTCCCTCCTTGCACCCTCCCTCTGATATTCAGGCTGCTGCCTCCTCCCTCATCACTTTCCCCCTGCCCCCGCACCTCTGCTTACACCTCCATCCTAACCCTTAATTTCTCAGGCTCTTTACCAGCTGGCACTCTTGCCAGAATTGTTTTTGGAACTTTTCGATAGTGAGGTGCCATATAGAAGCAGAGCGGTTAGCCTGACTTCAGTGCCAGGAAAAATAGTGGAAATTGTTCTAAGCATCAAAGTCACAGAACATATAGAAAGCCATGGTTTAATGGAACAAAGTCAGCAAGGCTTTACCCAAAGCAAGTCCTGCCTCACAAATCTGCTTCACTTTTTTGAAGGAGTTAATAAACATGTGGATAAAGGTGAACCGGTAGATGTAGTGTACTTGGATTTTCAGAAGGCGTTTGACAAAAGTTCCTCATGAGAGGCTTCTAGGAAAAGTAAAAAGTCATGGGATAGGTGGCAATGTCCTTTCGTGGATTACAAACTGGCTAAAAGACAGGAAACAGAGAGTAGGATTAAATGGACAATTTTCTCAGTGGAAGGAAGTGGGCAGTGGAGTGCCTCAGGGATCTGTATTGGGACCTTTACTTTTCAATATATTTATAAATGATCTGGAAAGAAATACGACGAGTGAGGTAATCAAATCTGCAGATGATACAAAATTGTTCAGAGTAGTTAAATCACAAGCAGATTGTGATAAATTGCAGGAAGACCTTGTGAGACTGGAAAATTGGGCATCGAAATGGCAGATGAAATTTAATGTGGATAAAAGCAAGGTGATGCATATAGGGAAAAATAACCCATGCTATAGTTACACAATGTTAGGTTCCATATTAGGTGCTATCACTCAAGAAAGAGATCTAGGCGTTATAGTGGATAACACATTGAAATCGTCGGTTCAGTGTGCTGCGGCAGTCAAAAAAGCAAACAGAATGTTGGGAATTATTAGGAAGGGAATGGTGAATAAAACGGAAAATGTCATAATGCCTCTGTATCGCTCCATGGTGAGACCCCACCTTGAATACTGTGTACAATTCTGGTCACCGCATCTCAAAAAAGATAATTGTGATGGAGAAGGTACAGAGAAGGGCGACCAAAATGATAAGGGTAATGGAACAGCTCCCCTATGAGGAAAGACTAAGAGGTTAGGACTTTTCAGCTTGGAGAAGAGACGGCCGAGGGGGGATATGATAGAGGTGTTTAAAATCATGAGAGGTCTAGAACGGGTAGATGTGAATCGGTTATTTACTCTTTCGGATAATAGAAAGACTAGGGGGCAAGCCATGAAGTTAGCATGTGGCACATTTAAAACTAATCAGAGAAAGTTCTTTTTCACTCAACGCACAATTAAACTCTGGAATTTGTTGCCAGATGATGTTGTTATTGCAGTCAGTGTAGCTGTGTTTAAAAAAGGATTGGATAAGTTCTTGGAGAAGTCCAGTACCTGCTATTAATTAAGTTGACTTAGAAAATAGCCACTGCTATTACTAGCAACAGTAACATGGAATAGACTTAGTTTTTGGGTACTTGCCAGGTACTTGTAACCTGGATTGGCCATTATTGGAACAGGATGCTGGGCTTGATGGACCCTTGGTCTGACCCAGTGTGGCAATTTCTTATGTTCTTACGCTATAAATAAGTAAATAAAATGAACTAGCTGCATCTGGTTGTGCTCCCCTTCCCCCTCATCAGCTTAGTTTTGCTAGGGTTAAACTTGCATAGCCTTATAATATTGCAAGTGGACTTTGCTATGAAAACACTAACTAATCACACCACAACATAAGGAGGAATATTGGAGAGAGCACAAGAAAAGGATTAGCAGGATGGAAAAAGCCAGCTGCACCCTCTTCCCACTGAAACACCTCCTAGTACAGTGCACGCTGACAGAAATGTGCACCTTTCACATGGGACCTTCCCTTCATCCACTAAAACTGGGCTTGCCAACCAATTTTCTTGGGTTTTATAGCTAGCCTTGTTTAAATTGTTCAAACAATTTTGTTTTTTTACCTGCCAGCGGCTTACATAAGAGCTGCTGCTAAAATCCAAGTTGCAACGTGCTCTGAACAGGTATGGCATGAACTTTGCAGCTGTGCCTCAACAAGTAATCTCAGTTCAGAAACAGACCTGGCCTCTGGCCCTCTGGCTCCCCCCCCCCCCAGGGAATGTATTTTACGTCAGATCAACAAAGCTGTAAAATGTAAAGAGTCAGATTTTCAGGTCTTAGCACTTCCTCTAATTAGCCAGATCTTTAAGGTGCTTATCAGACAGCTGCATTATACCCCAGCTGGCCTGACATAAGTGCCTCAGATTGCTCTTTGCAGGAGTAACAATCAGTGCCAGAGAATCTTTTCTGATGAGATCAGACATATTAAAACAAAATACAGAAAAGAAGAGGAGATTTACGTCCTTGTGAGGACTCCTGTGACCTCGGCTGACCTCTTTTGAGGGAGGGGGGACGAATTATCACATGCATGACAGAGGAAACATTTTATAGGGAGGTACAAAAAGAGATTTTTTGGACACCTATCATGGAAGTCTGTACCCCCCCTAGTTCCAACATCTGCAAACTGCAATAATTTGCTCAACTCTGGCCGAGATCTGGAATTCATGCCTATAAGATCTCACAAGTATGGGGAGGGAACGGGGATAGCCCGAGGCATTGGTGCCGGGTCTTGGCGTCAACAGAAAAACCTACAGGGCTCTAATGTCCTGAGTCTCTCACGGGCACAGAACGAGAAGACAGTCTCATTGTGGATTTCATGTTTTGTAACATAAAAGTTAAGAATGGAAAAAAAAAAGTAGGTATCACATTACAAACACTCCCCACCTCCTGCTTCACAGGCAGTGCAATATTATGCAATTTAAACAAACAGGTTTTCATGCAGCTGAGCTCTGACACAATATCCATGCCCTTGATTGCATAACAGAGGATGGCAAAGCAACGTTTTCCGGCTAGGCGTGCATTACATTTTTCCTACCATGATTTATGCCAGATTGACTAATTCTTAGAAACTGCTGCCAGGTGACCTCAAATTACCAAAGACTCCGCAAGACTGAGGGAACTATCTGCAGTTACCTTGGTATCAGTTACCTGAAGGAGGAAAAAAAAAACATTTTTTACCTCAGGTTTTCTAGATTTCCTTAGGTCTTCTCACCAATTCTCGGCTTTCAGCAGATCAGGTAGACCTGAGAGGCAAAATGCTGGAAACTTTGGGGTCCCCTTAGTTTTTTGGGTATTTCATACTGTATCACAATTTTTCTAAAGCAGGCCTCCAAGAATAAAATGTCACTTCGAACTGGATGTTTCAGGTTACTTATATGAGGCAGTTCTCTAGAATTCACGGCCCACACAGCAAAAGCCCCATTACCGGGCATGCATGGGGAATAGTCCATTCCCGCTATCTAAGACCTCCCTTCTTCCTCCAGGCAGCAGTCTGCAGGGATCAGGAGGGCAGGGGTGATGCCAGAGTGGGCAGAGCATAGAGCAGAGCAAACTACTCTGCTCCCTAATCTGTCCCCTTCCTTCCTCATCTCCTCCTCCTCTCCCTTGCAGGAGGTAAAAGAGCAGGGAGTGGGTGATTCGGGATAGAGCACAGAGCAGAGCAAAGCTACTGTGCTCCCTAATGTTGGTTAGCATTCTATTTAAACCTTCTTGGCAACAGTTAAAAAAAAATGAAAAAAGAAAATGCCCTGCTGCTAGATGCAGATCAGCTGAACTTTCCAGGTGGCTGAGTGTCAGATAGCGGAGCTTTTACTGTATCTGCCTAGTCTCCTGGTTAAAAATCCCCGAAACATTTTCTGTTAGCACGTAACAGGACTCCGGGCGATTCTTTCAGGGGCTGACATCACTACATGATGACATCACAATTCCCCGATGTCTGCTCCTAACAGAACCGGCCTAAGCTCTGCAGTCTGCTGCTCTTTTATTCACCGTATTTGGGAGCCATCCATCACCCATTCTCTATCTCTGGACAGCTGACATTCATAGCCTGCAAATGAGTTCAGACATATCTGCATGAGAAATGAGCCCAGAGAGATCATCCCAAGACAACTGGGCACAGAAAAGAAATCACAATGACGCACCGTCTGCTGTGGCCTCCTTCCTCTCAGCCAGTGCCCCTCGAAACACAGTAAGCAAAAGGGAGCTAGTAAACCTTACTGTCTGGTGCAAAGATGAAGTTTAATACCCCATTTGACAATTTTTATTGAAGAAATTGATTTATTTTATGGACTTTTTTTTTTTTAATTCATTCATAGTAATCATTACACTCCAGCACAAGGATGGCCAACTCCGGTCCTCGAAAGCCACAAAAGGGTCAAATTTTCAGGATATCCACAATGAATATGCATAAGATTTACAAAAAACGGAGGTAGTGCATGCAAATCTCTCTCATGCATATTCATTGTGTATAGCCTGAAAACCAGGCCTGTTTGTGGCTCTCGAAGATCGGAGTTGGCCACCCCTGCTCCAAACAAAAATGTTTAATACCATTTCTTTTTTTCTTTCTGGCCTTGCAGCCCTGGCTTTCCAGCTCAGTCAGAAACTGGGGCTCGAGTACTATGAGCCTTCATCACCCACCCCCATTTTTAACCTTCAAAGCATCATCACTGGCTGGCTGAAGAAAGCAGGAAACCAGGCTCAGGAACAGAATCCGGATCTGCTGCTCAGCCACGGGGCTGACCTAGGCAGTATAACTTTAAAAAAATAGGTATATGAAGTATTGTAGAAGGTAATGCTCCAGGTTGTGCAATAAATGCATTCGCAGAGACCTGCACACATTCATCTATAATCTTTAGGACTGTATGCTCTGTGGTGTATTGCTTCCCATGTAAATTTAAAAAAAAACAAAAACTTTTGGCCCAGCAGTTTTCTCCTGCTCTTTTTTTTTTTGGACTTCCAGAAAAAAAAAAAATATCACACTTATCGGGCTAAAGTGCTATGAGATTTCATTTACAACTAACCAAGGCTTTTTTCTCTTAGTTTTATACTCTCCCTCCCCTCCCCACCAAACTCTGCCCAGCCATCACAGTGACAGTCCTCCACCAGAAGCCAAAAAACATGACCCCCTCCAGAACTTAAGTCTGGCCAGTAGATGTCACTATTAAGTAATGGCTGAGACTCCCTCTCCCCAACCAGGGGTTATGAATGCTGCTGCCATAGCGTCCTCAGCCCCAACCGGGAACTGAGCTCATGTCTTCTGCGTGGCTTTCCTCAGAGTCACCGGGTTGGCCAAAATGTCACCTGCTATATAAACTAATAACAAAACCAAATTTATTTAAAAGAATTTTTTGTATGACATTCCAGAAGCCATTTTTAAACCTTTCTCCTGGCCAATAACAGTTCCTCTTTCATCCAATTCACATAATACTAATTACAAAGCACGTACCCAGTGTTCCAGAAATGATGTCCATTTTATGCATTACTCCATCTCGATCGCCTATGCCGCCCCCTCGAGCCCCGTACAGTCCTACAGCATGCACTTCATCCACAAAGGTGATGGCGCCGTACTCGTGCGCCACGTCGCACATTTCTTCCAGTGGACACACGGCACCTATGACAGAAGCAGGGATTAGTGGCCAACAGCAGCACGACAGGAAGAGATCTGGGTGGGCTGGAAGTTAGGGAGACCTCCAGGATGCTTTAGGGGTAGTTTTGAAGAGCCTGTGCTGTTTGCACCGTACTGTCAGCCCGCGTACACAACACCACGTTTTCAGAACCAGGAAAACTACTCATGTTGTTTCCATCTGAAAATGATCGGCTGCAGGGTACGAGAGCTTAAAAATCACCATGTGTACCCTGCACCTCGTGCGCGTGTGTGTTTAAAAAAATAAAATTCACATGCACTGTTCCACTCCCCTGTCCTATATTCCCCCTCTGCTCCTGGAAAACCCTTCTTTTAACCCAGCAAACAATACCTGCACTATGGAAGCCGGGGTCAGTTTTAGCCTAACTGTTTTATCTGGGTAAATAGCAATTAACTCAGGAAAATGGCTTTGCAAACTAAACTGTTCTTATTCTTCGCTAAAGAACACCAGCAGTGATCCTAGCTGCAAAATATTTTCCATCCTCCCTGAAAAAGACACTTTATTCGTACGGATCTTACCGTCCATGGAGTGGACTGTCTCAAAAGCTACAATCTTCGGGACAGAGGGATCGGAGTTCTTCAGGAGATCTCGGAGATGGCCGACATCGTTATGTCGGAATATGTACTTGGGGAACTCTGCTGTTCGGATCCCCTGGATCATGAGGCGTGGTTTCCAGAATCCGAATAAATCTCACAGCCTATGGAAGAGAAGAGAAACTGAGCCTCTCGGGCAAATTGGAACCACAGGATAATTCCATTCGCCCAAAGATGGTACAGAACGATGGTACAGAACCACATCAAATCTGCAGTAAGCTGGAGGTGTTTCTTTAGACGGATTTCTCAGAGCTGAAATAATTGTCCATTACCACAAAGTTTATTCAGCCTACGGAAGCCTGCTCCAAAACACCATGAGACCCTTCCAGAAAACTGCAAAAAAATCATTCTATAAAAAGTCAGGAAGATGGAAGAGAAGCCAGAAAGTTGTGGAATTTGCAACTGCACTGTCCCCTAGCAATAGACAGTGTGCTATGTTTGGAAACTGGCTATTTTCTCACAGTAACAATACTGTAATGCAGTAATCTAACACCACCTACAGTATTCAGTCTCAGTTCAAATACATATCTCACGACATGCCTAACATACAGGTACAATTCTGTCTCTCGCTACAAATACCTGATGCCACATTTCAGAGTGATAAGGGGGCCGTCTTAATGGCAATGCTATGCGTTGCCATGCAAGAGACTGGCCGGAGATGGGGGATAATGCGCAGGGGACATTTTCAGCCCCTGAAGGATCACCACACAATGGTAATTATCTAGTGATCAGAGCCAGGGTGCACGTGATCTGCAAAACACTGAGCAAGGGCTGTTAGTGCACTGGCTAGATTGGATGTGACAAGACATTACTTAAAAGGGAAAACCCCGGGCAGGCTCATAACCCTCCAGTTCACTACAAGTCCTTTCCGACTGAGTGGAAAGCCGAATAGGGAGAGGAGGGAACCACTGTGCCAAAAAAAACTGTATATTTGAACCTGAATTTGTATTTTCAACGAAGGGGGATTTTCTTCCCTTCTCCAAGGAATTTCCTCAGGCACACCAGGTCCTCTATAGTACTGCTTTCATGCCATCAGGGGGTGTCCTGCGCAGCACTGATAGTCTTCCCTCCTGCCTTCAAAACCCAGAGGGCATCCATCTCTGCGACACAACCTGAGCCCTGAAAAAGCAGAAAAACTTGAGCAGCACCACAGCGCTGCACTCAAGTCAGGGCCAAGTCCTAATAAAGACTACTGTTAAGGCCACTCCTCTTTTCACCCACTCACCCTACTGTGGCAATGCTGAAATTTAAATTGTGCCCACTGTGATATTTGTAATTTGTAAAAACCCTTCTCTGGACTGCAGTTGTGCTGGTCCCCAGAATCTGCAATCTGCAAGGTACAGAGAAGGGCAACCAAAATGATAAAGGGGATGGAACAGCTTCCCTATGAGGAAAAGCTGAAGAGGTTAGGGCTGTTCAGCTTGGAGAAGAGACGGCTGAGGGGGGATATGATAGAGGTCTTTAAGATCATGAGAGGTCTTGAACGAGTAGATCCGACTCGGTTATTTATACTTTCGAATAATAGAAGGACTAGGGGGCATTCCATGAAGTTAGCAAGTAGCACATTTAAGACTAATCGGAGAAAATTCTTTTTCACTCAATGCACAATAAAGCTCTGGAATTTGTTGCCAGAGGATGTGGTTAGTGGCAGTTAGTGTAGCTGGTTCAAAAAGGTTTGGATAAGTTCTTGGAGAAGTCCATTAATGGCTATTAATCAATTTTACTTAGGGAATAGCCACTGCTATTAATTGCATCAGTAGCATGGGATCTTCTTAGTGTTTGGGTAATTGCCAGGTTCTTGTGGCCTGGTTTGGCCTCTGTTGGAAACAGGATGCTGGGCATGATGGACCCTTGGTCTGACCCAGCATGGCAATTTCTTATGTTCTCCCTTCCGTGGTCTAGTTCCCAGCAGAGCGCTTCCGTTTCTCAAGAGCTGCTCTGAGCCTCACTGCTCGACAGCCGCACGGACCTCGCCCGCTCCTCCGTACCCCCAGGGCTTTACCCAAGCGGCAGGACTGCCTACGGCCAAGAGCTCCTGGGGAAGAGCTCTGGGGTCGGCGGAGTTGGAAGATGGAAGGGAAGCTGCTGCTTCATTCCTCTTTGGGAGGAAACACAGGTAACTTGTTAATCTGGGTTGGTTTCTCTGTTTGCATTTTTTTTTTTTTTTTGGGTAAGGCAGTGCAGTTTTATGAGCAAGATAATTCCAGGTTCGTCAGGAGGAGGGGCAGGGAGGTTGCTGAGCTGGGTGGAGAAAGGTGGAAACTACCAGCCCTGTTTTGTATTCCTGAGAACGGAAAGGGGAATTTTCTGGGCTGACCGTGCGAAGGAAGTTGTTTGGCACAATTTGCTGCTTTTGGATGGGGGGTGGGGGAGGGGGAGGGGGGAAGTACTGACGTGTATATGAGAAGGAGTGGACCAGTCTAGAAGTTGCAGATCTGGTTCAGTGGCTGTGGGAAGTCAGAAGAAAGTGCTCTGAATGGAGCAGGAGGAGCCCTCGCTCTTTCTGTGGAAAGAAAGATTTCTGTGCGGGGGAGTTGGAGTGGAGGGAAAGCAGAAGGAGAAGCTGGGAGAGCTGACGGCTGGTGGCCAGCGTGTGTAAATGACTCAGCGGCAGCAACGATGTCGCGCTGAATGTTCCAAGGTTTCATTATACGAGTTTTCTTCACACTGCCCCTTCCCTAAACCTGTGACCGCTCACGTGATCAACGGTATCAGAAACACCATGTTGGAAGGGTGAAACGCTCTTACAGCCCCCCCCCAATACCACGCTGAGAAACAGCGGTCAGGACCTCCCTCAAAACGCACCACACCTCGTACATTCACACTTATTTCCACGTCACTTCATGCAGTGCGCTTGTACCTGGCAGCATCTTCGCCAACGTGAAGAGGGTGGAATCGTTGGCCACAAAGCAGGAGGAAAACAGCAGGGCGGCCTCTTTCCCGTGCAGGTCTGCCAGCTCGCGCTCCAAATCGACGTGGAATTTACTCGTGCCGGAGATGTTCCTGGTGCCCCCTGCTCCGGCGCCGTGCTCTTTCAGCGTCTCCCTAAGCCACATTGTGAAAGAACAGGCATCAAGCCAGAGACTTCAAAAATTTGGGTTTGCACACGATCAATAGGCAAGGAACAAACACACACTCCTCAGGAAAGATCAGGCTCATGTTTCTTGGGTATACCGGGTTTTTTTTTTTTTTGGGGGGGGGGGTTGTCCCATGGTTTAACAGCACTCAAATGGGGCCGAGCCAGTGGTTTAGCAGAAGCATGCAGGAGATTTGGGTATAATTCCCAGATCGGCGTCTACTGACCAGGCCAGCGGTAGCTAGAAACAGTATGAAAACAAGTGTTCTCAGCTTACAAGGAGAGGGGGGATCCCAGCCATCACGCAACAGCCACAACCTCCGGGGATGGAGGGGATTCGGGGTGCAACTTTACCAGATTGTGAAGGGAGCTGCCGTCCGTGCCTTTGTATCAAGGACTGTTGCTGCAACAGCTGTATTACAGGGGGGGGAGGGATTCAAAACTGTGGAATAAAAGACCAGCCCCCCCCCCCCCCGGCATAGGCTGTAGCTGTCCCCCGGGACTGGCAGGACTTGGGTTTTCCGCAGAGATGATGTGCTCGCGCTCAGGGAGGGAGAACACAGAGCGACGCCGAGAGACGGGCCTGGTGCAGAAGTCCACTCCCCCGTCCCCCCCCATAAAGAAAACCCTCCATGGCTGTCAAGCGCTTCTTGTGTTATCTAGGGCGGGGGCTCAAAATGGCGAGAAATAAGGAAAATAAAATCCACGTAGCTGCGAATAAGAGCCCAATGGTGGAAAAACCCTAGCTTGGGGAAGGTCTTCTTCTTCAAGCCATAAACCCAAAGGAATCAGAGGAAGCTGCAGCTCCCCACCCCATCCCCTCCACAAAATAAGGATTCTGAGATTATTAGGCTTGTATTTCCCGAAAAAAAGGAAAAAAAAAAAAAGGGAAATCGAAATTAAAAGAAAATATGCTGGTCTGCACAGAGTCATCTTCATCCTCACTTCATCTGATGCAAGCCAAATAAGCCTCATTCTTCCCTCACCCACTGAGTAAAATGCTGCTTGCCATTTAAAAAAAAACATGGGGAGCAATTATAAGTGTGGAGCCCCCTTATCTACGCCGGCACTGCTAATATTCACATGACTGACCTGGGCGCGATGGTTCGCCTGCTGTCTTATGGAGGACAAATTATAGGGGAGTGAATGACCTGCTTTTGGACAATCCATGAAGATGGATGCAGCAACTCCTCCAGCGAATGTCAAAACCTGAAAGCTAAGTTTCTGCCGAGGTGTGAAGGCTAAGGAGATGGGGAGTACTCACATCACAGCCCCCAGGACCCGCGGGTGGCGGCTCATCCCAAGATAGTCATTGCTGCACCACACGGACACTTCCTTGCTGACTACCGAGTCCGAGTAATCATCCGCCATGGGGAAAACAGTGGCCCGCCGGTTCACGGTTTTAAACACACGGTACGTGTGGTCGGTTTTCTTTTCGTCAATCTTCCTCTCAAAAAACTGGTCATACTGAAAAGTGCTAACAGCTGGAAAAAAAAAAAAAAGCAAGAGAAACAGGGGGGGCTTAAGCGCCTCGATGTAAACCCACTAAACCAGAGTCGTGTCACTTAGCATTCAGAGGTGAACGGTTTCATGCCGCCAGCCTGATGGCTTTACGATCAGCAACGCCAGGCAGAACACCTAGGTTTAGGAATACTGGCAGGTGAACGGAGGATGATTCTCAGGCTCCTGGAGAATGTGACCAACCCGGGTTACACTGTAAAAATGCCATCAAGGCCTAACACCTGACAGGCCCAGCCTGATGCCTCAACGGCAGTGCATGCAGGAGCACGTCTGAAACAAAACAGAGAAGGTACTTCTGCACTCCACGCACAACCAAACCGTGGAATTTGTTGCCAGAGGACAATGCATTACGCAGTTAGTGTAGCTGCATTTAAAAAAAGTTTGGACAAGATCCTGGAAAAAAAAAGCTCATAAACCATTATTAGCCATGCAGGCTTGGGAAAGCCACTGCCTAGCCCTAGTTGTGAGCCACAAGAATTGGATCTGTTCTTTGGGTTCCTGCCAGGCACCTGTGACCTGGACTGACCACTGAGTTGGGATGCTGGGCCTGATGGGCTTTTGGTCTGACCCAGTGTGGCATTTATGCTACCTTTAGTTCTCAAGTCTGGTTCCTGCCCTTCGTGCCAGCCAGGAATAGGGAAGATGGTACTGTCAGCATTCATAAGGCCCAGGAGAGGGAATCTCAGCCACCGCGCAACAGTGACACCTGTTTATTGGCTCGAGAGTTCAACTGTGCTGGGTTCTGGACGGCACTGCAGTCCTTGCCTTCCAACTAAAGTACTGCTTCTGTGAATGCTAGGACAGAGATCCCCCAAACCGTCTTGGTGACCCCACAGCCCTACGTGTTTTCAGGATACGCGCAATATAATGCAGATTTTTCTCATGTATATCCATTGTGGATATCCTGAAACCTTGACTAGTTGTGAAGTCACAAAGGCAGGTTGAGGAAGCCCTGAGCTAGGGGGCTTAAAAAGGAGCGAACAAAGACTCCTGGTGCCACAGACCTACCATGGGACTTTTCTGACTGAACCAGATGCTGGACCTAAAACCGAGTGAGTGTAACGGCCTCAGCAGCCAGCAAGGGTAGAAAAACCAAGGCTGCCTCGACAGCAGGCGATTTGCACAGAGTGTGGTGGGAAAGCAGGTCAAGAATAAAATACAGAACGTGGGCACTTTCCTTGAATAAAGTCATCATTTTCCAGACAAATTCTCTAATTTACGGAGCAGTAATGTCTTGTGGCTGCTGTGTATAGTCTAGATCTATAGTTAATTTTTCCTAAAGTGACAAACAATCTAAGGCCATTCTGCCTGGCAGAAAAAAACAAGAGTTTACTGGCAAGCTTCGTACATTTTGGCATATTATCCTGAAGCAGGTGGGACACCGTTTCTGGTCTTTGTTTCAGGACGTCCTGGAATTTCTTCAGCAAGCCTGTCTGCTTCTGCCCATCAGCTCTTGCCTTTGTCACGGCAGGGTGAACTGGAGTTTCAGCCAACTCTGTGAGGCGAAAAGGTAAAACAAAAACCTCAGTCAGTTTCCCAGCTGATAGATTTCAGGACATGCTGAGCCGACAGACTGGGAACCAAAATCTGGTATTTCACCCAGCTACAGAACACAAATTCAAAAACTATTTCAACAGGATGCACAGTTGCTCCTCATAAGCTCCGTAATGTTAAATGACGCATTAGTTAAGATAAATGTTTAATAAAACCCACAACTGAGTATTTGTCTCATTCAGTAAACAAATCCCTGCGAGGGAAGAAGCAAAGTGACACAAGTGTGGAAGTTCCATCATGACGGTTGCATTACAAGAACTTCCTTTTCCACATTGCAAAACACTCGGCGGGGGATGACCCTTAACGTCCCATTACCTTTCCTCACTGCTTGCATCTCCTCCACATCCTCTTGCAGCTCAAGCCTGGCCTTGCAGAAAACGTTACTGCTCCCGTGGCTCATCTCTGAGGCAAGGAACGGGCATTTTGTGGCACTGCCCTGGGCAGCAGCAGGCACTGGATGACCTGATGGCAGCTGATGTTCACCAGAGTGTGGCTGGCCCACAGTTTTGGCACCACTGGCATCTGTGAAAGATAACGATCCTTGTTACAGACTCTCTTGTACTCGTGTTAATTTACACACACACACAAAAAATATTAGCAATTTCTCTCCAACAAGTTTCAGAGGGAGGGAAAATAAATATTGTATCACAGGGGACTGCTAATAAGCACAACTGTCATGTTACAAAGGGTCAGTTTTCCTAGAAAATAGCAAACTGCAATATAATGAAGAAGCTTAAAAAGAAAGAATAAATAGTAGCAACCTTTGCCCACATCTGTCTCTACGATAGTCTTTGTGGCCAAGTTACATACAACAAGAAAAGTTTTTGAAACTGTTAAGGCGAGCCTTAGTAAAAGATTAAACCCAGTGGAATTTCTTGGCACTGTTCAAATAAACTGTGGTTGCCTGTCATCCACTTAAATATGTAGAAATAAAAGGTCAGTAGGCAGATTATACGTAATATCTTTTTATTGGACTTATTACATCTGTGACCGGCTTTCGAGAGCTCAGTTTCCTTTATCAGGTCCATGCAGAATGAACACAGTTAGGGAGTCATTTCTTTTCAACTAAAGTAAGTGAGCAGAAGATTCAATGTAACCTGTTACAGTTCAAGTTTTTCAACTTTCATCCCATTGCACTCTGGGATTTGTAGTCTTGCTTTTGGAGCCGAGAAACAGACCTACAAATCCCAGAATGCTGCAGGATGGGAGGTGAAAAGTCAGGACCAGAGCGTAATGTTCTGCATTTAGTCACCCTATTTCAAACAGCCAATGCCCAGCTTCAAAGAAATCTGGAAAGGAGGTCCGCTCAGCTCTATACTGAAGGCTGCTTACTGATAGCTCCAGTAAAACAGCAATATAAGGAAAAGCAAGGTAGAATCTTCCTTGTGCGAATCATCACATGGGCTCCAGCTTCGCATTGCAGTGACCTTGCATATTAAAACCCTTCTATTTCCGTAAAATGGATTATCAGTCAGAGGTGACTGCTTGAGCAGTATTTCCCACTCCTCTCCTGGCAGCACACCTATGAGGCAGATTTTTAGGATAGCCATAATGAATATGCACGAGACAGAATTGCAGGCATTGGAGACCCCAGGGCATGCAAATATTTCTCAAGCATATTAATTGGGGCAATCCTGACCTGTTCTTAAAAGTGGTCGGTCTTGCGTAACACTTCAGAGGCAAGGTTTTGCATGGATCTGAAGGAACACTTGCTATTTAGGCCCTGCTCTCAGGACGCTGCTTAACTCCTTCAGCTCTAACTTCATCCTCTTTGTCTATCCGTTTCCAAATGACTACAGAAAAAAAAAAAAAAAGCTGAAAACATTCTGTTTCCTGGCATCTCGTTATTTCAGAATAAATGTGAACATTTCTGAATTTGGGTATGTAGGTTGAATCTCAGAGAGATGAGTTCTTGTGTCACCCCCCCCCCCCCAGCCCTTTGGTCACTGCTTGGTGGGGGAAAGGATGAAGGCCTGGTCTTTCTTCCCTCTCCCCCTTCAGCAAGATAAAGTTATTAGCTAGGTGTAAACCAACAAGGCCAGATAGCAGGCTTTAAGCAGCATGCAGGGCAGAGGGAGTGGGGTGAGACCCGCTCCTTCTGGAACAATGCAATTGTCTGTACTCTGCCAATAAGGGAAATTGAGGGTGGGGGGCAGGAGGGAAAAGGGTAAGGTCTGGAAAGGGAGCCTCCTATCAGTGCTGCTCATGGGGGTAACTCGCCTCCTGCATGGCTATTGCACCCCCGCCACCTGTAGGCTATGGGACTGGGGGAGGAAGGGAATCTCCTGCATCACAGTCAAAACTACAATGCAGCTGATCCCTCCTCCGCTGGTTTCTTTAAACATTTTTATAAGCAGTAGGTAGCTTCTAACTGTTAACCACATTCCTTATTCCAAACAACGAACCTTTCCCTTCCAAATTCTGCAATTAACAGTGAAAAAAAAAAGGGAGTAAAGGCTAAAGGGACTCTTGTTTTCACTGAGTGCTTGGGGACGAAATGAAAGGCCTTGGTACACCTGTGGTTTTGCACAGGTCCTCGAGGTCTATAATAACCAGCAAACCCTGCCCCGTGTCAGGGCTCAGGAGTCAGGCCCGAGCTGGCCCTTGTGATCTCAGGATCACGCCATTGCCCCACTCCCTCTCTAACTACGCTGAGCCGGCTGATATCATGTGAATGAAGTAACGTGGTCGTGGTGGCTGTCCCCGTAAATACGGAGAAAGGAAGGTGAGCAGACCATCTGCAGGAGATATCATTTAAATCCGACTAAATGCATCTGTGACTAGTTTCACAGTGCAGGAAGCTCTTGAGCCAGCTCAGTGCCTGCCAAATGAGGTAAAGATGACACTGCCTGAATGCACAAATCCCATCGATTAGAGTTTATCGTAGCAATCAAATACATTTGGTAACCGGCTGGAGGAGAAAAGACTGCTTTCCTTTCCTCCAGCCTTTCACCGGATCATTTCTATGCTTTGTACACAAACACTGATGGCATGACCAATTCGAGAGCTTGCTCACGGATTCAGGCATCTTCTTCCCTAGCTTCTCTGGCACCGCCATGAGGATGGGAGAATAATTCTCAAAGGGTAATTTGGATGAGGGGACCAATGTGATCTGTATATTACTGTTTTTAGAGAGGTCACGCCTGGTAACTTGGCATGGAAATGAAGCCAGTTGCAAATATATTTGTTTAGTTCAATAAAAGGTTATCACCTGCAATTTGTTCTCTGACCTTCAAACCCACACTACCCCTACATGATACAGCAAGAAACTCACTTCACCTCACCGACCTTGTACCTACCATACCCAACAGCTGCCTCACAGCACTGGTTCCATCCAATCTATGTCTTAAGAACTTTCTGGATATTCAGAATGGTCTACCCTTGGAAGTGGTCTATAAAATCATGAAAGGACTTCAACAGGTAAATGTAAATTGGTTGTTTACTCTTTCAGATAATACAAGAACAATAACTCCATGAAGTTAGCAAGTAGCACAATTAAAACAAAATCGGAGAAAAATCTTTTTCTCTCAATGCACAATTAAACTCTGGAATTTGTTGCTAGGGGATGTGGTTAGTGCAGTTAGTGTAGCTGGGTTTAAAAAAGGTTTGGATAAGTTCTTGGAGGAAAAGTCCATAAACTGCTATTAATCAATAGGAAATAGACACTGCTTCTTGCCAGCATTAGTAGCATGGAATCTATTTAATGTTTGGGTACTTGCCAGGTACTTGTAACCTGGATTGGCCACTGTTGGAAACAGGATGCTGGGTTTGATGGACCCTTGGTCTTACCCAGTAAGGTAACCTCTTATGTTCTGATATTCTTAAAAATGCCTGCCCGATAAACTTACACACGTACATCCTGGACTGAGTCAAGTCATTGCAAATGAAAGGTTTGGAATTTCAAAAGCCTGCCCATCGATTTCCTTGAAATTTTCCTGCCTACAAATTAGCAGGTGTAACTGTGTGCAGGGTAGTTTTAATGGGATAATTTTTTTAAGTGAACATGCCCATGTAAATTCACTTTGAAAATTGGTGTAACTTATGCTTGTATCTGCTGACTTTGTTATGTAGGCGGTTACAAAATTAACCCATATAAGATCTCTCTCCTTCCTTTCAAGTGAGGCTACACCTGTTTTTTCATCTCTGGTCCCAGTGAAAGGGCCTGACTGACTAAGGCTTTTTCCCTGTTCTCTATTGATGGGAGAACAGTTTAGTAAATCACGACCTTAGGACCTTACTCAAAAAGGACTTTTTCCCCCATTCTGTGCATATGAAACAAAAAATCTTTATTGAATAATAATTAGAATTTTTAGCCCACCTTTCCGACTAATGTTCGAGGTGGCTTACAGCATTATTGGTCATTCGGATGCAATAAGACCCATCATGTTTTTTTCTGTAGTAACTCACTCAGAGAACACCCAAAAGAGGTTAAATCAAAATTCTTTTTTCACTCTAACAACCAAGAAGAGATATCGTAGCCATCCACTGGCCAGAAAAGATGTACAATAATGAATTGGGCCTGCTGCACTACAGGAAAATAACTTGCAGAATGGCTCAGAGGGTCACTTCTGGTGGCACAAACATCACACTTATTCTAAATTATTTCTGGGCACGCCCTGGTTTACAAGATAAGGGGAGGAGGCAGGGGATGAGGCCGCAATTCCAAGAGAGGGACCCTTCAAGTGGATAGAACTGCTGTTATAATTGGGTCTCCTCAATATTTCGGAATGGAGAAAAGCAAAACCTTTTATGATTTCAACTGCCTTGTCACCTCGTATCTAGCGGAGCGCAACAAAAGGTTTGCCTTTTTGCCAATGATACCAAAATCTGTAACAGGGTGGACAGCTAGGAAGTGTGGAAAACAAGAGGAGGAAGCTGGCAAAACTTGAGGAATGGTCTAAGGTCTGACAGCTAAGATTTAATGCTAAAAAATGCAGAGCAATGCATTTAGGCTGCAAAAACCCAAGGGAAAGGTACAGTATTGGAGGGGAAATTCTTCTAAGCACAAAAGAAGAGTAGGATCTGGGGGTTATTGCAACTGATGATCTAAAAGTGGCAAAACAGGTGGATAAAGTGATGGTAAAAGCCAGAAAGATGCTTGGCTGCATAGGGAGAGGAATGATCAGTATAAAAACGGAGGCAATATTGCCCCTGTATAGGTCCCTGGTGAGTCCTCACTTGGAATACTGTGCACAATTCTGGAGACCGCTCCTTCAAAAGGATATAAACAGGATGGAGTTGGTCCAGGGGCTGGCTACTAAAATGGGCAGTGGTCTTCATTCTAAAGCATAGGGGGATAGACTTAAAGATCTAAACATAGATGAAAGGGGGTAGACTCAGGAGTAATCTTGAGAAATATTTCTTTACAGAGAGGGTGGTGGATGTGTGGAACGGCCTCCCAGTGGAAGTGGAGGAAACAAAAACAGTATCTGAATTCAAGAAAGCATGGGATAAATACAGGGGATCTGTAAGGAAGTGGTGAGAATTATAACGCTAAATTAATTGGATAAATGGGCAGACTAGATGGGTCATACAATCTTTTTCTGCTATCATGTTTCTGCATTGTTCTCCTGCAACTTATCACAATCTACTTGTGATTTCACTACTTGGAATAATTTTGTGGTCATCTGAAAATTCAAAAATCTTACTCGTCGTTGCCTGTTCTAGATCATTTATTTATTTAATACTTTTTTATTCCGACATTCATGATACAGATCATATTGTATCGGTTTACAAGGAACAGGGGGTTATAACATTAACCTTAACATATAAGCAGAGGCAAACAGTTACAATAAAACAAGGGTAATGGAACTAGGGAGAGAAGAAGCTAGAAGTGGAAAGGTAATTCAGTAACTATAACAAATCAATGACAGTCCCTTTTATGTGAAGCCAAGGTTATTAAAAGGCACTGGTCCCAGTATAGATCCCTGAGCACTGAGAACACTGACCATTTAATCTGCCTCTCAGCTTCCTATCTTTTAACCAGTTTACAATCCACAAAAGGACATTGCTTCCTATCCCATGACTTTTTATTTTTCTCCCGATTCTCTGAAAATCCAAATACATTGCATCCACTGTCTCACCATAATCCACATGTTTATTAACCCCTTCAACAAAATGTAGCAGTTTGGTGAGGTAAGACTTCCCTTGGGTAAATCCATGCTGGCTATGTTCCATTAAACCATATCTTTCTTTATGCTCTGTGATTTTACTCTTCAGAATAGTTTCTACGATTTTTCTTGGCACTGTAATATTGTCTTTGGGCTAATAAAGTTAAATCACTTCTAGCACAGTACAAAAAAGTATGCTTAAAAGGCGTATCTTTATTTTAATGAAAAGATGACTGTACTTAGACAGTAACTTACTACACTTCCCCCTCCCTTTTTATTTTAAGTCGGTAACTGGAGAGTATCCTTCTCCCCCCCCCCCCCCCCCCCCCCCCACAGCTTGGCACTGCTTTCTATGCCATCCTGCTGGGATACCACGTAGTCCAGTGACTGAGCCATCGCTACAGAAAGAGTGGAGCAGTCCATCCGGATCAGGACAGCTGGAGTGCCCAGAAAGAAAACAATACACTTTTAAACACAAGCACCTTCCAGGTTGAGTAAAAGTATCTAGAAAAAAATATGAAAGGGAAAAGTCTGATCTGTATTGTGGTCTGATGAATCTTTAAAGGGCAGTTAAGAGATGATACCTGCTGACCATGGCTGGGTAAGAGATTTCATCTTATGATAAACAGAACTGTCTCAGTCTGCCATAAACTCAGCAGATAGTAGAATCAATGAAAAAAAGTCAAGAGAATGTCTTTGTTTCCTCTGTATAGCAAAGGCTAGGCAGTGAAACCCTACCCACCCTAATTCAGAAATGGAATAATGAGCTTCAAACACAATTTAAACAAGGGTGATTGCCATCCCATCTGGATGCATGAGCAAAATTTTCAAATGGTGTAGGTGTCTAACTTTTGGAGTTAGGTCCCTAAATCGTCTCCTTTGAAAACTGAGTAGGCCTCAGCCCCTAAATTCAGTCGCTTAAAAAATGATCGCTAGGCAAATAAACTGCAGGTCGAAACTTAGGAGCCTAAGTGAAGCACTCAGGGTCTAATTTACGTTGCGTGCACCTATTAGCATTGGTAAGGGTAATTGTCCGTGCCCCCCCAATACACCCGATTGCCCCTGCCCAAATATGCCCCTCTTGCATCATGACTCCTAGTTCTAAAACCTCTCTCAAAAAAGATTTGCCTCTTGTGCATCATTAATACTTTTCAGGTATTTAAATGTTTCTATTATATCCCCCATCTCTCCTCTCTTCCACTCTCCTTATGCAGAGCACTTCTAGAAACTAAGATCTAACTCTTGAATATTGTGTAATTGCAACTTTCCTACAAGACAAGGATGGAAGGTGCAAATTTATTCTATAATCCTAATTCCCCATAAACATCAAAAGTGCAATTTACAAGTCCTCATTAGCTCTTCTGGTGACCTTAAGAGACATGGGTCTCCTTGCTTTCCACTGTCATGATTCTTGCGAGTCTATATTCTCCAATAACATATGTGTAATAAATACAGTCTCCGGCATTCTGTGAAATATACAGCATAAAACTTTTGCCTTTTAATTGGCAGGCTATAAAATATACAAGTACACATATCACACCATATACAGCATATCCACCTCCTCTCCAGATGACATTATATAAAATGGGTTTTCCTCCATATACTGGCATGCATTATTATTGTTATTCTAAGAAGATACCTGTGTAGCATGACAGGTGCATTATAATTACTAATAATGCTCCTTATTACACTAATCAATCCACACACACAAATTTTTAGGAGGGATCCAAACTATGTATTAGAAATCCAATTATCACCTCCGTCTTGATTCCTCATGTAAGTCGCCTTATGTTTACTTAAGTCCCGTGCAAACTTGGGCCTGGATTTATCAAAATGCGGTAAGTACCGCATGCGATTGCAAAAGGGGTGCGGTTTATGCAAAAACTAAGTTAGTGCACATTGTGATAATAGTGTCAGACCTGTTGTATTTCCTGCATATGACCACTGGGTGTGAGAGAGAGAGAGAGAGAGAGACTGGCTGGCCATAGTATTGTCCCCATAGGTAGGTATTTGTATCCCTATGGTAGGCCCACCTAGTAACTCGAGGTGAGGTTTAGGTATCAGTGTAGGGGGTTAGGGGCCGCTTTGACATTCAATGTTAGATGTACGAATAGAACAGTGGTCTCTTGTGAACATTTGATGACCCTCGGAGTGAGGAAACTCACTCCAAGATGAGATTTGGGCAATGTTCTCTCCACCTAGCTTGATGGACTCTCTACCTGGGTAACATCAAGCTAGGTGGAGAGAACATTGCCCAAATCTCATCTTGGAGTGAGTTTCCTCACTCCGAAGGCCATCAAATCTTCACAAGAGACCACTGTTCTGTTTGGACATGTCACATAGAATGTCAAAGTGGCCCCTAACCCCTTACACTCATACCTAAACCCCACCTCGAGTTACTAGGTGGGCCTACCATACGGATACAAATACCTACCTATGGGGATGACATTATGGCCAGTCTCTCTCATAAGCCCTTAACACATGCAAAAACACCTTATTGCATTTTGATAAATGACCCCCTTGGTGTGCTACTCTTTTCCTTTCAATCCAATGAATTCTAAACACATTTATTGTGACAAAAAACATTTTTAAAGGAAGGAGTGAAAGGTTTCATACGATATTATCTTGACATTACCACCCAGTAATGTGCTATCCCAATTTAATCATTAACCAACCTCCTTCAACCCTTTTTTTTTTTACTTTTTTTAATATATTTTCAGCGTGACAAATAATTAACTCTATTTAAAATCTTCAGATGATATTCTCTTCTTCTTCTTAGAATGTTGTCTTCTTAAACTATAATCCTTATTACACTAATGACATTTTGTGTATTATAACTAATCTAATCACAAGTGTTTGGGTGCAATCTACAAGTGACATTAGATTCATTATTATTACACCCAAATATTTCCTCTGATACTGGAAGCAGTATACAGCACCAGAAGCCTTATTCAGTAGGATACGCAAAGATGCATGATAATGATAATACAGTACAAGAAACTGATTAACAAATCAGACCACCAGATTTCCTGACCAATGAGTTGGCCATTGGTGAGTGAAAAGTGTTTCCCTGTTTGAAATAAATGTAAAAAAAAATATTAATTTTCATTTAAAAGTTTATAAATCTGAAATTCACTGGCACTTTTAGGTTAATATATTGCATAAGGCACCTCTCTTGAGATCAAAGAATGGCTTATAGCATGTTTTGTTAAACTATTCTCCTTACAGCAGGCTCATCAGAAACTGAGCACAACGACCCTCTTATACTGTAAAAAGCATTCCATCACCATTCACTCCCGGGATCAGGCTTTGAAGACATTACAAGCAAAGCATTATTCTATGCCTTATTACTCTGAAGCAGCGGTCACGAAAAGCTGTAATTATTACTGTAATTAATAACTATAAATATTTGCCACTCTATGCTGCAAGGAGACTGTGGGCAGTATTACAAATTATTATTTGTAATAAATATTAACAAATTCAACTTTTTATAGCAGTTATGGGCAATGCTCTGACTGTAATTAATATTAATGCATCCGTTCTTTACTCTGGAGGAAATACCATGGAGTCATTACCGCAATTAATAATAATAAATATTAATGCATCCATTTTATTAATCTGGAGAGATTAGCAGCAGTACCACTGAATTTCTGCTATCAACAATAAATATTACTCCACCTAGCTCCTTAATCTGCTGGAGAGATTTGGGGCAGTGCTGTTCTAATGAGTGTCATGTATACTATATAATAATAACTATTACAGTAACCGGCTCCTATTATGAAGCCATTACTACCATGAGCAGTATTAAACACAGAGCTGATCCTATGAATGATCAGAAACAGGGCGCTGTTGCCGGCTCCCTTACCCTTTACCCTCCCTTACCACTCTCCTTCGCCTCCTGGCAGTGGGCAGCAGAGCTGCCCAGCGCTCGGGCAACCACTCCCTTCATCATCACCGGGCAGTTCTGGGCATAGATGATCAGGGACTTGCCGGCCTTCTGCAAAAAGGTTTGAGACACCCGGGACAGGAATGGGCAGCGTCGCACCACCGTCTCCATGCTGACCAAGGTCTCTTGTCGCTGAATCTACCGAGGAAGGAAAAAAAAAATCAAAGCCGTACGAAACCCGAGCCGTGCACCAGCGAGTGAACCTCTTCGCTCTTCGCTGCCCAAGGACTAGGGCGAAGCTCCCGCCTCCCAGCCACGCCATTGGCTCTGGGAAATTCCAGCTCGAAGCCGCGCCCACCTGTTGTGTTCCGTGCTCGGGTCTGCCACGCCTTCCGAGTCCTTAGAACGCCTTACGCTGCGTGTCACGTGCTCGTTGGCCGGCTGAAAATGTAATCGGGCGTCATCTTGGCAGCCGAGGCAGATTGCCAAGGCTAAGGCTTCAAGGAGTCGGCTATTAATTCTCTTGAGCTGTCGAGCAAGGGAAGGCTAATTTGAAAATGATGTACTTGTGCGACTGGGAGCTAGTCCTTATCATAAATGAAAATAGTAAAGAGGGATGTTTAACTTGGTGCTTAATATTTAGGACTTCTTCCTATATTTTCCTTTTCTGTTAGTTCTAAAATTGCATTTCTTATTTTTGCGGTGAAAAATTATAGGCACAGTCTAGTTTTCAGCTTAGAGTGCCTAGTTTTCAGTTTAGAGTGGTAAAGGAGGAGGAGCTTACAGAAGTCTTTTCTAGGTTTTTCTTCGTTCTTCCCTTCCCCCTCCTCATTACAGATTAAGGGCCTCATTTTTCAAAATGCGGTAAGGCGTTTTCGCATGCGTTAAGGGCTTATCGCATGCGAAAAGCCCTGTTTTCGCATGCGATAGGCCTTTAACGCATGCGAAAACGTGTTGTTGCTGTTTGAGTTCTGGGAGTTGGTGCTGTTTTGGTATGCTATATAGGTTCTGAGTGACTTTTTTTTTTTTTTTTGCAATGTTTTGTATTGCTTCACAAAGTATCTGATAGTGTAGTGAGTTTGTCACTGTTACTGAGGTGACAACAGAATTTGAAATTGTTTCCTATAGTGAACACAGTAAGGGAAAACATTAGTATTCAGTCTGTCCAGCCAGCTATTTCAGAGATTACTTTCAATCAGTTCAGTATGGATTTGTTTAATTTAAATAGTTATGTAGTTTTTTGATTTTGTTTTCAGTCTGCCCTCAAAAATCACAGGTAACACATTCAACAGACAGTGTGACATTATTTCTGAAATATATTTTTACTAGCTGAAACCACTTGAAATTCCCCAGAAACTCCTCTGTCCCACTCTCCTGTCTGACCCCAGCAGTCCCTTCCACCCTCTTCAGGGCTACCCCAGCACTTCTTTCCCTTTTCCGGCCTCAGCACGCTGATTCCCCTCACCAGAACCACCCAGCACTCCCTTTCCCCCTTCCCTCCTCGCCCAGTACACTCTGACCCCCTCTAACCTGACCCAAACACACTCTGACTCCCCCTCTTCCCAGTATGACCCCAGCACAGCCTGAATGCCCTCCTTCACTGGACCCCAGCACATTTCTGACCACCCCACCCCTTCCGTCTGACCCAAGCACACTGTGACCAGCCTGCCCAGCTTCCTCCAGCATACTCTGACTCACCCTCCCCAGCTTGACCTCAGCACTCTCTTTCCTTTTCACTGGCCCAGCTCCAGCACACTGACCCCCCCCCCCCCCCCACCACCACCACTAGCAGGGTCAACCCCCGGCACAGTATGACACCCCTCCCCAGCCCAATCATATCACACCTTGACTGCCTACCTACCATTGCTCAATCCCAGCATTCCCTTCTCCTCTCAATGGCCTAGTTCCAGCAGACTTTGACCCCCAACCCAACCCAACCAAACCACAGCACACCCTACCCCCTGCCCCAGCCTGATCCCATAACTCTCTTCTCCCCTGCCCCCACTGGCTTCAGCATACTTCCAACCACCCTTCAGAGCCTGACCCCAGCACATTCCTTACTCCTACACCCCAGCCGGGAACCCGCATGCTCTGACCCTCCATTTCCCAACCTGACCCCATCACAGCCTGACCCCTTGCCCCAGTCCAACCTCAGCAGTCCCTTCTCTCTTTCCAGCCTGACCTCAGCACACCTCGATCCCTTGTCTCAGCCTGACCCCAGCCATCCTGTCACCAACATTTCAATCACCCTCCCTAGTCTGACCCCCAGCACACTCGGAGCCTATCCCTTTTACCCAAAAGGAAAGAAAAAGCAAATAACCAAGCAAAAAACTCTTAAAAACAAAGAAATGAAAGTATCTTCTCCCTCTTCCCACCAGACCTAGTTCATCTAAGACAGGGGTGGCCATCCCATGGCTCTTTCATATGCAAAATGTGACTCTTGCCCTCCTGGCCATATGGCAACTGAGCAGTTCTGCAGAGTGCAGGAGGAGAGGGGCTGGAGCAGAAAGCATACAGAATAAAGCAAAGAAGAGTCATTCTGCTCTAGTCCCCCTTACCCTTACTGACCTTACAGTGCTGCTGGTTGCTGCAGAGACAGAAGAGAGGAGCTGGAACAGAGTTCAGAGGGTTTTCTGTGCTCATCCCTGCTCTAGTCCTATCCTCACCCCCCACCACCTCCACCACCTTTTCCAATCAGCAGTAGTGGAGTACTCGAGGGGAAGGGATGAGACGAGCTGACAAGATAGCAAAGAGCCAGTCAGCTTCCTGCTCCAGCCTCAACACATATACACACTCACACTCCACCTGCTGTCTGGAATAAATGCCTCTTATCAGGGTTGCAATCTGGAGGATAGAGACTGTAGTGCACACAGCCCCAGGCCTAGCAGTTCACTATGCTCCCACGTCTTGAGATTCAGCGGACAACAGGGGGGAAGAGGAAGTCACCCAGAGCTCCAGTCAGGCCAGAATAATTTGTGGCAAGAGAAAGGAGGTGAATGATGAATCGGGATGACGAGAGAAAGGGTGAATACAGCTGATGAATATTTTGGGGACCTTTGCATGAAGTGAATGTTAGGGGAGGAGAGAGGTGGGAATGCTTGAAGGAGAAATGGTGTAAGAATGGATGAATGCTTCTGAGGACAATGACATGAAAAGGGATGAATGTTGCAAGAGCTGGAGGAGACAGCACAATGAGGAGCTAATGCTATGGGGAAGATGGGGGGGGGGAATGAATTGTGTTTCCCTCCCCATCTCCTTGAAGTCAGCAATGCAAAATGGACTATCTTGCACCTTATTCCTTCAGTCCACGCTAGCACCTGTTCTGCAACAGATGGTGAGGTGGATTAGGGCTTGGATGGGAGAAATGAAGAGAAGGGTAGGATAGGGTGTTGTATGAGAGCCATATGGGGGAAGTGGAGAGGCTGTGAGAGAGCCAGGGTTGGGGTAGAAGGGATTCAAAAAAATGGGGAAAGGCAGCAGAGGGATGTGAGAAAGCCATGGGAAGGTGTATGTGCAAGAAAGTCAGTGGAGAAGGGTGAAAAAATAGAAATGGTGTCATAGTGGGGCAGAGGTGGTAATGCAGGTGGGGCATGAAAAAGCCAGTGGTAGTGAAAGTAAAGGGAGGATGAGGATGGGTAACAGTTATAGATAGTGAAGGTCGAAGGAAGGGTGAAAGAGAGCTAGAGGAGATGAAGCAGGAGAGGGAGGGTGACAGAGCCAGAAAGGGTGATGCTGCAGGGGAGAGAAATAAAGCTAGAGGTGTGATGGGAATGGAGGGGTGATAGAGCCAGAAACGGTGATTGGATCGGGAAAGATTTGAGAGAGACATGTTGGGGGGGGGGGGGGGGTGCAAGAGGCAGTGAATGCTTCTGGGGACAGTGCCTTTAAAAGGGGTGAATGTTGGGGGGAGATGGGCATGTGAGAGCCAAAATTGGTAATGGTGGAGGGTGTATGTAAGAGAGCCATAGAGGACACTCGAGGGGAGTGTCAGAGGGAGAGAAAAAGAGAGCAAGAGGGAGGCAGGAGTTATACAGGTGGTGGGATTAGCATAAATGGTGAGAGGGAGGGTTAATGTTGGAGGGCTGCATCCCTGTTATTGTTCTTGTGGGGTTTGGGGAATGTTATACTGGAGCTGCTGAGAGGCAGTGGTAGGGACAGGGTGAGGAATTGAGAGAGACTGATGGGGGCAAGAGAGAGAAAGAAAGACATTGAGCACAGCATGATTGAGAGAAAGAGGGAGATGCAGGTCAGAGACAGGTGGGAACAGGGTGGGAGGATTAAGAGATACTGGTGGGGACAGAGAAGGGGAACTTAGAGACTTAGGAGGATTGAAAAATTGGGGGACAGGATGGGACTGAGAGAGAGACTGGTGGAAATGGTGTGGGAATTGAGAGAGAGATTGCTGGGAGGATTGACAGAGATGGATGGAAACAGGGTGGGGGAATTGAGAGAGGGACTGGTGGGAAAATTGAAAGACACTGATGGGGAGAGGGTAGGAGGACTGAAAGACTTCAGGGTGGAGGGTTTGAGAGAATTGTCAGGGGTTCGAGACAAACAATTGGGAACAGGAAGAAACTGAGAAAGAAAGAGACTGGTGAAGTCAAGGTTGGGAGATTGAGAGAAACTGGTGGCGACATAGTTGGGGATTGAGCAAGACTACTGGAAACAGGATGGGATTGACAGTGAAACCATTAGGACAGGGTGGGCAGATTGAGAGAAGATTATTTTTGGAATGGGGTACTCCTATTTACCTCGCCCCCTCATATTTTTGGTTTTGTGTATTCCTATTTCTTGACTCTTGGTACATGAAAGGTTGGCCACTCCTGATCTATGGCCTGCTTCCGGCCCCCAGGAACCCCTTGACCTCCCCCCAAATCAGCCCTTTCCCCATTATGGGCCTGCAGGTCTTCCTGGGGCAGGAGCCATCCCCCATCCCTCCTCCCCACTCCTCCAGTTCTGCCAGATGGCCACCAGTTAATGCTCATTGTTGTATGACATAATGGTGCTGGGCCTTTAGTTGACTGATAGTTATTTTGCAAAGCCAGAGGAGGAGCAAAAATGATGGGGAATGGCTCCTGACCGTGGAACCCCTGCAGAACCATGATAGGATAAGAGCTGGGGTAGTGGGAGGTTGTGTTACGAGCGCGCGCGGGCGCGTGGTGAGCCCTTGGGCCACGGCAGGACCCCAGGAGGAGCCCAAGGCCACACCGTGGGAGGTGAGCTGAGCAGGCATGGTGAGCCAGGCAGGCAGGAACAGAAGCAGGGAGTCCGACCCTCAGCCGGACCTGCATGCCCATGGTAGCCAACACGGGGAAGTTGACTAATGAACGGTCCTCCGACTGTTCCCGGCCCTTTCGGACCCGCCGCAGGGAACGGCAATGGGCAGCAGGCCGGACAGAGGCGAGGGCAGACAGAGTCCTTAAACAGAAGACATCAAATGGGGCAGAAGCAGGCTGAAGCAAGACGGAGACATCAGGTCAAGGGCTGAAGCGAGACACAGGAAAGGCCCAGGCGAGCAGGAACTCCGATGCTGGGATACCCACATCCGAAGCCCCCTCGGCTGGCAGAAGCTCAAGAGCCCGTGGGACGAATCCCTCCTGTTGGCCACTCCAGGGCCCAACAGGACAGAAGGCTCAGGAGCCAGGTCAAGGCAGAGACAGGTAGACATCCGGACAAGGGCTGAAGCAGACACTGAAGACAAGGCTGGACGGGAACATTGCACTGTCCATCAGGGCGCCCTACTCAGCCCGCCCGTGGGACTGAGTCGCGGACCACCCTGTCCCAGACGCACCCTACACAGCCTAGGAAGGCTGGTCGCGGACCACGCTGAGAAGGAGGGCACGGGGAAGACCCAGGCGAACAGGAACTCCGATGCTGGGATACTCACATCCGAAGCCCTTACAGCTGGCAGGCACAGGAACAAACATCTAGGCAGAGACACTGGACAGGGATCCATCAAAGCATAAGTGATCACGGAAGACCTGGATCAGCAAGTATACAGACAACTGTAGGACCTGATCCAAAGGCAAAGACACAGTGAACAGAAAGTCCTTAAATACGGGAGGTAGAAGGCAACTCCCTGGGAGGAGCTTGCCAGGACCGCCCATCGCTGGTCCTATAACTAGGGTAGAGAGCTGCGGGCCAGCCCCTAGGGAAGGGCGTCGCCCAACAGGAAGTCCAAACACTGAGGCTGCAAGCCACAGGCATGCCTCAGGAGCAGCTATGCCTCTCAGGCCCTGGAGCAAGTCCTGGATGATGCGCAGGCGAGGCCCTGGCTTCAGAGCGGCCTCTGGAGGAAGGTAAGAGACCTCCTGCAGCGCAGCAGCAGGGGGGATCGCAACAGGTTGTGATTAGTGGTGGTGGGGGGGGTTATTCTAGGGTCTAGGGGGATTTCTTGGTTGAAGCGGACTGGAAGAATAAGGCAACATGCAGCTGCCCTCCTGTAAGTCAGAACACAGGAGAAAAGATGCAGGAACAAGTTGGCAGCAGGGTTATTGGAAAGAGTGGGCAAGACAAGCAGCCACCCTGGGCACCAGACTGCGGAGTGCCAATACACCTTGTCAGGCGTGGGGCACCAGTGGTGCATGCTGTAGCAGCAGGAGCTCTCTCGAGCTCCTGCATGACCACTAGCTTGTGGCCTTGCCATTGCAGGTGGACTCCAGTCAACCGGACACGTTACCTGAGGGAGTCCCGCACCCCACAGCTGGCCCCACCTCTCAGACTGCCTGGGGTATGGTTGGCCCAGCAAAGGTCCTGGCTAGCAGCATCAGATTAATGGAAAGGGCAGAAGGAGAAGGAGGGAAGGAGGAGATTGCTGACACTGGGGAAGAGAGGGAGGGTGGAGGTCAATATGGGAAAAATAAAAAGTATAGCAGTAATGAAGAGGCATCATGCAGCTTTCATGGCAGGCAGGAAGAGAGAAGGCAAAGAGGCAAAAAGGGTTTGTCCTCCCGAGCCTCTTCCTTTTATTGTACATTCATACAAAGGCAGATGATGTGTCATTACATGATTGGCTACTTTCCCATAGCAACAGAAGAGTCATTACACCATTGGCTTTGGCTCAGGGGGTGTGCACGGATCATTTCATTGGCTGCTGAAATCTATACCTCCTGACTTTGTCCTGCCTCTGACTAGGGAAAACCCAGCCCCTCCCCCAGGAATTCAGGGCCAACAGGTATCCTTTCCCAGGCAGAGACTTAAGCACAAGTGATGGTTTTATTCAGGCAAATGTCAGGGAGAAGGGAAGTTAGTGTTTAAACCCTGAAATGGCTTGCTGGCAAGCGCATATTTCCCACATCTCACCCTTTCTGTTTTTGTTTAGGGCAGCTCAGTAAAGCTTTAGACCCTTACTGAAATCTGTTATGTCTTGGTATGGGCTGGAAATAGGGGAAGAGGGTTTATGGAGAGAAGAAAGCTGATTCGGCGTGGTGTGCCAGCCACCGATGAGCTTCTGAATCTCCATATCACCCAGAGCAGGTGCAGGTGGTGTGCCAACTCTGCAGGGCTCCGGATTCCCTATTAGGCATCTTACAAGACATCTTTGTATTCGGGCTGAGAGCAAGGTTTCAATATGGATATGAGGTTTGGGTATGCACTGAATACAGCATCACAGGCAAATAATTAAGATAATTACAGTAATTATAATAGAAATCACCCTTTTGAGACCAGAAATATCAGGGAGTCAGGACCATAGCCAGTCCCATGGAGAAGTAGGTATTCTGCCTGAAAATGGTGCATCAGCAACCATGGTTTCTATCTGCTCTATGGTATGTGTAAGGTTTGCTTTATAAACTGATATGTACACACAGCAATGAGATCCAATTAATGCACAAACACCACCCTTTAAGGCTAAAATGGTTTGTAAGGTATAGCTGTTCTGAATGCTACTTCTCTAATCTGAGAGACTTCTGTTGTGAGTAGTATTAATGCATGGACTGTCTGATTAAATATGGCAGTCGTCCAGTTAGCTAGGATGTGTAAGTCTCTGTAATTCATAGCTGTCCCCATTGGGGGAAACAGGCTTCTAGCTATCTGAGTTTCTGTATACTTTTCTATGGGATTATTTATCACCTCCCTTTTGTTACGGAGCCTTGCTTTGGGTAAATTTTTACGCCCACATAACATCCATATGTTTCCTAACAGATTAGTGGACATGTCATTGGTTATCATTTGGGCTATATAACTACAAAGGTTAAATCCTTCATACCCTCTATACTTTCTGTACTTGCTTGGGTCTCCCACTGCACATCCTGAAATCTGCCAATTGCATACATATGTGGTATAATTATGCAAGTGTTCAGTGATTAATACAAAAGTTCAGTTACAATATGGATATTTCCCACCTGAATTCCCTTCCCATCCCCTGTATCATAGTCCCAACAAAGAGCGGCAGTCTCTTGAATACGGCTACCAATGTGTAATATGGTATTATTAACTGGAGAGTTAATGAAAACCTCTCTGTAAAGGATAATTAGTCCATACTGTAAGGTTAAATGGTACAGCATGCATCAGTAGTTCTCCGCAGGCATGGGTTGGCATGTGTGTGCAGATCCAACAGTCTGTTCGATTCAACAGGTGTGAAAAGTTCTGTGCATGTTGTTCTGTCAGAGTCCTTGTTCTGAAATCACCATAGCTGGAGAAATAGGGCAAAAGATGAGGATGCAGAACACAATTGTTAATGAGTTGGCATTCAGGCAAGAAAAACGGCTAATAAGTTCTCTGGAGTTTTCTCAAGGCCTTGCTGTTCTAAGAGTTGTGCAGATTGGTTGGATAGGGCCTTGATCTGTCTCCAGGTCATGTGGTGCTGCTTTTTTGCAAGGAGTCCGGTCTCTGTCCTTCTGAGGGCTGTGGAGGCTCAGGGAGAAGTTGGTGATCTGGTCCTGTAGACCTGGACACCTTTCCATCTTTCCACGGCTTGATACCTGTGGAAGCAAGCAGAGAAACATATCCTCGTTCCCCATTTTAAGGGAACGGGACCGTACCAGACATTAAATATTCTATACAAAACTGATGGCTGTGGGTGACTAACCCTAGTCCCATAATGATTACTCATGGCTGTGGTCTTAAATTTGATATGTTTAGATGATTTAAAGTAAACAATACTTTGTTCAGGCAATCCTGTTTAGGGGAAAATCCAGGGGCATTATTCCCTCCTTTTGCTTTTTGTTTGGTCCAGAGCTCTTAAGGGTATGATTGGCTCTCTCCACAATGGCTTGCCCTGTGGTGTTGTAGGGGATGCCAAATAAGTATTTAATGTTCAATTATTGACAAAATTCATGCAAAGGAATGGCTGCAGTAAATAGAGCCATTATCAGTTTTCAGGACAGAGGGTAGCCCCATTATCAAGAATTTTTTATGCAGTGGTCAATTTTCATTCAGTAAATTAGCAATAAATGTAAATTAATCGTTTAAAGGAAAAGTCATTTGCAGTAAGCTGAATCAAATGACAAGTATATTAGACATTACATTAAACATATGTTACACAAGACTGACATATATTCATTCATCTTGCAAATATTAATTTACACAAAACTGACACATATTCATCCATCCTGCAAATATTTCTTGCATCAAGACAGACAACAGATAACACATAATATGAGCTAAAAATCTTATCAAAAAGTTATCAAAAACAAAATTAGATCAAGGATCAAAAGTCAAAAGTCAAAAGGTATTAGAAAAATGTTTGAAAAATGTTAAAATAAGCTGCGAAGTGTTCATCTTCACATCTCCTCATGGCAGGAAGGCTGTAAATCTGGAAAATATTAAAAACTGGCATACTGCAAAAATTTACTAAGGTAAGGATAAAAGTGAAATTCTTACTTTTTTAACCTTGAAGAAATCAATTCTATGATTCAATTTAATAAAATCAATTTGGATTTGCAAGAAAAGGCTTGGGAGGGATTGCTTTAGATGTAGCAACCTCTGTCAGTAAAAGTTTTAAGGTTCAGAATTCTGTATAAATTTTGTGAAAAAGAAAATAAAACTGAAGTGTCCTTAATACAGAAGGTCTGTAGGCCTGAAAAATAAAAACTATTATACAACAGAATTATTAAAACAATAATATAATATAACTTGTAGAATAACATAGCGCCTCCTAGTGGAGACCCCATCATTACTTTATAGATTGCAACTATTGTTCCAGGTTGCAATCAATAATACTCTGAGCTTACTTTCAATGTGGAATATCAGAATAGAATTTCTTCTTATAATTATTAGAATAGGAAATTAAACACGCTGTTTGCTCTGCTCTGTCTGCTGCATGCTAAAGTGACTGTAACTACTATTAATCTGTCTGAGTTATAACATATATAAACTAGAGAGAGAAACTGCAGTACTAAGTCCAGTTTTTTTTCTCTTCAAAAGTTCTCCCTCCCTCCCCCATGAGTGGCAAGCAAGAGTTACAGAAAAAGGGGGGGAGGAGCAGTGTTTCTCAAAAGAAAAGAACTACACCCAAGGAGTTAATCCTTCAGTCAATAGAAACTTAAAGATAGCATTGTTTAACAATTGACCACAGACAATGGCTGGCCCAGGATTTGCTGATTCTTTGCAGACAGATACTATTTTTTAATTTACTTTAGGGAGAATCACAGTAAGTTCTGTACGCTAGCAATTCAAACTATAAACTTAAATCTCAGAGAAATGGAGTCATTTTAAATGTGAGCCAAATAAACTTTGCAAAAGGGAAATTTTCACATGTAATTTATACAGTATATTGTTCAAATCTCAGTACAGTTTTTAACATAAGCTCTGCATACACTTTGTGGGGGAAAATACTCTCAAAGTATGCAGATTTTTTGTAACTGAATTTCAAATACTAATAGAAACCATTTTTTCCAAATTTGTACTGTTTGTAGAGAGAAACCATTTTTTTTTTTTTCATAGTGATATTTTCTTTGCTTGTAACGCATGAGTCTAATTAAATCCTTTTTTTCATATTGATATTTTCTTTGCTTGTAACACAGGAGTGCAGCTGCTTGGCCCAAGGTCTTACACGCTGATTTCTTTGAAGACCTGTGGGCATAGTCACTGCACATGGCACTTGCTGCCACACCCAGCTCTTTAATCCCCTTTGTGGTGGGGGAAGGGGTTTGCAGGCAAGATGGAGGAAGGCTAGTTTTTCTGACCTCAGAGTTTTCTATTTCCTGGGGTCTTTTCTCTGAGGTGGATGCAGAGGAAGCCACAGGAGCCATGTGATTGTGTGTCCCCAGATGTTCTATTTCATTTTCTGTCCCCCTTTGTTCATGGTTCTTTTCTGTGATGGGGAAGGCTTGAAGTCCTTCTAATAATTCTGTTTCTGTAAGGTTTTCTTTCTGCAGTTTCTGCTGAAATTCAATGCTAATCACCCCACCCAGGCCAGGTGGTGGCTCTATTGTTCTCAAGGGTTGCTTTTCTGAAGAGATGGGGAAGGTGTGAATTGCTTGTGCTTTGGGTGTAGGTATGGGGAGCTGAGGATACAAAGAATTTGCTGTCTCTGAGGAAGACTGAGAAGATGGGGGAAGGGTATGTCTGCCTGCTTCTAAAGGCACATGGTGTTCAATGGCTTCTGTACATTTTTGCCAGATTAATCTTAGTTTTATGGGAGCTCTGGGAGCCGTATGAAGATAATTGCCGATTGAAATCCAATTCTGGGTATTTAGAGTTCCAGACTCCATGGAATACCAAGGGCAACGGCAAGCTATTTCACTTATTAATTTTTCTAAGTCCCCCAGGCTGACTTGCGCTATTTTTCTTCTGGTGATGAAATAATGATTATTGATGATTTGCTGCAGCTTTCTGGCATGTAGCCGCTGCTGTACAGTCAAATCATTACCCATTCTTACGAGTGTGGGGAACAAACTTGCTAAAAAATACTTAAATATACTAAAAAGTACTTTAATATACTTACGATTAGCAGATCTGTTGAACGGTACGTACCTTTAAGCTATGACCAGCCGAAATAAGCATGGAGTTTATCATCACTGTCGCGGGTCACCAGATATAGCAGTAATGAAGAGGCATCATGCAGCTTTCATGGCAGGCAGGAAGAGAGAAGGCAAAGAGGCAAAAAGGGTTTGTCCAGTGGTGCATGCTGTAGCAGCAGGAGCTCTCTCGAGCTCCTGCATGACCACTAGCTTGTGGCCTTGCCATTGCAGGTGGACTCCAGTCAACCGGACACGTTACCTGAGGGAGTCCCGCACCCCACAGCTGGCCCCACCTCTCAGACTGCCTGGGGTATGGTTGGCCCAGCAAAGGTCCTGGCTAGCAGCATCAGATTAATGGAAAGGGCAGAAGGAGGGAAGGAGGAGATTGCTGACACTGGGGAAGAGAGGGAGGGTGGAGGTCAATATGGGAAAAATAAAAAGGGGTATCCACAAACGTTTGCCCATGGCCCCTTAAATCAGTGTTTCTCAACCTCTCCTGAGAAAAACACTTAACCAGTCAGGTTTTCAGGATATCTAAAATGAATATGCATTTGTTAGATTTGCATACTTTGGAGACCACTGCGTGCTAATTTATCTCATGCATAATAATTGTGGTCATTCTGAAAGCCCAACTGGATAGAGGGCTGGGAAACACTACCTTAAATGATTAAAGTGTCCCTGAACTGTGAAAAAGAAATCAGAACAAAAAGGGGTTTGTTTTAACATTATTCCTTTATTGTATCCCCAAGGGCAAACAGGAAAGGGAGAGCTTCAGAACTGTCACATGGCCAAAACAAAAATCTCTCCCTCACTTTTCCTCCAATGGCAGTCACACATAACACTTCTCTGCATTGTGATGATAAACAATAAAAATGGTTTCCCAGGAGGTAGGAGAGAGAAGTAAGTGCCATGAGATCTGGTTGTAAAATAAAATCCTAAACTACAATAAGAGGATAATTTTTAAACAGGCGCATGGGCACTCGTGCACGCATTCGTCGGCCTGCGCCCAGGGACATGGTCATGCGCGTGTGTTATAAAATAGCCTGGACGCGCATTCACCTGTGCTCAATTTTAATTGGATGCGAGAATGCGCTTGCAAATCCCCTATCTACCGTGTAAGTGGGGAAATTTCACAAGGAACGTGTGCCAACACCATTCGCCGTTTCCCCAGTTCGTTCTCCCAGTTCGCCCAGTTAAGGGATAGGACTTCCAACCCCCCCTATTTTAATAGCCTCCCTTCCCCCCTGTTAGCCCTGACCCTCAAAACCCTGCTGACTTGCCTAAATATTATCACTTGCACGTCACCCATAGCAGAAGTAAAGTTACAGGGCAGGGGGACCCTGGTACTGCCAGCGCATGTATGTATGTGCGCATACATTTCAAGTGTGAATCCCGGATCGCCCATGGCCCACCTAGAGCACGCCCACACCTGCCCCTTTATGAAAACCTTTTATTTCTGTGTGCAGTGGGAGGTGTATGCGTACACGGCTTATAAATCTACTCAGCATGCGCTGGCCCGACTTTTACGCGTATCTCCTGGTTTGGGCACGCGCCGGGCTTTTAAAATTCACCTATAAGTGTTAATTCACAGCAATAAATACTTTGACTCAAATTCGATAACATTTATTTTTAAAAAGAACACAAAGAAATAATTATTTTGGAAACAAGTAAAATTTCTTTAAATACTTTCCAGGAAAACCTTCAACAACTTCAAGTGAAATATTCAACAGGTAAGTTTCCTGTAACTGTTCCCTTTCACTATTAAGTACTTCCTTGTTCCTTTTCAGGATTTTCAAAGAACTTCAAATGTTAATTTTCTTTTACTTTGCAGGTACAAGGATTCACCAACAAAGAAACAAAACAGCAGATAAGTTTCAGTCCACTCGTAGGGTGGATTTCTTAAACCAAGAATATGATTCTTTTCTCAAAATATTTTCACTGTTTCTTGCAGGTTTCAGTTCTTACTCAGAAAATCACCAGGTAAATATAGATTATCTTCAATAATCAAGTGACAACACTAAGGGGCAGATTTTTAATCTTATGCGCGCGGAGTACATTTGTGCTCGCTACCCGGCGCGCACAAATGTACACCCGATTTTATAACATGCGCGCGCTGCCGCACGTATGTTATAAAATCCAGGCTCAGCGCGCGCAAGGGAGTGCACACTTGTGCACCTTGTGTGCGCCGAGCCCTAGGGGAGGCCAGATGGCATTCCCCGCTCCCTCCAGGCCTCGGAGGGAACTTTCCTGTTGCTCCCCCGCACCTTCCCCTCCCTTCCCCTATCTAACCCACCCCCTGCCCTATCTAAATCCCCCCCCCTACCTTTATTGCAGGAGTTACGCAGCTGCCGGCGCGCCAAACCCCGGCACAGCCACTGTGCCGGAAGACTCAGGACCACCACCCCTTTTTCAAAGCCCCGGGACATATGCACGTCCCGGGGCTCGGTGCGCGCAGGGTTAGGTTTTAAAGGGTTACACGTGTATATTACACGCGTAACCATTTGAAAATCTACCCCTAAATTTCTGTCCATTGTGTCTCACTTTTTGCACCACTTTGTATTTTTCCCCCGAGTATTTCTGTGTGTGTTTTTTGTCTTGCTTCCCTGTGATTCTGGCCAGAAATGTACTGTCTTTGTAACAGGTGTACAGGAAATAGCTACAGTTCTGCAGTCCTTGCTGATACTGATGGACTGCGAAGGTGCACTTTCTTCTTCTGGAAATCTGTGATCATCTGGTCCTCAGATATTCTGGTCCACATCCAGCTATACCACCTACTAGCCTGAGTTTTACAAAGTCAAAGAGAGAGAGACTACTCTTTATGCAAATTATCTTCCGGCAGAATCTGGTATGCGTATGCCTCATTCACTCGATCCACTGAATTAGATTGTGAACTATCTAAAGAAAAAAAGAAAAAACGTGAGTGTTCTTATCTAATTTCAGTTTGTTACTTCAGTTTACTTTTCTTTCTCTTGTGTCTGTCAGCCTTACTGACATATATCAGGACTAAGGGCAGTCTGCTGCCAACATTTTTTTTGAGAATCACCAAGAAATGCCAGCATACTGGCTTTGGAAGTGCACTTCCTGATCAGGCTGGACCTGGAGCACATCTGCCCCCCTATCATATCCTAGGCACTGGAAGTTGGGGTGGCCTTAAACTAAGGGCAGAGTTGGCTGTGGATGCACGGAAAGGTCAGGATCAGACTAACCTCTCTTTAAGTGCAGCCCAGAAAGTATTGAGTCAAGGATATGAAAATATTTATGGGTGCACAGCTCCCAGCTCTGGCAGAATTTAAGCAGTCTGTATCTCAATACAGTAGTTTTGTTCAACCTTTCTGATATAGTTGAACAATAATCCAGCCACAAAAACTTTACCCTGACAGATCCTGAACTATTCCTTTGACAGATGTGTATGGAAGTGACACAGAAAATGGGAGTAGACAAGGATCACAAGACTCACATAGTCTGTCAAGTCCTGATGTAATACTGCAGAAAACTACCCCATCTCAAAATCGGGTTACTAGATGGCTCCAGGTCATCAGGGACAAGTTGATTCAGTCCTGGTTTTACCTCATTGCATGTGTGGAAGTGTAGTTCTGATTATCCCATTAATGTCCCTGAGAGAATAAAAATTACAAGGCTGTGCAGGCAGTGGTGCAAAACCATGACTGGCTCAGCCAGGCCCTGATGACCTGGAGCCATCTCATAACCCAATCTGAAGTGGCGTGTCCATCACTGGTGACATCTAACCATGACCTCGCTGCAGGCCCTATCATTCCTCTTCCAGCGTTTGATCTATCACGCTGAAAGCTGGCCTTCCATGGTCACTGAGGCAGTGAGCTGTAACTGACTTCCGACAATCACTCTGAGACAACCTAAGCTGTATCTCTAACCAACAACAAATCACGGAACACGTCAGCAAGTACCCTTTTACATGACTGGGTGGAAGACTGAGTGTCCTGAATGACTTGGACAGCGCCGTGGTGACGTGGCTCACTCTCTATGTATCTGCTAAATAAACTACTTGGACCATCGGACTGAGCAGCTTAGAGCTAGAACAGTGATACTTGACAGTTATCTGATTTCACGGTGCCACTATAGCAGCAAGCCAAGTCTTACTGAACCAAAATTGCATTATATTTTTTAAAAATGTTAACATTTCAGTGCCTCTTTAAAAATTCTGTGGTATAAACAAGCCATACTGAGCAGACCCCAATGACTGTGTCTCCTGACTCACAAGTAATATACCAGTAGGCAAGAAACTTGGTGATATTGCAAGCTGCAGCTGACAGATGCATGAGTGAAGGCTTATCAATATTCACAGTGCTGTTTGGGTCAAATTGTAATCACTCAGATAGAGTTAATGATGCACAGCACACTCTCACGTTTGGTTTTGTTGTTAAAAATGAAATGTGCCACTGCTGTCATGATTTCCTTTTAAACAGTGGTACTGTAAGAGCTTTTCTGTACTTAAAGATTACAAAAGCAACAAAAACAGTGAGATGTTCCTTTAGACAGAGTTCTTTAAGTCAGTGCTCACCCAGCGAAGGAATAAAACAGTTTTATCGAGCGGTCAAGGCTGGGAACCAAAGAACAATGCAAGAGATAAAGTTACGGCTCTTCAGGGAAAACCATACAAAAAAACTCAGGCTTCTGACAAAGACATGACAGGAGCATTGAAAATATAGAACCTGATTTACCAAGAAACAGACTGAGAAAAAAGCTTTAATTACACAGGTCCATAGAAGAACCAAGAGAAAGTGATTTTGACAACAGAGGTTTCATTTTTCAGTCACTGATACTCAGGTCCAATACCCAGGTTTTGAAGAGGGCAGGAAAGTTCGTGCAATGAGCACGGTGAACTTTGCACTGCAAGGCTGCAATGATATGCACCAAAGGGTGAGCCGAGTTCAGCCAGAAGGCCTTGAAGTTCATATACATAGCGTGCACTCATTGATTTGTAGTAAAATGAATATCATTTTAAGTTCACGTGGGTTTACAAATCATAGTGCATTTGGAGAAATATGCCTGCATCAGGGAATTCTTATATTATTTACCACCATTGTATTACTACTTGAAATATCCAAGTATATTCAGGCAATAACATCTTTAACTCATTCTGCACTAGGGGTGTGCAGCCTCCAAACTTTCGTTTTGTTTGTTTTTTTGGGGAGGGGGGGATGTTCATTTTTTGTTTTTTTTCAGATGTCATTTCATTTAATGTCTATTTTGTTTCTGTTCCTTTGCAGAAATGAAATATTTTTAAAAGTCCTGGGGCTGGGAACCATTCCAGCCTCCATTTACCCCATCCGTGGGGGGGGGGGTGTCTAGATTGCAGAAGGGATGCCCCAGGTCATTGGTGCTGGTTGGCCCTGAGACTGGCGCCATATTGTGACATCAAACAATACTTTGTGAGGGCTGGCTAACGCCATAACCCTGTTACTTACCGGTCAGATTTAGGATCCATGATTGCAGGGTCCAAGATGGACCTGCAATTACTGGACTGGATAAGTGAATAAGGATCTAGGAGATGAAAGAAATGATAGCCAAGTTCCCAGACCCATATCCTTTGATCACTGGATGGTGTGGTTCAGTATTAGAATGCAGGCAGTGAAGGGTCATTTTAAGGTGAGGGTCCTAGACTTCAGGAAAACTAATATTGTTAATATGAGGGAGCACATCATGGAATAGTTAGCCGAATGGGAAAATCTAGGGGACATAGAAGAGCAGTGAGCAAAACTAAAAGCAGATATTGAAAGGTAACTAACCATTTGTTAGAAAAGGAATAGGGACGTGTATTTGTTTTAAACAAAAGCACAAAACTGGGTGAATGAACCCATTTTTGGTTTGTTCCAAATGGAACGAATGAAAGATGGCTCCTCAAAAAAATATCCAAAATTGTAAAAAAGGGGAGGCCCTCCCACCCCCCAAAACATCCATGGGGCCCTTCGACCCTCACTCTTGGAGCATGTAAAAATAAAGGCTGGGGCCCAGTTTATCCAACTGGGCCTCCCTGAGCCCCTCTGATCCCCAATCCTATACTCTTAAATATGGCTGTGGATGTGACAGGGCGCCTATCTGGCTCCCACATATCCCACCTGATGGCATCCAGCCGCAAATCCAAAAGGCAGGAGCAAAGCCCACTCACTCCTACCCTGCCATTGGTATCTTTAAGAATGATGTCCGTGGCCCCAGCCTTAAATTATACAAGGTCAGGATCAGGGACTGGAGGGGCTTGGGAAGGCCAAGCTGGGTGGGTTCAGCCCCTTGGATATCTTGGTAGAGAAGGGAGGTTGAAGGGGATTCTGTTTGGAGGGGGCTGTTTTTCTGGGGAGGGAAAAGAAGTACAGAAAAGTAGAAAAAACTGACGAGTCGGCGGCCATTTTCATTACTGGCAGACGGTCGGTTATGAAAACCGAGGCCAAGTTTACCGGTGTCGGTCTTCATAACCAGCAGCCACAGAAGGTCAAGTTAGGAAGGAGGCGCTAAGGTCGCGCAAGCTTACGTGACCTTAGCGCCTCCTTCCTAGCGCAACCCCCTAGTTTCCATATTGCATGGCGCCCCCCTTGCGGGCACCATGCATGCGTTAAAAAAGCGGGCACTGAAAAGTCAGCGCCCGCTTTCAATGCACATAATCGCATCGGCCCCTATGTTTGTAGTGTATGTGGATGGCTCGGGCAGGGTTGTCACTGTGTAGCTTCCTCTCAGCAATCTTAGCATTTACTGATTGCAAGAGGGAAATATACTTTATCCCTCCCCCCCCCCCCCCCAGGGTAATAGGCACTTAAACAGAGTTGGTAACGGTGTTTGGTTCTGGGATACGTATGCTTACTTGTTCTTTGGACAAGTTATTTCAGCTCTCAAGCATACAATTTCTCTGACTCACTTAAGCTGCTTTAAGTCACCACTTTGTAGCATCAGCATTATCATTAACTGTTCTACCCTCCACCTTACCTTGTCTGGAAACAGTACTTAAATTCACTCAAACATACTACTCAGTTCACTCTCAGGCATAATATTTTATTATTCTTTCTCCATTGTAATGTGTATTAACACTTTTTGAGGCCTTGGAGTGGAGCATCGAGACAGTGCTTCCGCTCTGTTCAAGTTCAGCCTCTGCTCTGCCTCAAATTCTAAACTGCCTTTTGATTTTCTAGCATCTCTGTATCTCTACTCGGTGATGTCATCGGGTTTTATTTTTTCCTAACACCGAATAGCATTCCTTTATTAAACACCCTTCTAAGCCTTTGGGTCAATCTTGCAGGTTCTAAGGGAATTTTCTATAATTTCTTCTTCCTCTTAGCCGTGTTGAATAATTTAAATCAAACTAGTGATGCTGAGCTGACCTCTTCACTGGTTGCTAGTGAAGCCATTTTTATATTACCCTCAGATACAGCTTCGGAATTTCCTGTGTCACTATGGTAGTCCTAGTTTTTCTGGGATGTGCCAGAATGGTCCCACTAAATATGGGGTTGGATGGACACTACCACTTGCTTAGAAACAATTTTCTTCTCATTGTGGACGTTGAAAAGCATTTTTCCCAACAGCAAAAATAGTTTTCCAGTCTGTTTATTTTTTCTTATGCTACGATAAGCCCTATCAGGGTTCCAAAGTCCATTGTCATGACTTTTTCTTTTAAAAGCTATTTTCCCAACAATCTTTCTAAGAGCTGAGACAGGATTATCTGGTCCCCTACTGGACCGCCAATGTCTGTTGGTGAACCCAATCAAAATTCCCATATATTGGGAGGTTTTAAGGGGATTTTAACTCCCAGCGGGGTTAATTCTGTTTTAAATGACCTCCAGGGGCTGGGGAGTCGGTGATGGTCAGGTGACCAGGGTCCTCTTCCCTGGCCACCGCATTTATTTTCATTTAATTTATTTAATTTACTATTTTTGATAAAATTGGTACCCCCTCCTGGGATCGCATGTCTCCTGCTGATGTTATCACTGAAGTCAGCAGTACTGCGGCCTAGTGGTGTTAATGGAGCATTGGTTTAATTTTGACCTGTAACAGAAGCGCAAGATCTCAGGGCACTTACCTGATTGGCCAGGTACATGCAAGGGAAGGAAACCAGTAGCAGCAGCAACAGCAATCCTGCTCCTCTTCCTATAGGGTCACTCATATTGCTTGGGCCTTCCCTTCTCTCAATCACGGCCCTCTGTCTCTGTCACCGCCAGCCTTATCATGGGAGGAGGAAGCCTCCAGCTGCGGCAGCAATCTCGATCACAGCTGACTGCTGCCAGTCAGCTATTTCCTCTCGCTTGCCTTAACACGCGCTCTCCTCCTTCTTCACGGCTTACCGCCACTCCTGCCTCCTTCCAACGACAGTGTCACTTGTTTCTGCTCCAGGGTTGACTGCCCCGGGCCTCTGTTGCTGCCGCTATCACCAGCTCCAGTCAGCTGAGGAAACTGGCACTGCCTCAGATTGTGGCTTTTCTTTTCTCTGCCTAGGCTCCCAGCCTATTCTGGCCCCCTCTCCATCAGCTGTTCTGGTGCCTCTCCTCCATGTGGCTACTGTTTCTTTTGTGGCAGCTCCCATTTTAATCGTGGCCTACTCCTATCCAGGCCCCAGGTCAGCTAATCTCCCTGGCCCCAGGTAATTTTTATGTTATTATTATTTATGTGCTTTTTTATATAGGGTACCCCATTGCAAGTGGTGTGCTGCAGGTATCAGTTCTTGGAATGATTCTGTTCAACATTTTCATAAGCGATGTTGTGAAAGGACTATCTGGAAAGATTTGTCTTTTTGCAGATGATACCAAAATCTGCAACAAGGAGGAATATTTGCATGAGGAGGAATATATATATTGAAATCAGTTGTATAGCACATGTACAGCAAAAATGTTGCCATCAAAGACACAGAGCCTGGAGAAATTATAGAAAACCTTGAAGCATGGTACATTGAGGGGAAAATGAAAGCATTACATGCAGTTATGTTACTGGAAGGTGAGAGCCTCATCAGTGCCAGAACACCAATGATATTAAAGAAGGTCCAGAATATTAAATGTAATGGTGCTGCATTGATGAAGGAAGATCTCAAATTCATCTGCTCCCAAAATAAACTTTAAATTACAGAAGGAGCCCCAAAACTAAGGAGAGATGAAGACATCAGATATGAGAAGCTTCAAAATGAAAAATTCTGGGTCTATATACTAATGGGTGTCAGCGTTAATTCCCACTCTAATGCAGGTATCAGCTAACCCCCATACACAAAAGGGCTTTAATGCATACGATTTGCATATTATCGCTAGATCCTCAATGGTAACGCCAATATGTAGGCAAATGGCCTTTACAAAATGTACTATAGGGTTAATGCAGTCTTGCTAGTGCTGAAAAGTTAACTATATTTCCTTTCAGATCTCTCCCCTCCCCTTTCCTCTGCTGCTCTCCTCTCCTCCTGTTCCCTATACCTTCTTCTTTCCTTCCCATGCATTCCCTTCCTCCCCCTCTCTTCCTCTCTTACCTCACTCTCTGCTCTCTTCCATGCTGCTCATGTCTCCTGTTCCTTTTCCCCCTTTCTGTTGCTCTCCCCTCTCTCTAATTTCACCAGTGGAGTGCTTAATAACATAGCCTGCAGGGGGTGCAGCAAGACTGGAGCACCTGTGGGTAGGAGTGGTAGAAAGTGCTTCTCCTGCAGCTGATTTGCTCATTCTGCTAGGAGAATCAATGAGCTATAGGAGGCTGGAGAAGCAGCAGGTCCTTTGAAAAGTACTCCTCCTTCTCCCCTGACTGCTCCAGAGTTACTGCCTGTCTGGCACTGGTTGGCAAGGGGGGAAAGAGAGAAAGTGGCAACTGCATTGGGGGAGGAGCAAAGCGTCGACAACACATTTTTTAAGGGGGCACCTGCTGCTCCTTTGCATCCCATGGGAATGATTATGCTTGTCTTCTTTTTCTCCTTCACCTTCGCTTTTCTCTCTGCCTCCTCTCCATTCACCTTCTATTGCTCCTTCCTCTCCCACCTCCTTCCTTTCTGGCCGTCCCGCTGCCAGCTCACTCTGGGGCTGATGCAATAAGACGCACGTATTGACTGCCCATTTTTCTCACTCATGCAGTCACATTCTTGTGCGCTCCAATGCAATATGTAAATGAGAGGCAGCAAACAAAAGAAAAGGGCGTGCTACAGGAGAATGCATGTCTGACGCTCAGAAGAGGTTATTGCATCAGGCTCCCACAATTGCAATGGGCGCTCAATACAAGTGTCCGTTGTGATCGCACTTGCTTTGGTTATGTTGGTGAGGTGCCGATTTCAATGCTGCAGTTTATTATATCAGGCGCCCATTGCTATGGGTGTCTAAATTGTGCAGTCATAAGAAAGGTGCGCTTCTTTTTAAGCCCATCAATATATATTTATTTTTTGCCACCACAAGCAGTAAATTCAAGAGCCGGGATGATACTAAGGAGGATACATTTATCGCAACACAGAGGACCATATTTTGTAATGTTTCTCATGAGCCCTTGACTGTGGGCCTAGAGTTAAATTCCTCGTGTTAATAAGTATACGATGGGTGCGCAGTCTTTCTTGCATCATGTGGCAGTAGTTAATAACCTCATCTACATGGAATTTGCATGCATTGGGCATTATTAGGGTCATGTTTGTTAGCGTGCGCATTAATCTCCTTACTGCATCGGGTGCCAGTCTTGGGCACCCAAAACATGTGCCCGACCGCACATTAACCCATGCGCTAGGCTGGGCACATTTTATTGCATCAATTCCTCTGTAGGGCCATCTATAGTCCTGTGCAGCGTGACCACTGCAAGTCCTGTACAATTGCAGGGCCCAGTGTGGTCCCTCAAGCTTGCCCTGGACATTCCTTCCTACTGTTGCTAGATATCTATTTATCAATCTGCAAATAAAATGCATTGGATCTGCATCTTGTATTCACAAGCTGTGCTTTCCTCCACTGTCCATTATCTGAGGAAAAGGCCATCATAGTTCTGAAAGCTTTTACATTTTGTTAGCTAATAATGGTTTCTTCTCTATCATATTACCTTTAACAAATACTTTTTGACAGGCTAACAGAGTTCCCTTTCTAATTCTTGGAAAAGTTATTTAAATGAGTAATTACAATATTTTTAATGGTAAAAATCTCCCTTTCGAGTACTTTTGGGGAAAGATGCAATATGAATAGTAAGCATGCTTGCATCAGTCTTGAGAACAAACACATTTTTGTTACCTCCAACTTAGCCTAAAGCAAAATAGGTTTCTCAATTAAACTGTTAGCAGTTTGAGATCCCGAGTTAGAAGAAGTTGGCAACTTCAAAATGTCACTGGGAGAGAAAAAGCCAAGTTCCTCCTATACAAATGTCCTTAAAATGTAGGCCAAAGGTGATCTAAGTTATATTTGTTGCAATCTGAAGAGGTAACCAAACCTATTTTAGGATTCTGACTTTAATGCACCAGGAGGAGATACATTCCTTGATCTGTCTATAGCTCCATTAGGAATCATTCAGGCATCTTATGATAGATCTTTTGGTTGTATTCTTTTATTGGCATGGAGCACTTATGTTTAGCGCATTTTATGAAAAAAGGTGCACATGTTTTCACTTAGTTCATCTATCTGTGACCCCCAATGTCTTGGGCATGGAAAAGCTGCAGGCAGGTGGACAAAATGAAACCCAAAGTACCGGTGGAGAAACTGCTGGTGGGCTGGAGCAGCAGGACTGGCAGGGTTGTCCAGGCCCCAGCAATCTCAGAGGAGGGGTTGTGGGAGAGGCCTGGAGTACCACCAAGGTAAGAAACCGAGAAGCCACTCTCACACCTTCCCATGCCCACAAATATACACTATCACCAAACCACCCCACACCTGCATACACACCCTACTCATGGCTCTCCGTATTTAGCCCAGAGTCTCCAGAAATTTAGAGACCCAGAAATTTAGAGAAATTTCTGGGTCTCCGGGCAAGACGGTAAAATCTCTGGGCCGCCGCTATTTCTGCATCTCTCGTGCTGTCGACGACTTCAATGAGAGAGAGAGAACTAATAAAGGCAAACACGATGATTAAATATACAACCCAGCAAGAGCACACTTGCAACTCAGGGTGGGTGGGTGGGGCAGGGTTTGATACTAATTATATTGATTGAATAATAGTAAATTGAATAATAGTGACGAATTGGTGATTAAAACAATGATTATGAATATATGAATGATAATTAATGATGGTGATACATGGCCGCTCCCCTCCCCCCTCCCGCTAATCATGAGAAATCTCAGGGTGAGCAGGATTCAAAGGTTCCCAGGTATGGCTCTCACCATGTCCATGCACCCTTTCCCCCGCAGAGCAACTGCAAGGCGCACACACACACACACACACACACACACACAGCTGGTGCTCCTGTAACACCTGCACTCACATGCAGGCCATGGAGACAGGAAATGTGCTCTTTTAAGTTGCCATGCAGTTCTCCACTCTACTATTTTTTTTTCCTTCCACTGGTTTTATTTTTGACTGCCTTATGATTTTGATGAGTAAATGAGTAACTTACAGTAAATGGTTACAGAAATCTGTAATGCTGACAGGGCATATTCCTGTCACCCTTTCCCCACCATACACTTACCTTGTATCTGTTATAGCAAAGAAGGTTTTATTGTGCCAAAAGTAGTTACTCCAGGTATATAAGTATTTGTAGCACACAAGCATTTTTTTATGCCTATATATAAATTTGATTGTCTTCTTGGCTACTGTATGTAAAATGTCTTTCAGACATTATCATGTGCATTCCTGCATCCAAATGCCACATTACAAAAATATGAATATTTATATCTTATATAGTGTTGATGTAAAGAGGAAGCATTTGTATTTGGGCTGTCACAGAAACTAATCTTACTTCTTTTTAAAAAATTAGCTGTGCCTACAGAAAATGTGCCTGTTGAGTCCCTGGCATAGAGTTGAGTTTTTTCAGAGCTAATTTAAAGAGGAAATGTAATGCTATTATAATGGAACAAACTGATGCATATATTACTCCTGGGCGAATTCTGTGCAAAAAAATTTAAAATTCTGCGCACAAAAACTGAAAATTCTGCCAAATTCTGTAAACTTTATATTGATCAAAATAACACAATTTACATGACAGTCTTTAAGTAATTATATTTTACATTATTACAGAAAAAAAGTTATTACTTAAAGTTGCAGAATTTTAAATATTTAGAGCAGAATTTCCCTAGAAATTCACTGTAAGACTGTCCCTTCCACATGCACACACCCTCATACAGGCTCCCTCACTCTCTCGCACACACACATCCCCTCATATAGGCTCCCTCTCTGAAACCCACACTCAAACATCCCTCCCCCACTCCCTCTATTACCAACCAAGCTGAATCTCACTCTTCCCCACACCCCCTCTCCTCTCTCACACACACATTCTCTCTCACCGGCATTCCCCTCCCCTCATATAGGCTCCCTATCTCTGAAACCCACACTCAAGCATCCCCCCCACCCACCCTCTCTTACCTCCCATGCTCTCTCTCACACCCTCCTGCTCTCTCACCAACCATGCTCTCTGTCACCCTCCCCTCTCTCACACACACACACATTCTCTCTCACTGGCATCCCCCCTGCATGCTCTCTCTCACACACACCCTCTCTCTCATTCTCCCCTCCCCTCTCTGACACACATTCTCTCTCACCGACATGCCATGGGACACGCTCCGTTTGCAGCGAAGATGAAGGTTCGGTGCGCTGTTCGTGGTGAAAAGGGAAGGGCCCCGTGTACCGCGGGATGCACTCCGTTCGCGGTGAAGATGAAGGCCTGTCGCGCCATTCGGGCACAATGGGGCCTTCCATTTTCGCCTTGAGCGGAGCACAGTCCGTTCATGGCATATGGGGGCCTTCCATTTTCGCCATGGACAGCGCGCCGGGCCTTCATCTTCGCCGTGAACTGACACACATTCTCTCTCTCACCGGCATGCCACGGGACGTGCTCCGTTCGCACACACCGGGGTCTCCTCTGCTGTTTTTTGCGCAGAATTTGGCAATTCTGCGCAGGGGGGAATTCAGCAGTAGCGCAGAATTCCCCCAGGAGTATGATGACAATACAGTTTAATGTCTCTTTTGTCTTTACAATGTAAATTGATCAAAGTGGATTACAGTACAAATAATTAAATTCTGAGACCAATATTCAGCTATTATCCAGTTAAGCAGGATAAACTTTATCCAAGTAGGATAAACTTATCCAGATAACTTGACTGAGATATTCAGTGGCAAGGCTGAGCAGCTGAATATACTTGGCTATTTTATACTTAGCCAGATAAGTTTATCCGGCTAACTATAGAACAGCGAAATAGATGTCCTAGACTTATCCAACTAACTACCGTAAGTGCCAAATTTACTAAGGCTTTTCTCCCATTTTGTGTTTATGGGAAAAATGCTTAGTAAATCAGGCCCTAAGCTGGATAAGGCTGAAAATCGGCACTTATCCGGGTAAGGGGATCATTCATTAAGCCACAATATTTTTCACTTAGGGAAAAATGCTGCAGGAATCACAAAGCTGCAGTAAGTGACCCTGCGACTTTATGAATCCTACAGTATTTTTCCCCAAGGGAAAATACCGCAGCAGCAAAGGCATTCCCTAACCACATGTGATGGCAACCCCAGGACAGTGAGGCCACCGTTGCTTCAAAGTGGTAAAACCCCCAGGGGTTTGCATAGACCCCCGTGTCCCACCCCTCTGCTGCCCTTACAAGTGACCCATAGCTGTCAAAATTAAAAAAAACAAAATTTATAATTTTATAAACTCAACAAGCCTTGCCTCTTCCCCTCAACCCAGCCCCTTGACTGAGACAACCGGCCCCCAGAGGATGAGAGGCCAGGTTACCCCTCCTGGGCCTCCCTTTGGAAAGAAATAGCCCTTGTGGTCTAGTGGAACGCTCCACCCCCTGAACCAAAAGAGGTCCAGGGTGGTCTAAGGGAACCCTGTCCCCAACTAGCCCAACCCCTGGATTGCTCCTTACTTAAAAAACAGACATTGGTGGCCCAGTGGAGGCCCAGAACAATCCTTAGGTTTCGGGTCCAGGCGGTAGCCATTTTTCAAAATGGCACCATCCGGCCTTTGCCCCCGTCACCATCAGACACCTGGCTTCCAGAGGCCTCTTGGCCTCTGGAAGCCAGGTGTCTGAGTCCAGGTGCAGGGGGGGGGGTAGGTATGTGGCTTGCATCATTTATAAAAATATGGGTTTTTTTTTTTTGTTTGTTTTTACTACTGCAGGCCACCTGAATGGGTGGCAGGGAGGTGGGACATGGGGGGTCTAAGCAGACCCCCAGGGGTTTTACATTACTTGGGGGGGGGGGGGAGGACGACTGTGCTAGGGCCAACAGCCCCTTTAAAGTTAGGCCGCGGATGCAACAGGATGTGCATTAATATCGCAATACACCCATGGAAAATTAGTTACAACTACTAAGTTGTGGCTAATTTCAATTCAAATAATGTGGCTTGTGAATTTTTTTTGCAAGCTGTGTTATTTGAGTAGCATAGAATAAATACTATAGTTTAGGACAGTAGTGAGTCCATTCATTGAAATACATGCAATGCCGGGGATCAGATAACACTAGGTATTTGAAATATCCCTGCGTTATGCTATTTACCGCATGAAAATATTTCAGTTTGGTTCATTTGCCAAACTTTAAAGAAACACTTCCCCAAAGCCATCCTGTGGTCCCCTGCTGCCTCTTTACCAGGGCTCTCTGACACTAAAAGAAGTAGGAGCAATCACCCAGTTACTCCTGCCCTGTATGCTTTCATGAAAAAATGGCACTGGCCTGAAGTTATTTTATGGCCATAAAGTAGTACACTAAGTGCATTCAAACTTTTAATGTTACTTTTATAATAATATTCAAAATCATCTAATGCAGCAAACATTGGTTTTATATCACATCAAAGATTAAAAACAAGCTATGCTCTAAAATATATACAATACAAATGTCATATGTTAATAAACTTATTCCCGTACACACTTACACATCCATACATCCACATACATACCCTTAACCAATAAAAATCACCCCGACAAAGGATCCTTCCTTTCCCCCTGAAGAAGCCCTTTGTGGGAATATTTAATCATTTATGTAATAGCATGCAATTGATTGGAGTTATAGAGCAAGCAAATTTGCAAGAATTATATAAGAAAAAGACTCAATTGACTGGAATATAGAGGATGCAAACATACAAGAAGGAAAGCAAGAATGAGATTAAGATGAAGAAGTGTTTTTTGAATTGAATGTTGTTTTTCTATAATGTACTGTATGTGATTTTTGTTCAAGGGTATGTATGTGAATGTATAGATGTGTGAGTATGGGAATACGTTTATTAACAGCAGGTTTGGGCGTACCCGGACAGCTTTTAAAATCTGCTTGGCACGTACCGGCTTGGCTTGTGTTCACATCTCCCGGTTTTGGCTCATGCTGGACTTTTAAAATCCATTGTTTAGTGGTTAAATATTTGTTTTCTCTCATTATATATGGTTAATTATAAGCTTAAGAGAAATTGCTAGATTTTTTTTCTTCCTTTAATTCTATACCTCATAAAGCAGTACAGCCATAAAGCTTGTATTACTCTCCATTGCCTCAGATATAAGCCACTTGATTTACTAAGGTTTTCTCCCCATTCTGAGTCTATGGGGAAAAAGCTTAGTAAATTGCCCCCTTAAACTGGGGATAGGGGGATTTCCCTACAGTATCTGAATGTAATCTGCTTTGAAGTACCTGAAAGATGGAATATAAATAAAATAAAATAATACATGTATTTATTAATTATTTTATGGCCATTAAACAACTTGATGTGGACTAACCCTGAGGTCGGCACCATTTTTTAACCAGAGGCCATGGGGCAGGAATGACTGGGGATTGCTCCTGCCCTTGTCAGTCTCAGAGAGCCCCGGAAAGTCGGAGGCAGCAGGGGACCACAGGAGTGACATAGGGTAATGGGCATGATTTTTCCCCTTGCCAAAACAAAAAAACAAAACAAAACACATTTTCAAGGTTCTTGGAGGCACCGGTATTTCTTTTGAAATTAAATGAAGCAAACAAAAATTATGCTTTTTCAATTCAGATTCCACTTTTGTTTCAAACGACACACATCCCTAGTTCCTTTTTAACCATTCTAAGATCTCTGAATATTGTTCTGTCTTTACATTTTGACAAGTAGAGTCTTTGTACTATAAAAAAAAAAAACTGTAGTTGGTTATATTCCAGATACAATTGCATGTATGTCTCCTAAAATGCTAACAGGTGAATTTTAAAAGCCCTACGTGCGCTGAATCTCGGAGATATGCACACAAGTCCGGTTGACATGTGCTGTGCGGATTTAAAAAGTGCGCAAGTACGCATGTATCTCCTGGTACGCACAAAAGAAATATTTTACAAAAAAGGAGCGGGGCGAGGTCGAGCCCTTGGCTTCTGGTGGCCGGCAGGACTTACTGTGGCCGACGTACAGGTGCAGGTGGTGCAAGACTGGAGACGAGACAAGGGGAGGCTGGAATCAGGCAGGTGTGGAAATGGAGTCTGGAACCGGGCGCAAGTAAGCTTGGAACTCTGGCACAAACTGGAACACTGGAGCCAGGTATGAGTAAGACTGGGAGTGAACACTGGGACAGACAGACTAGGACAAGACAAGGACAGGACAAAACAGAACAAGGAACATAAAAGCCTGAAGGCAACAGACTAGAAAACCTAAGAAGGCCACCAGGCAGGACTTTAGCAGAAGGCCTGAGAAGGCCACAGGACAAGGCACAGGCAGAAAGCCTGCGAAGGCCAAAGCGCAGTCCAATACAGGACAGAGCCAAGCAGAGAGCTAACGAGACTCAATGACAAGGCAGTGAGCAGAGCCAGAGGCAGAGTTAAATAGGCAGAACCCTGCTGAGTCATGCGATCATGGAGGTTATGATTGCAGTGAGAGTAGGAGCAGGTCCATAGGGACCTCTGGTGTTTGGGAGGCTGCATAACAGGCAGAGTCACAACATATGTCCCAGGAAGTGTAACTTGTATTGAATTTTAACACCCCATTCATTTTGAAAAGATGATTCCTATATATAGTATGTTGACACTTCAGTTTGGTGGAAGTGGAAAAAGGCTTAAGACTTGGTTATTTAAACAAGCCTTTCCAGACCCTGCCTAAATCTCAGATCAACATTATATTCAGTCAGACACTTCAGAATATTGTATATACTGTAAATAATCACACTGCATTTAGTTAATTCTCTCTAGCTTTCCCTCTTCTCCCAGTTTGAACAGCCTTGTTTTATTGTAACTTCATGGTTTCTTTGCACTCGTTCCATGTTCTTGTTTCACCCACTCCCCCTGTTAATTGTAAACCAGCATGATGTGATTCTTTCATGAATGCCGGTATATAAAAACCTTAAACAAACAAATAAATAAATCAATAAATAAATCATGACTGGGAGGACACGAGTTAGGGATTGAATGAGAGAGCTAGGAGGTTTTATCTATTTGTTTTTTTTAATTTATATTCCACTGACCTGCAAATCTTAGTAGAGAACAAACCACATACATGAAATGCATTCAAAGTAACATAGAACATTGGAAGATAAATATCAAATGTCAAAAGCAATAACAAAATTACAATTCAAATGGAGAAGACAAAACTGAAATTGGACATAATCAAAATTCTAGATGTAACCCTGGACTATTTTTCTCTAAAAAGGATCACTAAATACAAATTTTTCCTTCATGGGTAGTGGAAGGAGAGTTTTACATATTTGGCAACTTCCCATAGCTTTAACGCCACCTTTTTGTGGGAGGCTTCATGGGTTACAAATCCCCCTGGAACCTGCTCAGAATTCAGAGGGAAGGAGAGAGATGAAGAGGGAAGATTGGAGAGAAGGAATGGGATTTTTCTTGATGGTCATAGTCTCACCCCATTGGGGTTTTTTCCATCAGAAGTAAGAGAAGGAGTTTTCTGCGGATCCAGAACGGATGGGGCATTGATCTTTTTGCTCAAGCTGCAGGTCAAAGGCAAGGGTGAAGAGAAGTTAAGAGACTATGATAGTTTTGGACATTAGGACCAATGTGGATCCTGGAGTCTATTTTTGATCTTGGAGCTGCATTTTAGTTACTCCACCCTCCAAGGGGAAGGGGTTGTTAAGCATGGATGATGGTGCAATAGGTAAGAGACCAACTTAAAATGGACAAGGAGATTATGATTTTCTTGACTCTTAGAAATTTTATGTTATCTCTCATCTTCACTATTCTCAGTTGGATCCTTATTTTTAAACTTAAGTAAACCTTTTTTAGTTGAACACCGATTGGACTCTTCCTATTTGTGTTTCTTCCTTGTTACTAGTAGTGAATGGATCTTGAATAAACTGACTGCGGTTGGCTGGAAATTGATTTTTTTGCGCTTCTTTTTTGTTGTGGGTTTTGTGGTTTCCCCTGCACCTTCCTGGCACCCCAGAGTTCAGTGGCTGAGAGGTGGAGTTTTTCTTGCATACGCCTAGCCCCTGCCGGATGAACCCTGGCAACTGTAGCTCCCTGGACGAAGTTAACAATCCAAACAGGGGTCCCGCTAAATACACAAAACAGTAATCACAAGGAAAAAGATGAAGAAGCCCAATCTATCTGTTAATGCAGCCCACGCATCCACCAAGACTGATAGAACCTGTTCAGTTTGTAAAGGCTAAAGAAAACAGGTATGGTTTTAATAATTTTCTGAAATGTAATAAATCAATCACTAAGGTTCTAGGAGATCAGTCCAGAAAGGTGCACCCACTTTGCCAAAAATGTGATCCATAAGATCTCCTGGAATCTTAAACAACTGTGATTGATTTATTACATTTCAGAAAATTGTTAAAACCTTACATCCAGCAGGTGTTTGCCAGAAGAGCATAGAGGGCAAGATGGACAATAACTTTCTAAAGCTTTGGCAAAACAATCGGGGGCACTGTCATTTAAGGACTTGAAAATTAACATTAAAATATTAAATTGGATCTGCCAGCAGACCGCAAGCCAGTGCAAAATGGCCAACACGGGAGAAATTTGATCGCATATAGGACATCCAGAAATTTAACAAGCAACAGAATTTCAAATCACTTGTAACACAGGCAGCAATGACTGAGAAAGACCAAAAAATAATGAATTACAATGCGGATAAGATGAAGACCTGTGTAACAGAAAAAATAGCAATGGAAAGGTTACAGAGAGCACAGGAGGCAAAGCTTAAAAAATGAACCCTGAACCAAGATCTTGAAATAAGGTTGAAGGAAAAGAGCACAGTGAATGATCACACCCAAATCCCTTGCCTGAGATCTAATTGGGATAACAATATAATTAAATGATAAACAGGATGGGGCGTCAACAATGGTGGAATGAGAAAGCAGTAATATTTCAGTCTTTTTTAATATTCAGAGACAATTTATTATCAAACAGACAGACTCTGATCTGAGATAAAAAGGTGGACAGCTTATTTAATGCTCTATTGAATGCTAATGAGATAGGGAAAATAAACTTGTATGTCATGGGCATATAATTTAAATGAAATGTCCAACTGAGAAAGAACCTTTCACAATGGAATTAAATAAATGTTAAATAATATTGCCAAGAGGGCTGAGCCTTACAGCAAGTCAGTTGAGAGGGGATAGAGGTCAAGCATCACCAGATGTTACTTTGCAAGCATGGTTGTGCAAGAATGCTGAAAACCGAGATAACACAACAGAGGTAATTCCTAAGGCCTCTATGCGACGCAGAAATATGTAGTAGTTGACAGTGCCGAATGTGGTGGGTAAGATTTTATAAGACCAAAAAATACTTAATTTCAGAGTCAAAACTATGACAAATCTTGTCAAAACTCTCCCAACCATTCTCCCCTTTGTTTAGCCCTCTTGTATCTTCTTGCACCTAGCTCATAAGAACATAAGAACATGCCATACTGGGTCAGACCAAGGGTCCATCAAGCCCAGCATCCTGTTTCCAACAGTGGTCAATCCAGGCCATAAGAACCTGGCAAGTACCCAAAAACTAAGGGGCTGATTTTCAAAGCCTATGCGCGAAAATCCAGGTGGATTTACGTGCATAGGGGGGGTTACACATGCTGGGCCTATTTTCAAAAGGCCCGGCGACACGCGTAAAGCCCCGGGACGCGTGTATGTCCCGGGGCTCGGAAAAAGGGGCGGGGTGTGGGCGGGGCGGTCTGGTCTGTGGGCGTTGTGGGGGCATAGCTGGAGTCTCCAGGCACAGCGGCCATTTGCTGCTGTGCTCGGGATCACGGGCTGGCCATTGGCCGGTGCGTACAACCTACGCCTGCCCAGAGGCAGGCACAACTTATAAAATCAAGGTAGGGGAGATTTAGGTAGGGCTGGGGGGCGGGTTAGATAGGGGAAGGGAGGGAAAGGTGGGGGGGGGGGGGCTGAAGGAAAGTTCCCTCCGAGGCTGCTCCGAATTCAGAGCTGCCTCGGAGGGAACGGGGAAAGCCATTGGGGCTCCCCTAGGGCTCGCCGCGCGCAAGGTGCTCTAGTGTGCATCCCTTTGCACGTGCTGACCCTAGATTTTATAACATGCACGCGGCTGCGCGTGCATGTTATAAAATTGGGCGTAGCTATTAAAATCCAGCCCTAAGTCTATTCCATGTTACTGTTGCAGTGGCTATTTTCTAAGTCAACTAAATTAATAGCAGATAATGGACTTCTCCTCTAAGAACTTATCCAATCCTTTTTTAAACACAGCTACACTAACTGCACTAACCACATCCTCTGGCAACAAATTCCAGAGGTTAATTGTGCGTTGAGTGAAAAAGAACTTTCTCCAATTAGTTTTAAATGTGCCACATGCTAACTTCATGGAGTGCCCCCTAGTCTTTCTATTATCCAAAAGAGTAAATAACCAATTCACATTTACCCTTTCTAGACCTCTCATGATTTTAAACACCTCTATCATATCCCCCCTCAGCCGTCTCTTCTCCAAGCTGAAAAGTCCTAACCTCTTTAGTCTTTCCTCATAGGGGAGCTGTTCCATTCCCTTTATCATTTTGGTCGCCCTTCTCTGTACCTTCTCCATCGCAACTATATCTTTTTTGAGATGCGACGACCAGAATTGTACACAGTATTCAAGGTGCGGTCTCACCATGGAGCGATACAGAGGCATTATGACATTTTCCGTTTTATTCACCATTCCCTTTCTAATAATTCCCAACATTCTGTTTGCTTTTTTGACTGCCGCAGCACACTGAACCGATGATTTCAATATTTTATCCACTATGATGCCTAGATCTCTTTCTTGGGTGGTAGCTCCTAATATGGAACCTAACATTGTGTAAATATTGTTGTGGGAGTCTCAGTTTAGTGGACCCTTGGGCCGACCTGCTGGAGACTAGGAAAAGGTGGGCAATGTCTCTGATGAACAGCAGGCTGGGAGGCAGATGTTCAGGTGGGACGTAGATGCTCTTCACCCTGGAAGCTGGTGCTCTCCCGGGAGGAGCCCATAAGAGCCCAACCGCTGGGACTTAGGTGGTTTCACCCTTGGAAGCCGAAGCCCCCCTGGGAGGAGCCCATAGGGGCCCGGCTGCTGGGACTTAGGCGGGTTGTGGTTCAGGAAAAGTAACTGGAACCAGACTAGGACAGTAGTGATACTGTAACTGGGTACGGGTTCTGGAACCAGGCAGGAACTGTAGCAAGACTCAGGTACTGGAACCAGGCAAGAACTGTGGCAGGACTCGGGTACTGGAACCAGGCAGGAACCAAGCAGGTACTGAAGCAAGCAGGCAGGAACGGAGCGATGTAGCCAAGCGGGTCGCTCCGGGGCGCAACGCAACAGGAAACCAGGATGCTAACCCGTTGCAAGGCAAAGGCTGGAGGGCCGCAGCCGGCTTATCAAGGCCGCGGCGTCTGACGTCAGGTATTGGGCGGAGTCGGCACTGGCGGGAAAAGGGCTACAAAGGCACCCAAGTGGCGCGCGCGCATGCCTAGGGGCAGGGCGTCAACCAGCACCTTCACGGCAGCGCTGCCCCAGCAGGGACGCTGCTAAACAGGCCGCAAGGCAGAACTCCGGAGGCGGAAGCAAGTCCGGGAAACAAGAGGTAAGGGCCTGGCCGCAGTGCTCGCGGCCAGGACCGCAACAACTATAGCATCGGTTATTTTTCCCTATATTCATCACCTTGCACTTATCCACATTAAATTTAATCTGCCATTTGGATGCCCAGTTTTCCAGTCTCAGAAGGTCTTCCTGCAATTTATCACAATCTGCTTGTGATTTAACTACTCTGAACAATTTTGTATCATCTGCAAATTTGATTATCTCACTCGTCGTATTTCTTTCCAGATCATTTATAAATATATTGAAAAGTAAGGGTCCCAATACAGATCCCTGAGGCACTCCACTGTCCACTCCCTTCCACTGAGAAAATTGTCCATTTAATCCTACTCTCTGTCTTTTAGCCAGTTTGCAATCCACGAAAGGACATCGCCAACTATCCCATGACTTTTTACTTTTCCTAGAAGCCTCTCATGAGGAACTTTGTCAAACACCTTCTGAAAATCCAAGTACACTACATCTACCGGTTCACCTTTATCCACATGTTTATTAACCCCTTCAAAAAAGTGAAGCAGATTTGTGAGGCAAGACTTGCCTTGGGTAAAGCCTTGCTGACTTTGTTCTATGAAACAATGTCTTTCTATATGTTCGGTGATTTTGATATTTAGAATACTTTCCACTATTTTTCCTGGCACTGAAGTCAGGCTAACTGGTCTGTAGTTTCCCAGATTGCCCCTGGAGCCCTTTTTAAATATTGGGGTTAAATTACCACCTTCCAGTCCTCAGGTACAATGGATGATTTTAATGATAGGTTACAAATTTTTACTAATAGGTCTGAAATTTCATTTTTTAGTTCCTTCAGAACCCTGGGGTGTATATCATCCAGTCCAGGTGATTTACTTCTCTTAAGATTGTCAATCAGGCCTACCATATCTTCTAGGTTCACCATGATTTGGTTCAGTCCATTTGAATCATTACCCATGAAAACCTTCTCCGGTATGGGTACCTCCCCAACATCCTCTTCAGTAAACACCGAAGCAAAGAAATCATTTAATCTATCCGTGATGGCCTTATCTTCTCTAAGTGCCCCTTTAACCCCTCGATCATCTAACGGTCCAACTGATTCCCTCACAGGCTTTCTGCTTCTTCCATCCTCTACCCTAATCATTCCATTCCTTCTCCCCATCTGCTTTAGACAGGGCCCTCAAATAGCTGTGATAGCAGAGACATTTCTGATTCCACTGGTACTATAGCTTTTATGAACCTGAAGGAAAAAATCTGGCAGTTGCTTTCCCTCCTATTTTAAAGGGACAAATTCATTCTGGTAGATCTAGTTGAACTCTGGTTGTAAATGAATGCTTAGAAGACCTTGCCAGTGATAATACTTATTTCTGCCAGAGATCTCTTTTCAAGTTTTGCAACTGTTGTCCTTAGTTTAATTATTAAACTGGAGGTTGTACAAGTACACTACAGTCAGCTGAGCTGCATGACTAGCAATTTCATGGCATGCACTACTGAAGTCACTTAAATGGTAACAAAGAGGCCACTTTTCAATATCTCACATAGTTGCAACACTGTTTTAACACACAGACTTTCTAGTTAATATTTATTTATTAGATTTTAAGAATTGCCTCATACCATAGTGCCAGAGAGCGATGTACATTGTACAATTATACATAAACACTAATCTGATGACAAATAATATATGATAAATCTACACAAAGGAATTCTTTAAAAAAAAAACAAAACTCTTCCATTTTTTGCGGAATGCACTGCAGTATGATCATCCAGCAACCAGAAATTTAATGACAAGGCATTCTAAAGTGCTGGGCCATTGGCTAACTTCACTTAATCTGACTACCAAAATGGTGAGCAGCACTTGTTATGAGGAGCATAGAACTCTAATCAGCTAGTAACTAGAAACAGTATTAGATAAATATTGTGGCGCATAACTATGACGAGAACAAAATATTAGACATTAGAGATGTGAATCGTGTCCTCGATCGTCTTAACGATCGATTTCGGCTGGGAGGGGGAGGGAATCGTATTGTTGCCGTTTGGGTGTGTAAACTATCGTGAAAATCGTTAAAATCGTGAGCCGGCACACTAAAACCCCCTAAAACCCACCCCCGACCCTTTAAATTAAATCCCCCACCCTCCCGAACCCCCCCCCAAATGCTTTAAATTACCTGGGGATCCAGCGGTGGTCCAGAACGGCGGCGGTCCGGAACGGCCCCCTCAATTGAATCGTGTTGTCTTCAGCCGGCACCATTTTGCAAAATGGCCGCCGCAAAATGGCAGCGGCCATAGACCAAAACGATTCGACGCAGGAGGTCGTTCCGGACCCCCGCTGGACTTTTGGCAAGTCTTGTGGGGGTCAGGAGGCCCCCCCAAGCTGGCCAAAAGTTCCTGGGAGTCCAGCGGGGTTCCGGGAGCGATTTCTTGCCGCGAATCGTTTTCCGTACGGAAAATGGCGCCGGCAGGAGATCGACTGCAGGAGGTCATTCAGCGGCGGTCCGGAACCCCCGCTGAACGACCTCCTGCAGTCGATCTCCTGCCGGCGCCATTTTCCGTACGGAAAACGATTCGCGGCAAGAAATCGCTCCCGGAACCCCGCTGGACTCCCAGGAACTTTTGGCCAGGTTGGGGGGGCCTCCTGACCCCCACAAGACTTGCCAAAAGTCCAGCGGGGGTCCGGAATGACCTCCTGCATCGAATCGTTTTGGTCTATGGCCGCTGCCATTTTGCGGCGGCCATTTTGCAAAATGGCGCCGGCTGAAGACAACAGGATTCAATTGAGGGGGCCGTTCCGGACCGCCGCCATTCTGGACCACCGCTGGATCCCCAGGTAATTTAAAGCATTTGGGGGGGGGGGTTCGGGAGGGGGGGGGATTTAATTTAAAGGGTCGGGGGTGGGTTTTAGGGGGTTTTAGTGTGCCGGCTCACGATTTTAACGATTTTCACGATAGTTTACACACCCAAACGGCAACAATACGATTCCCTCCCCCTCCCAGCCGAAATCGATCGTTAAGACGATCGAGGACACGATTCACATCTCTAATGTCTAATATTTTGTTCTCGTCATAGTTATGCGCCACAATATTTATCTAATACTGTTTCTAGTTACTAGCTGATTAGAGTTCTATGCTCCTCATAACAAGTGCTGCTCACTTCAGCCTGCCGCCTGCCTCAGACCTTGGTCCGTTCCTGGCTTCCGTCCGCGGTGAAGAGGAGCAGCACGGGCGGCCTCCAGGCCACAGGGGAGATCACAGTCTGCGGCTCAGGCCGCGTGGGCAGGCCCGACGGCGGCGTCCATGCTGCGTCGGGTGAAGAAGCAGCATGGGGTGAGTGCCTGCTCGCGGGGGGACCCGCGGGCAGTGGGATTCATAACAAAAGGCCTTTGATAGGCTATGGTGGCCCTTCCTTTCGGTGTTGGAGTGGTTTGGACAATCTGCTCCATTATGGGAGTGGACTAAGGCACTCTATCGCCATCCCAAGGTGCGAGTTTTGACTAATGGGCAATGATCTAGCCCATTCCCTATTTTAAATGGCATGAGATGGGCTTGTCCATTGTCCCCGCTTCTTTTTGACTTGGCTATTGAGATAATGGTCCTAAAAATAAGGCATTGCCCAGATATATCCGATATTTCTGTGGGGGAAGAAAAGAATGTTATATCCTTGCATGCCAATGATGTTTTGTTTCTTTTGAACTGACTTTGTTTGGGTCTTTCGGTGTTAGGACTCATTCAGGAGGATGTCTTGATATAAAGTTAATTTTAACAAGTTGGAAATATTCCCTTTGGGGGTGTTGGGGGATACAGGCATCCCAAGATGTTTCCCTTCCTTAAAAAGGTATACAATAACATTATTTACCTAGGGATTTGGGTGATTTCAAATCTTTATAGATTTAATTATACATCAGCAGTGGGCAGGATACAGAAGGATCTTAAGGATGGGATGATCATTTTTCTCCCTCACACACACACACACACACACACACACACACACTCAGGCACACTCTTACATTTAGTGGCTTACTCACTCTCACAGCACACACTCTTTCACTCACTCAGACTCAGGACCCCCTGCTCTCTTCTCCACCTCTTCAGATGGGATGGGCTCTGCTGGTGATCGCAGGGTCTCCTCCAGCTGCCGCAGGATGGTCTCCAAGGCAGCCTGCTGGATCACGTATTTTTTGTGGCATGGACTGTTGCAAGAGTTGCACTGATAAAGTGTCATCTCCTGCTGCTGCGAGGCAATCAGCCCCATGACAGCAGGAAATGACGTTCACTTAAGCACGATTCCTGCTACCAGCTATAGGTCAATGAAGTGGATTGTGCAGTTGAGTGCAGTATAGGCTTGGACAGGTGTTTTTGCTTATTCTTGCCCAACTTGGAAAAAAATGCATGCAATCCCCCCCCACACACACACATATACACACACACACACAAAAAATGAAATCGATTAGGGTCGTGGATTCACTGAATCCCTTGAAAGCCCTGATTACTCGCTACTGCTAGAAAGGAATTCCAAAGAGCTGGTGCTGCTCCTGGGATGGATCTGAAACAGCAAATATTGTTATAAGGTGATTTTTAAATATAGATACTTAATGCTCTGCTAACTGTAAGCTTGATGTTTACTAAATAGTTAATTCAAGAAATTGTCTTTTCTAAATTTGTTGTAATCTGCTTGGAGGCTCTGGTATAAAGTGGAATATCAAATGTCAATAGAAAATAAATAAATACATAAATACATAATTGTTCTATCTAGAGTGAAATAATACTACTAATATTGTGTTGTATAGTATCTTCCATATAATCTCATCTTACCATGCTTTTGAGTTATACTAACATAAGAAATGACAGCAGATAAAAACCAAAATGGCCTATCCAGTTTGCCCAACAGATATTTAAGGTTGTAACTGCTGCTCCATGCAGGCCAACTCCCTGCAGAAAAGTTACCACAGGTTATCCCAGTGCTAAATTTCCATCTTCAAGCCACTATGGATTCTTCAATTCTGTCCCACACTTTTTTGAATCCCATTATTGTAATGCTTTAGAATGGATGGATTTGCTCCTAGGATTGGATCCCAATCACAGGGGCAGTTTTTGGCATTCAGACTGTATAACAGCTTCCAAACAAGGGAAAGGGCATGCTCCTTATTACTAATTTATCTGAGATATGGCGAGATGACGTCATCTGCTCGGGATCAGCCAGACAGAACCAGAATTAGGGCTTGAACTTCCATGACCCAGAAACACTCTTGACCACTAGTTCTTTCCTCTTGTGAGTACAGCTCATTTCAGTCCCACAGAACTGAGCTAGAAATCCAAGATTATATAAGTTCCTAACTCGTTTCTTCAAAATATCAACATGACTGTTTCCTGGCTCTGTTTTTTTCCTTTTGTAGCCTGCCCTAATATGCTTTTTATATATTTTTTTCAGAATGCAAGATAAGCGCTTTTTATTCCAGCCTTTCTCTGTCTTATTCAGAATCTTGCACCCAGAGTGCTCTGCTCAGCACGTTATATCACCTGTATGGAATTTACATTCAAGGCATAAAACTAATGTGCCAACGGCGATCTAATCATGAGCAAATAGTCCTGACTAGAATGACCACCGGGTACATAAAAATTAAAATTTTAAAAACGTTTATGCACCTTGTGAGTGAATCTACAGGAGACTCCCTCAGACCACCTTAAGGGACTAGGCACAGCCAGGGCCGGTGCAAGGAGATTGGGCACCCTAGGCACCTTCAGCCTTGTGCCGCCCCCCGTTGTGCTGCCCCCAGCCCCACCCCCAGTCACAGCCCCGACTCCAGGGGCAGGGACCACATGCTGCCAATCTCCCACCCTCCCAACTTCCCCCTCCACCCCCTCCCCCAAAAAAACCTCACAAAACACCTGGTCCAGCGGGGAGCCCGGGAGCGATCTGCCACTCCTGGGTCATCAGCTGCCACTAATCAAAATGGCACCGGTGGCCTTCAGCCCCTACCATGTGACAGGGGCTACCAGTGCCATTGGTTGGCACTGGTAAGCAGTGCCTCAACATTGCTGGGAGTAGAAGCACTTGGGGGTCAGATAGTAAACCCTGAACCTCCACTTCAAACTTGGTGAGTTTTTCAGATGAAACATTTATAACTCAGCTAACTTTTGGAATTATCCAGACAAAAGTCAAGATTTGAATATTCCCCTTCCACCCCACTGAGCAGATACATTTTGAATGCATAACTCATTTGTCCACAAAATTTATCTGGATAAAAAGAGACGGTGCACGAGGCATTCTAGGGGGTGACTAAACTTTAGCCGGTGCATGCAGATATTGAGTGCTGTCTCGCTGAAGTTACCACCCTTACGGCTAGTCAGAAAAATTCTTGTTCTAATGTTATCCAGGTAAATTTATGCATGTAACTTTATCTGGGTATATTTAGTGGCAGACTTATCTAGGCAAATCCCGGAGAAAATCCAGATAAGCTTACATGCATAACATTACCCAGATAACTTACCTGCTCACTGACTCTCTGCAAATTGACCTCATACTATGTTTCCCAGTAACTATTCATTTTTTTCTCATCAGCACAGTTACATAAAAGCTCCAAACTTCTATCCTATTTTCTGTGTACCACCCCCATTGACTAGTTGTTTGTAACTACAGCAGTTTTAGAAAACTTAGTTAACACTTTATGGGTCATTTATGTAGGTCATAAAACATGTTTACGTACAGTATACTATTTTGTCTGAAAAAAAAAAAAGTCCTTATGTTCATTCTTCTCAAATTCCACACAAAAGAGGTGGAAATATTAAACCGAGATTTATCTGTCATGGCTTCTGTTAATCTGTTCTGCAGTTCTGTATCTGCCTCCATGTCCCTCTGGTGATAATGGACACAATAGAAATCCAGGGTCTCCATTTAGTGGGGTAACCATGGCAATGAGGAGCAGCTGCCCTAGTTTGCGTAGAGTGGTCTCCATCAGTGTCTTTACTGGTATTATACAAGTGACTATTCACGTCCTTTCCAACTGTAAGACACAAAATCAGTGGAAACCTTTCACAGAGGAAGGAATGGCTTGGGATATATAACAGTACAATGAGGGATGAAATTAAAAGTTTGAATTAGATCAGCGCAACTTCATCCCACTGTCACAACTTGATTTTCTCCAAGGGTTACTCATTTTTGTGGTACAGAATTATTTTAGCTATATAGATCCTGGAGAAAACACTCATAATGTGTATCATAACCTGCAAAGAATACAATTATTTGATAAACCTAGGAGGCTCTATTAATTTCCTCTTGCTTCTTTGGCCTTCCAGCTCATTTGGAACTGGGGATTGAATCTGGTGCCAAAAAACTTTCTTTCACAACTGCCCAGAGATATTGCCCAATCATCGCAGCGATAATCCTCAGTGTGAGGGCCATGCACCAGAGCTCTTTCTGGAAGCCTGCACTCATGGGCCCCAAAGCCTGCCATTAGATGTCGCTTTTGTGTGATGACTGGGAGTCCCTCATCCTGGGTGTCAGTGAATGCTGTCTCTGCAGCATCCCTAGTCATGGGCGGCTCGCTCAACAGAGGACCTGGTGCGCGTTTTGAATCCATAGCCTCTGCCTAGTCAATGAGCCAATTTTTTTTTTTTTAAACTTTGCTGATATTTTTTGGTATTAAAAGTCAAATATGGGTGGAAACCAAGTCTAAGAGAATCAAGACAACTGATATTTTGGAGCATTTTGTCAATATAGAAACTGAATGTAGTTTGAATTTTAGTTGAAGAAGAATGTTCAAAACTAAAATCTGAATTCTGATCAGATTCCCAGAAGGCAGAGGTTTACTTGTGAGGTGAAAGCTGCCATTCTGTTTATTATCCTATCCTTGACCCAACTTCTTCAGGTTCACAAGAGTTCACGGAGGAGGTAACTGCACCCATGCTCCCTGGTTCTTCCTGAAATTCCTCTTCTTAATGCTGCAGTTGTTAAAAAATGAAATACCAGTTATCATCATTTATTTATCTCACGCTTTTCCAGTGGAAGAGTTCAGAGCATGTTGCAACATGAAATGAGGTTTACAATAGTCATAGTTTGCATCAATAATTACAGGGAGCTGTAATTTGATTGCAGAACACACAAAATCACAGTAAGCAGACTATGTATAATCATTAAAGAAAAATAAAGTCCATTAAATCACCATCTTAAGAAAATAAAATGTGCCATGCTGAGCCAGACCAAAGGCCATTGAGCCCAGCATCCTGTCTCTGGCAATGGCCAGTCTATGTCACAAGTACCCAGCAAATCCCAAATAATTGATTTATTTCACTTCCAGCAACACTAGCTTTCCCAAGTCTACCTGGCTAATAATTATTGATATGCATTACTTTGTACTTGTCCACATTAAATTGCATCTGCCATTTAGATGCCCAGTCTCCTACTCTCACAAGGTCCTTCTGCAGTTCCTCACAATCCTCTGCTCTTTTAACAACTCAAAACAGTTTTGTGCCATCTGCAAATTTAGTCACCTCTCTTGCTGTTCCCTTTTCCAGATCATTTATGAATATATTAAATAGCACAGGTCCCAGTACAAACCCCTGGGCACTCCATTAGAGATGTGAATCGTGTGATCGATCGTCTTAACGATCGATTTCGGCTGGGAGGGGGAGGGAATCGGATTGTCGCAGTTTGGGTTTTTTAAATATCGTGTAAATCGTGTAAATCGAAAACCGGCACACTAAAACATCCCTAAAACCCACCCCGACCCTTTAAAATAAATCCCCCACCCTCCCGAACCCCCCCAAAATGCCTTAAATTACCTGGGGTCCAGTGGGGGGGGGAGGGGAAGGGGGAGGGCGGGAAAACCGGCACACTAAAACAACCCTAAAACCCACCCCGACCCTTTAAAATAAATCCCCCACCCTCCCGAACCCCCCCCCCAAATGCCTTAAATTACCTGGGGTCCAGAGGAAGGGTCCCGGTGTGATCTTTTACTCTCGGACCTCCTGTGCGTTGTAGAAATGGCACCGGCGCTACCTTTGACCTGTCATATGACAGGGCAAAGGTAGCGCCGGCGCCATTTTGGTTTTTTGTCCCCCCGACGGCAGGAGCGTAGGAGATCGCTCCCGGACCCCTGCTGGACCCCCAGGGACTTTTGGCCAGCTTGGGGGGGCCTCCTGACCCCCACAAGACTTGCCAAAAGTCCAGCGGGGGTCCGGAACGACCTGCAGTCGAATCGTGTTGCCGTACGGCCTCATAGGGGAGCTGTTCCATCTCCTTTATTATTTTGGTTGTTCTTCTCTGTAGCTTCTCCATCTCAACTATATCTTTTTTGAGATGCGGCGACCAGAATTGTACACAGTATTCATGGCGCACTCACCATGGAGCGATATAGAAGCATTATGACATTTTCCGTTTTATTAACCATTCCCTTCCTAATAATTCTTAACATTCTGTTTGCTTTTTTGACTGCTGCAGCACACTGAGCCGATGATTTTAAAGTATTATCCACTATGAAGCCTAGATCTTTTTCCTGGGTGGTAGCTCCTAATATGGAACCTAACATCATGTAACTACAGCAAGGGTTATTTTTCCCTATATGCAACACCTTGCACTTGTCCACATTAAATTTCATCTGCCATTTGGATGCCCAATCTTCCATTCTTGCAAGGTCCTCCTGTAATGTATACCACCAATCCGCTTGTGATTTAACTACTCCGAATAATTTTGTATCATCTGCAAATTTGATAACCTCACTCGTCGCATTCCTTTCCAGATCATTTATATATATATTGAAAAGCACTTGTCCAAGTACAGATCCTGAGGCACTCCACTGTTTACCCTTTTCCACTGAGAAAATTGACCATTTAATCCTACTCTCTCGTTCCTGTCTTTTAACCAGTTTGTAATCCACGAAAGGACATCGCCTCCTATCCCATGACTTTTTAGTTTTCTTAGAAGCCTCTCTCGAGGGACTTTGTCAAACGCCTTCTGAAAATCCAAATACACTACATCTACCGGTTCACCTTTATCCACGTGTTTATTAACCCCTTCAAAAAATGAAGCAGATTTGTTAGGCAAGACTTCCCTTGGGTAAATCCATGTTGACTGTGTTCCATTAAACCATGTCTTTCTATATGCTCTACGATTTTGATCTTGAGAATAGTTTCCACTATTTTTCCCGGCACCGAAGTCAGGCTCACTGGTCTATATTTACCCGGATTGCCCCTGGAGCTTTTAAGGAGGTCATTTAAACCAAGGAAGAACCTCAAAGATAAGTTTTATCTCCTTAAAAAATACCAATAAAAGTGTTGTAATAAAGCTAAGGCAAGCATTGCCAGTGGTGCCTATTATGGCTGGCTTATAGTACACGTGGATGTGTTTTCAATCTGGGAAGAGTGCCTGTGAACTATATTGTTTGATGCTTAACCCTCTGTTCTGGCTCACTAGAATATAGTACTTGTGTGACAAGTGACATTTCAACAGCCCCAAAATGGAGGATTTGAACAGCCACTTGCTTAAAATTAAGTGCACCCCCTTGCGCGCGCTGACCCCGGATTTTATAAGATACTCGCGGCGTACTTTTGTTTGCGCCTGGGGCGTAGTTTTATAAAATCTACCCCTAGGAAAACAAAGGAATTTAGGATGCTACTGATCCCCACACTAGCGGAATCCCTCACCTCAGTTATACATGCTGAACACAGAAAGACCCTCACCAAATATAGAATAAAAGAAACCATAAAGTATAAATGGAAATATGCAGATAAAACAAAACTGGAAACCGCAACAAGCCAGTGTCTATATGCAGTACAACAATGGAAAAACAGATTTTGGAGCGGCCTCAGAGGGAACTTTCCTTTGGCCTCCCCCCACCTTCCCCTCCCTTCCCCTACCTAACCCACCCCCCCAGCCCTATCTACACCCCCTACCTTTATCGCGAAAGTTACGCCTGCCCCAAGCAGGCGTAACTCATGCACGCTGGCCGGCCACTGCCGCGCGATTCCCCAGCCCAGGAGCGATTTCGGAGGCCTCGGCTCTGCCCCCGAAACGCCCCCGGGCCAGAACCACGCCTGCGGCCACGCCCCCAGAACACCCCCGAATGATGTGCCGCCGCAACTCGCCCCCCCGACACACCCCTGACACGCCCCCCAGGAAAGCCCTGGGACTTACGCTTGTCCTGGGGCTTGCACGCGCCGCCGAGCCTATGCAAAATAGGCTCAGCAGCGCGCGTTTTGGGTGGACCCTTGGACACTGTGGCTGCTGACCACGCCCATGGGGGGAAGTCCCGTGAGAGCCACAGGTCAGGCTCAGCTCTGGACACACAAACACAGATAGTTCTTTATTTAGACAGTTTGAGAAGCCACCAGAGGTGGCAGTAGTGAGTAGAAGATGTAGCCCGGCTGGGCTAGTATTCCCCAGGGCGCTGGAACAGCGGTTTCTCCGATAGCAGTGCTGTAGTGGAGAGAACTGAGAGAGCGAGTATTTTGAACATTCACAGAGTCCCAAGTATGGAGAAGCCCCGAGATAGGGAGAGCTGGCCCTCAAGGAGCGAGTACCAGATCCCTGGAGGTAGAGAGACTTGTTGACAAAGTACTTACACAGCCGTTCCACATAAGAGATGGCACTGGCGCTGGAACGGGGCAGGCCCTCAAGGAGCGAGTACCTGGTTCCAGGGAGACAGCTCTGAGGAGTAGATGATAGTAGTACTCACTGATGGTGTCTGTAGCAAATTCCTCCAAGTAGGAAAGGAGATAGGTGCAGGCAGCGGGTCAGGGAACATGGGCCCTCGAGGAGAGAGTACCAGTTACGTGGCAGCGACCTGAAAGAAGCAAAGAGGCCCCCGAGGAGCGGGTACCCCGTTAGCAGAAAGAGTCCAATAGATGTTGGAAGGTAGAGTAGCTGGGTACGGAGAGTGAATCCCATCCGTAAGATTCCCCTTGCTAACTCAACGGCTAGCAATAAACAGTAGGCTTAAATATCTGGGCAGCGTGACATCATCACAGGGGGACGCCCCTGAGGAATGCGCCAATGAGGAAATAAGAATGAGGGCCGCGTGGCGCGCACGCCCTAAGGTACCTGGAGAGCATGGCGGGAGGCAGCACCAAAGCCAGTCCGGGGACACTGGAGAGGACGGCAGATGGACGCCACGGCAGCCAGGCGTCCATCACGAGCAGGAGCAGTTGCAGACAAGGAAAGGTAGGCAGAGTGAAGCCATCGGGCAATGACGCTCGCAACACCTAATAGGAAGTATATCGGTGTTTTAGGACCTGGTGTATTATTCATAATGTTACCTTTTCATAGGTGGGATTGTTACTCTTTGAGTGCTGGCTGGTAGTTCTATTTTGGTATGGGAGGTTTACTATAATGTAATTCAGTTTATGCAAAACTTTCCAAGGGCCAAGTCCAAGCCTAACAATAGCCCTAACACCATATGGGTGCCAAATGTCTTTTGCAGGGTTTTGTGGTTGGCACCCCAGCAGTGCATGTAAATAAATAATGTTTTAGTTTAGAAGACTGTACTTTGAATGTCCTTTTTCATGTACATTCAATTATAAATGCATAATTTTTAATTGTGAGTGGGGAGGGTAGGGGGTGCAAGACTGTAAGGTTTACCTAGGGTGCCTAATACCCATGTACTGGCCCTGATTGCAATGGTTCCATATGGGAAAGCAGGAATCCAACTCGAGCTTTGTGTCAGTGGCTGTCCCCACTCTTGACTGCAGCAGTGATATGTGCAGTCTTGGCTATGGCAAAATTTTCTTTTTTATAATCCATGAGAAATCCAGCAGCATGAATGACTTCTGGTCCTTCCTACCCTGGAGTAAGTAGGCAGAGCAGAACCTGAAAAACCATAACTATAAAAGCAGCAGAATGTGCAGCACACAGTCAATGGGAAGGGGCTGGAGTAGCAGGTGGAGGCAAGCTACAATCACAGAAAGGGAGGGGGGGGGGTGAGCCAGGAGGAAATGCCTGTGCATTATTAGTGAGGCTTCTGTCTGAGGTGGCTAGACTGAGCTCCGAGAGGGGCAGGTAGCTGTGGAGCCAATGAGTCTCCTGGAGAGTGGGGCTGCTGAGAAGGGGTGGGAAAGGGAGGGGGGTGCAGCAAGCTGGGAAACAGCTGGCAGCAAGAACTTTAAATAATGATGCAGGGGGGCACTCACTGGGGGGGTAATTTTCAAAAGGATTTACAAGCTTAAAACTGGGTTTTACACATGTAAATGCACTTTACGCATGTAAGTGGGCTTTTGAAAATTGCTAAAATATATGCCATTGAATTGCCAATAGGTCTGAGATGCATAAGTGTACTGTAAGTGTGTAAATGGGCTTTTAAAATTGATGATAGTATGTTTCTTTTATATGTTAACTCCATTGAAAATTATCTCCTGAATGAGCACATGAGCAGCAGCACAACAGCAGAATATGTGTCTGAGCCACTGGTTGGCAGCGTGATTGCCTCATCACTTGGCAACTTTTCAAGAGCTGATTGGTTGGAAAGAGACTTTAACTACAGGTCAGGAATCCAGGATCTATATATACATGAGAGAGACCGTATCTCAAAAGAGACAGGATGGAAGGAGCCCAGCGAAAGGTAACCAAAATAGTGAGGGGTCTGCATCAAAAGTCATATGAAGTGAGACTGAAGGACCTGGATATGTTTTCCCTGGAGGATTGGAGATGCAGACTTTTAAATTCCTGAAAGGCATTAATGATGCACAAGAATAAAACCTTTTCCAATGGAAAGAAATTTGTAGAACTAGGACCACGATATGAAACTTTGAGGGGATAGGAACAGTGTTAGGAAATATTTCTCCAAGTGGGTTGGATGCATGGAATGCCTTTCTGGAACAGGTGATGAAGTTCACAAGGGTGCGGGATAAACATAGAGGATCAATAGCAGCTAAAGGATGGAACTGAAGAAAAGCAGAGCAGCAGTTATTACCCTAAAAGAAATAAAAAAAACTTGCTGGGCAGACTGGATGGACTACTTGGGTCTTTTTCTGCTGTCACTTAATGTGTTAATCAGACTTGTGGTGGGCACAGGGTCAGCCAGTTGACTGGATAGAAGGGGGACTGCAGTTCAGTTTGATCATTCATGGTCTAGGGATCTTCTTAGTTACTTAGGAAAAATGTGGAATTTGGGTTTTTCGATATTTTGGCTGCAGATCACATGGAACTCTCAAGGGTCTGCTTCCTACGCTTTTGAGAGCTGTTGAAACATGTGCTGCACAGACAGCGCACAAGGGTGTTGGGCATATAACCCTCGGGCCTATTTTGAAAAAATCCCCCAGGCTGATATTTTAATACAATCCGCCCCTGCTCAGAAGCTAGGCATTAAAAACAGGAGTCTTCTGGAAGCTTGAGCTGCTGATGAGAAGAAGGCCTTGTATCACGAGGCACCCTACACAGACCCCCATGGGCTGGTCACAGCCCATGACAGTGGCTCGCCAGGAAAGGTGGACAGACAAGGAACCTAGGAACTGGATGAAGGGCTGAAGAAGAGACGGGAACATCGGACATCAGGAACGTGGAAAATGGTACCTCTGGACATGGAACATCAGGACATCTGGACACGGAACATCAGGAGCATGAAACAAGCGACAAAGAGCTCTGATGAGGGACGAGACCAGGAACATCTAGGTGAAGAAGTTCAGGAACACGAAGAACATGGAATGAAGATCCATCAAGACACAGGAAGACCACAGAGGACCTGGACCAGAACAAAGATCACAGACCACTGTGCTGACCATATCTGAAGGCCCTGGGAGTCTGAAGCAGGGCCCTTTTATAGGGCTGGACCAGGCAAAGATTGATGACATCACTGGTGAGGGCCGCGGGGCTTTTCCCGCCACTGGCCCTTTAAAAGGAGTGAAGAGGCACGCGCCCATACCATCAGTGGTGTTCCTGCTGCGTGGGAGGCCAGGTGGACAGCGATGTCAGCGGCAGGACCCCTTGTCGCGAAGAGGAAACAGGCAGTGGCAGCAACGGCCTCCTTCCGCTCAAGCAAAGACCCCAGCGGCGGCTCCATGCCGCGAAGGAGCAGAAGCAGCAGTTCAGGCGGCAGCGCTAGGCCGCGAAGGAAGGAGGAATGGCGTCAGCCCTAGAACTGCGGAGGCACTGACCAAAGCAGGGTCTCTGGCATCGGTGGAAGGTAAGGGACTGCCTGCAGGTCCTACCACAGGCAGGATCCTAACACTTACCTGTGAGTCAACTGTCACCGTAGAGGCTGTCTTCAAATTTTCAAAAAGACCTCACTGCCTAAGTTTAAAGGAATCATGTGCGGCTCCCAGGTACATGGCAACATCATCAAGGATGCCCATTTGAGCATCACAGACCACTTGCACATTGATGGAGTGGTAGAGCTTTCTGTTGCAGTAGATCTCCTCACTAGGGTGGGATGATGGCTAAGTGAATGCAATCTATAGTTACCAGAATATTAGGAAAGTTGGCAAATGCATAAAAACCTCTTGTCAAGTCCATCAAGTCCTGCCTTTCACGAGGGAATCTTATGTAACGATTAATCTGGCCACGTACAGCTGTTATGACCTGGCCCAGGTGTTTGTGACATTCCCATGATGACCCAGACTGTTGTTTGGAAGGAGCCAGATGCCATGAAATGCAGCGTGCACAATAGTTTGGTGAGGTCCATGGCTGGATCCAGATCTCCTCTCTGTAGACTGAGAGTTGAGGCAATGCCTTGTAACCACATGTTCCTCCAGCATGCCCAGTGATGTGGTTCGTGGATGAAGGATGTGCTCCCTGTAGTATCTGCATGCCCTCCTGAGTAGCAATACCTGATGTGGGCCAGGGTGCTCCACCGGCGGGCCTTGCAGCTCTGGCTCTGGTGCGGGTATTTCCCTAGGAGGCATTTGAACCTGCCTTGCCTATTATTGTAGTTGTTGTTGGTGGTAGTGAGCAGCCCAAAGCAGCCAATATCCTACCACTAGTACACTTCCCCCTAACATTGTAGCTTTAGGAAGACAGGGAAGGGAAGGTGTTTTTATTGGCCCAACAATGCTATGTAGGTGTGTCTGAGAGAAGGCCTCATTTTATCGTCGGCGATAATAGCCTTATAATAGCCTTGTTCCGCGTTAACGACTGCTGTTGCGGGATAAAAACATTTTTCCCCCTACCACAAGGAAAAAAAAGTATTTCCCATGTTAAATCATGTGTTATTGTGCGTTATTTAATCATGAAATATGGTAGGAATCCTTCATTTGCATAATTTTCTAGCTTTTCATTACTCATTATAACCTTTCCTTAGTATACAAATCGGGTATGGAGGGAGACATAAAGTTATTTATAAGTTCTTTAGGGAAGGGACCCTGCCTAGCTTTTTCTCCTCTTCCCATCCCAAGGTATAGGCCCTTTGGACTAGGGGTGGAAAGAAGTTCTCTCTGGTCCCAGTACGGGGTGGCTGGAGGGGTTAACTGATTTTCCTTCATTGTACTGTGAGCTGTGTGTTGGATGCCAAACAAACCACACTCGGACCACGTAGGCAGTGTCCAAAATAAATCTTTACTGATACAGTTTCATTGAATGGCATAGTTAAATATGGCAAATCACACACCACAGTCTGCAGCACTTTTTCCAATTACAGCTCCTTTCTCCTCTCTCTGTGCATTAATCTTTATTAAGCCAGATATCCATCTATGCTGCAGTGGTCCCTCTGGGTGTGGGCCCCTTGACTGGATGGAAAACCCCTCCCAATGGCACAAAAATCTATCTTGGCACAGAATTCAATGTTTCTATCACTCAGGGCTTTGGTAGATGGGTGTCCTTCCTTTAATGTGGCTCTTTTACTCACAGTTAGTAGATTAATTTTCTGGTATGATCCCTGGTGGTAGGAATCCTTAGTGGACTGCAGGGTTTGGCAGTCCCCTTGATGGGCAGGAATAGGGGCAGAAAAACACTTCCTCCTAGATGTTGGAAAACAAATCTTCTTCCCAAATTAGATAACTGCAGGAAATCCGCTGCAGTGGGTCACCATCTTTGTTTGCCAGATCTTCCCTAAACACTGGGCGTCTTCAGGTCAGGGTTGCCCAATCCCTGGCTGTGGAAAGGCCCAGGCCTGCAGCAGGGCTCCTCTAAATAAACATTCAAAATCCCAAAAATCAATCCCAGAGCAGCCCCCTGCACTTCTTGGAGAGAGTACAGCAGTGGAGCCCTTTGGCCTGTCCTGGAGTGGTCTTGTAGGGTTTCTGAGGCTCCAGGTAGGCCCAAATCCAATTTAGGAAAAATACAACCTCTCTCTCTGACTTCCAAATAATACTGCCCCCAGAGCCTATGTTAGAGCTCTGCTATAAAACCTCAAGACCAAGGGTATCCATTACAGCTCTGAATACTCCCCTAATTATCTCTCTAATTGCATTAGGCTGTTACAGGACCTATTAGTAACCCAACAAGTTGTCTGGGTTACACCATTATCATATATGCATGCTAACGTGCGATGTGATAAGTCCAGCGTGCATTAGACCCCATTTATGGTGCCATAAGGCCCTAACGTAGATTGATGAATGATCTGTAAGTTTGTACCTGAGGCAATGAGAGGGTGAAGTGACTTGCCCAAGGTCACAAAGAGTGCAGTGGGATTTAAACGCTGATTTCCCTGGTTCATAGCCCACTGCTCTAACCACTAGGTTACTCCTCCAATCTTATTTGAAAATTGCCCCATGTATTTATGTGCTTGAGAGAACAGAGAAAGATCCCAAATACAATGTTTATTTTTTAGATGGTGTACTCCACCATAGTTCCCTTTGTCTTTCAGATTGATCACTCTCCATTTAAAAAATGCACTGATGCATATTTACTTTAAAGTGAACAATTATTGTGTAACAACAAATATTTTCAATGGGCAGTTCCATATCTCTCTTTCACGTGACACAGATATGATCTTAGCTTTTATCTCTTGCTCTCCTAATGGCCTCACCCAGATCTGGGTAACAGGTATTCCAAAATGCAAACAACAAACTGGTTGAGATAGTTTTGGAGTATTCTTTATTTTCTGTGTAACCACAATCTCCTCTCATTTGTGTACTGACGAACCAAACCGTGACCATAGTTTAGTAAATCCTTTAAGTCTGTTTGTCCTAATGACTACTACACAAACAGTTCCGACTACACTGACCCCCTCCTAACCCTTACCCTTGTTCTGCTTTTCACTCTGTCAACTTTATTTAATATAGTTTTTCCCAACCAGTCTGGCTTTCAGGATATCCGTAATGAATATGCATAAGATAGATTTGTATGCCCTGGGTCTCCAATGTATCATATGCATATTCATGACGGATATCCTGAAAACTTGACTGGCTAGGTGTGCTTCCAGAAGAAGGTTGGGAAACACTGTATTAAATAAAGTTGACAGAGTGAAAAGCAGAACAAGGATAAGGGTTAGGAGGGAGTAGTCGGAACTGTTTGTGTAATAGTCATTAGGACAAACAGACTTAAAGTATTTACTAAACTATGGTCACGGTTTGATTCGTCAGTACACAAGTGAGAGGAGATTGTGCTTACACAGAAAAAAAAGAACACTCCAAAACTATCTCAACCAGTTTGTTGTTTGCATTTTGGAATACCTGTTACCTCGATCTGGGTGAGGCCATTAGGAGAGCAAGAGATAAAAGCTAAGATCATATCTGTGCCATGTGAAAGAGAGATATGGAACTGCCCATTGAAAATATTTGTTGTTATACAATAATTGTTCACTTACAGCTAAATTTTAAATCCCTGCGCGCGGGGAAAACGGGAAGAGCCAGGCCTCTATCAAGGGGCGGTCCCGGGGGCAGGGAGGGGCGGTCTGGGGATGGGGCAAGGCAGAGCTGGAGGCCGCCGGTACAGCGGCCATTTGCCGCTGTGTCAGGGGATTGCACGCCGGCAGGCTGCCAGCGTAAGTTCCGAAATAAAGAAAATAACAAAAGGAAGGGACTTCAAAGGGGTCAGGGAAGAGAGGGGAAAAGGGAGGGAGAGTAGGTAGAGGGGTAAGAAAGTTCCCTCCCAGTCCGCTCCTTAATTGGAGCGGACTGGGAGGGAACTGAGGGAGGCCTGATCTCATCACCGCTCATAAGCAGGGCAAATCTCCCCCCCCCCCCCCCCCCCCCCCCGGTGCAAAACGGCCCAGATTTTATAACATGCACGCGCCAGCAAACACATTATAAAATCGTGCTTCCATGTGCGCCCGCCGGGTAGCGCATGTACATGGAGGCTCGCGCATATTTTTAAAAAATTTACCCTTTAGAATTTAAAGTAAATATGCATCAGTGCATTTTTTTAAATGGAAGTGATCGTTCTGAAAGACAAAGGGAACTATGGTGGAATACACCATCTAGGAAATAAACATTGTATTTGGGATCTTTCTCTGTCCTCTCAAGCACATAAATACATGGGACAATTTTCAAATGACTATTTACATAGGTGAAAGGGCTTTTTGAAAATTACCCTCCCTGTATGTGGGTAAATATAGGCACATGTAGTGGAGGCATTTTCAGGGCAGGGGTAGATTGAGAGAGAAAGCATACACAGTTTTGGATTTTCAAAGCTGCGTGCTGATTTGGTTGGAAAAAGTATCCACACAAAAAGCAGGTGCTAATCTCTGCGGGTACTTTTTCCATGGGCAATTTTCAAAGGGAAAGTATGCGCCTACTTTCACCTGTCTGCATAGTTTTGAAAATTGCCCTGCCCCATAATAATGAAAATATGAATAGGATTTAGGAAAAATTGCTCTTATAATCTAAACTTTTGCAAATGTCTTTTATTATTATTATTATTATTATTATTATTATTACTATAGAGCTTCCAATCAGGAGAACATAAGAAGTGCCATGCTGGGTCACAGCAAGAGTGACCAGTTCAGGTCATTTTGAAGTTCCCATCAGATCACAAATAGGAAAGCCCATTTCATGCTGTTTACTCCCAGAGTAAGAGATGGCTATTTTACAGTGGTAGATATAACAAGCTGTATAAGGAAATACATTTAGATCTTTATGGATATTGAAATGAATATTTTATGCTATTGTTTTAAATATTGTTATCTCGCTCTATTTTATTTAGGCTGGCAAATTCTTCCTGTTTCTTTGGCTTCCAGTTCAATCACAACTGGCCTTTGCGGGTTTTATCTTCTTTTTTAAATCTTTTACTATGTGGTCAGGGGCCACAGTACATCTTCCAGAACCTGATACATATGCATCCTGAGTGTGGCCAGAAGGTGTCACTGTTGAGAATTGTCTCAGACATCCTGTGAATGCTGCCTCTGCAATATCCCCAATTTTAGTCCACCCATGTAGCACATGCTAAGACTGAGAATTAAACCCAGGCCTCTGACATGGCAGTACGTAGCACTGCCACTGAACCATAAAGTACTACTTTTCTCCCTTTTCTGCTAGCTGTCAGGTCGATACAGTACAGTGTGCTCTGTCGGAGCGCACTGTTAGCTAGCTCTGGATGCGTGTTTTCCCTTACCCATTATTCAGTAAGGGGAGGAAAACACGCGGCACCTAATAGCGCCCTCAACATGCAAATGCATGCTGATGGCCCTATTAGGTATGCGCGCGGGATACAGTAAGTAAAATGTGCAGCCAAGCCGCACATTTTACTTTCAGAAATTAGCGCCGACCCAAAGGTCGGCGCTAATTTCTTCCGGCGCCAGGAAAGTGCACAGAAAAGCAGTAAAAACTGCTTTTCTGTGCACCCTCCGACTTAATATCATAGCGATATTAAGTCGGAGGTCCCGAAAAGTAAAAAAAAGTAAAAAAAATAAAAATAAAAATTTGAATTCGGTCCGCGGCTGTCAGGCCGAAAACCGGACGCTCAATTTTGCCGGCGTCCGGTTTCCGAGCCTGTGGCTGTCAGCGGGCTCGAGAACCGACGCCGGCAAAATTGAGCGTCGGCTGTCAAACCCGCTGACAGCCGCCGCTCCAGGCCAAAAGGAGGCGCTAGGGACGCGCTAGTGTCCCTAGCGCCTCCTTTTCCTCGTTTGCACCGCGTCGCCTAATTTGCATACTGGATCGCTCGCACCGGCCAAGGGCCGGTGCGTGCGCCGGGAGAGCGGGCGTTTGTCCGCTCTCCCGCGGTTTTACAGTATCGGGCTGTGTGTCCCAGTCATAGGACTCATTTAATCATGCACCTGTGACAGCAACAATAACTACATCTGCCTGTGCCAATAGAAATTGTAAGTTTTGGATTTTACTATTTAGAGTATGAGCATTAGTACTACTAGCCTTCCAGATATTTGTCTGTCCCTTGTCTTTCCTCTGTATATCCTTGTATCAATTCCTTTTCCCCCTGTTTGATTTACAGGTAGCTTTTCGAGATACACACTTTTGAGTGTTTCTCCACTTACCTCATATGTATGTTGGGTGTGACAGGTCATTTCAACTAGCTTCCAACAATCACACCCCTCATCTATTTTAAACTCTTTATAAAAGCTGTGGTAACAAGGTGACTAGTACACGATCCCGACACGAGCGAATGTTGCTGCGAAGCCTGCCTCAGGGGAAGAGTTGCAAAACTCCTTTCCACGAGCAAGATGGCTCATTTTGCAAAAACTTATATACATTTACAGATCCTAGGTCTTCCCATTTCTATGCAGGACTTTCCCACTTTTAAATTAATTTTTTTCTTTCTTGGTGGACATATTTGGGTGACACACATTAAAAAAAAAAGAAAGTAAATAAAAAATGTGATATTGATGACATGACGTAAATGATTGATACCGGTAGGCACAGCTTTCAATACACAGCCAAACAAGTGTGTCTGATACCTTGCTTTTTCTACATAGAAAATTGCCCAAGAAAAAGTATCTGCAGAGATTTGCACTTGCTTTTTCTGTGGTCACTTTTCCTGAGGATAACTTTCAAACAAATGCGTGCCGTGGCATATATATGCATATATTTCTGCAAGCAGATCGATGTTAGTATTGTATAACCCGCATGTATGATATTATTATTATTATTATTATTATTTATTACTAAATGTTATTTTTTGATTTTGTTCCTATCCACTTGTTAATTGTGAACCGACATGATGCGATATTTATCGCGAATGCCGGTATAGAAAAACTTAAAATAAATAAATAAATAAATAAATATATGCGCACTTTATAAAATACAGACATCTCTACCATGCAACATATGCACATATGTAGGCTTATGAATGAATACATGCAGTGCATTGAAAGAACGTATATCAATGCACTGAACTTGCGTACTTTTCCTACCTATTTTAAAAATATACGCACGTATAATTTACACGTGGAAATTAAGTAGGATTTATGTATATCGGGATTTTCGTGCGTAAGTTGGTGTATTTTAAAACATGCCCACATCAAAGAAATTATCAGTTTTACCAATTAGTTAACCAGTTCACCCAGTTCTTCTCCAGGCCATCAAGACCCTTCTGATTCTTCAGCCTGAACTCCACCAAGGCCTCCCACCTGGCTATTAGCACACAATAAACATATTTAATATCACTTAATCCAGATAATTAGGAGGTGTAAAATTACGTGAGTAAACTGACAAATCTACTTGCATAAGTGACTTTTAAAATAGCAAATTACGGCGGGTAAATGTGGGCTCTGCCCCAGAATATCACTAGACTTTCCCTTTATTACATGCATATATGTGCACACAAACGTGAAAATCCACACATATTTTCACCTTTTATAAAATAAGGAATATGCGAGCAAAGGCTATTTGTGCATGTACATACTAATTTTTATGAATGCAACATTTTGAAAATTCACCCCAATGTGTACAGTTTTGAAAATGCAAAACTGTGCTTTTTGTTGCCTCTCCCTGCCCAACACTGCCCCAGCAATGCCTCCACAAAAAGGTGGGTAAAAGAATGTACATTGTGGAACAATTGTGGTCAGTTTTCAAAAAGCCCTTTTACTTGGGTAAGTAGATATTTACATGGACAAATGGCTTTTGAAAATTGCCCCCAAAAATACAAGATTTAAGAACAAGGATCACCTTTACCTTTAAGAAAAAGTTTGAAAATCGAGCCTTCCTCCCTTCACTGAGAAAAAAAATATTCTAAAAACAAAAACAGGAAGACTGGTGGATGGATGTAGGGGAGAGAGACTTGCTAACCAGCAATAACAAAGAACATAAGAACATAAGATTTTTAAAACCAGTTACACTAACTACCATAAACACATCCTCTGGCAATGTGTACTTCTGATGCCCATAGACATCCCGCTCCACTCTTCTGCCCTGGTCAGATGATGTGGTTAAGCACTCGACACATAAGATTGAGACTTCCTTCTCATTGCCTGGCTCCCAAGTACATCGGCCCATTTTCTGTGCTTCAAAGAGTGGGAGCAGTGTCTTAGCAGCTCCAGCTACCTCGTGCCATGGGTATACACAACACATTTCATGTCTCGCTGTTGAAGCCTTTGGTCCTCTCCTGGCCCTCTCGTAGAGACCCTTCACCTCCGCGGATCTCTACTGAACCTGACTTATCTGTCCAGGTAAGAGAGGTCCTCGACGTCCGTCGGCATCGAGGCAGATGGGAATACATCTTAGCCTGGGAGGGTTTTGGGGCTGAGGAGAACTCATGGGAACCCTCCCATAACATTCTCGATAAGGAGCTCCTCAGAACCTTTCATAGGACTTATCCTGACAAGCCTAGACTGCGTAGAGGGAGGCCTAGAAGGGGGGGTACTGTTATGCGCCCCGTCTGCACCCGGCCCACGCATGGGCCTGCTCACCTCATTAGCTCCTCTGCAGGTCACGGGTCGGCCTCCCCAGCGGCAGCCACGAGCTCATCCAGGCCTCGGCGTCCCGCGGCGGCGGCGGTCGCCGGTCCTTCCACTGCGCACTAGGCTTCACGCCGGAGTCCGGCGTCTCCAGTGGTGTTGGCCACACCCCTACACGCGGGCGCGTTCTGCTCGGCCCCTTGTAGGACCAGGGGCGGGTCCTAGCTCCGTGGCATGCCCTGATTGATTGCCTAATATAAGGAAGTTCCTGCCTGCACTTCCTTGCCTTGGCAATCGGGTCAACACTGTATGTGTACAAGTTTGCCTCCGCGTTCACAGTCTTGTTCCAGCCTTGTTCCAGCCTCATTCCAGTCTTGTTCCAGCCTTGTTCCAGCATCCTTCTGTTCTAGCCTTGTTCCAGCGTCCTACTGTTCCAGCCTTGTCCCAGCATCCTTCTGTTCCAGTGTCCGTCTGTCTCGTCTCCCCAGGTAGTACCCTCGGACTGTCTCTCTGGTACTAACCTCAGCCTGTTCCTCGACCTTCCTGCCTGCTGCCTGGATCTTGACCTCTGCCTGCCTTCTGACCTCATCTGACCTCCGGAAGCTGACCCCTGCCTCGTTGACTACTCCTCGGACTAATCCTCGGATTCTGACTTTGACTGTCCTTGACCACGCCTCTGATTCTGGCTCTGTCCCTTGCCTTGTCATTGCCTACGTTGTTCTGGTCCTCCTTGCTCCATCAGACCTACAGCCTCGAGGCCGACCATGCTCCCTTGCTGTTCGTGGGCACACCTGTCTACTATCTCTCCAGGAGACTCTGCGAGGCCCACCTAAGTCCAAGCGGCCCGGGTCCCTACGGGCTCCACCCGGGGGAACCGCGGGCTTCCAGTGGTGAAGCTCATCCTAGTCTCTGTCTCCTCCTGTGCTCCGCTCCCTGGGGGCAGGTGCTTCCTGGTCCCTACCAGGGAGCAGTTCTCCACTGCCCCAGGACAAGGGTCCACCTCTGAGCGCAACATGTTTCCCTTCTCTATCTTTTTCTTCACTCCTTCCTCACAGCCACTTCCTACTTTTATTTTCTCATTCTATTCCTTGATTCTTTCCAGATTTTTTCTCTCTCTTGCCTTCCTTATTCCTTCTTCTTCCTTCTTCCTACTTCTTTCCTCTCCTTCCTCCCTTCCAAACTACTCTCCACTCCAGTGAGCTCATTTTTCCAACTTCTGCAGACCCTGGTACCAGCTTCTACTTAAGGCTGGCCCAGCAGTACCTTTTCTACTGTGTGGCCAGGTGGTAGGGGGCTGTCCTGGGCTGCAGCTTTGGCACTTCCCCATCTGATGTTGACAGTTTTCTTAAATTAAGGAAACTGTGCTCATCATATATGTCAAAAAAGGAACAATGTTTCTGTCTGTTGTGACTCAGCTATAAAATACACATAGCAAACAAAAAACAAACAAAGCACTAACAAGGTTCTAAACAGAGATCAGATTGTTTCAAGTGCCAGTGACTCAGCATTTGTACACCCTGATTACTGCCTTATTTAGTGAAATTTGATTCTGAGCTTTCTTTTTGCACCATCTTCTATTATTTTGAGTACTTGGATTTCAATAAAGCTTTTGACACTGCCCCACAAAGGAGGCTTAGTAAGCTGAATAGCTTGGAAATAAGTCTGAAGGTAGTAAACTGGGTAAGAAACTGGATGAGCAATAGGCAAGAGTGTAGTGGCAAATCAAGTTCCCTCCAAATATAGCCTGCTACTTGGTGAGTGGTTCTAAACCTATCTCTAGTTACTGGGTTCTTAGTAGAATGTGGTCGAGCAGTTAAGGCAGTTAGTTCATCTGGGTTTGGAAAAGGTTTGGAAAAGTTTCTGGAGGAGAAGTCCATAAACTGCTATTAGTCTGTCATGGGGTTCCAGACTGGAGATGGGATACACCCCCACAGGTGCAGTGCAGAACTACAAGGCTGGGCAAAGGCCGGTCTTCAGTCTAGCTAGCCCCCCTCTCCTACAGGTTGAGCCCTTGGGTTCTGGGGGCTGGTAGGGCTTGGCTGCAGCAGCAGTACATCATGACGGAAGCTGGTCTGAAGCTGGGTTTTGTGGAGCTGAATAAACTGGGCAAAACTGGACAGGTAAGGCAGGCTGAACGAGTTTGGACGAGGTTGTGCTGGCTATGCAAGGCTGGGCAGGCTAGGCAAAGCCAGACAAGACTGAACCTGAGGACTGGATACTGGAGCAGGAGGTTTGTGGGATACTGAGCAAGGGCTGGGGCAGGGGCTGGGTACAGACACAGACTGGGCCTAGATACAGATATAGGCTTGAACAGGATACTGAGTAGGGACTTGGGCAGGATACTGAGCAGGAACTTGGACTGGATACAGACACAGGCTTAGGCAGGATAATGAACAGGAACTGGGACTGGATACAGACAGGCAAGGTTGGATATAGCATGGGAACTGGAACTAAATACAGACCGGGGCAAGACAAGACAAAGACAAAGCAGGGAATGGATAATGGGGACTGGACTGGCCAGAATATGATAAGCCCAGACAAGGACAGGACTAGATAACTACAACACAAATCAGAGAACGCTGAGGCCTGAAGGCAGCAGTACAGAAGGCCCATAGCCCATTTAATCATAAGACCCAGAGGTGACAAGGCAGGGGAAGGCCTGAGTAGGCCACAGAGCAAAGTCTAAGATAACAGCAGGCCTGGAGGCCACAAGGCAAGCTAAGGCCTGAATAGGTTACAGAGTGAGGTACAAAGAAACAGAAGGCTCGGAGGCTACAAGGCAAGGCCTAGTTAGGCCAAGAGACAATCCACAAGATAAAAGAAGGCCCAGAGGCCACAAGGCAAGGAAAGGCCTAGATAGGCAGCAAGTCACGGTATAAGGTAAGAGAAGGCCTGGAGGCCACAAGACATGGAGCAAGGTAAGAGCAGCCAGGACAGATTGCCAAGGATGGCTCCATGAAGAGGCCCTGAGGTTCTGGTAAGGCAAGGCTAAATAGGGCTGGAGCATGGGTGTGGTGTGAGCAGTGAGAAGGAGCTTGACAAGGCTAGCGGTGAGACTTGCTGAGGACCCCTGGTGGAGGGAAGGCTGCACAACAGGCTGAACCAGGGCACGGAGAGCCTGTGAAGCAGGCAAAACCGTGACATAGTCAAGCTGACTTAGGAAATAGCCACTGCTTATTACTGGCATTAGTAGCGTGAGATCTATTTAATGTTTGGTTACTTGCCAAAGTGCAACAGCAAAATTGGTAGAAAGCCCTAGGCAGTGAGAAGCCAGAGGAAATCCCTGGAGGAGGCCTAATGTCATTTCCTTATGGCATCATTAGGTGAAGGAGCTGGGTGTTCAGACTTGGAGCTGGTCTTCACTGGAAGTTAACATGTTACTGACTAGAGGCACCAAATGTTCTTTAGCCACTAACTGTTTAATATCCTATGATATAGGGAATTCAGGACATGATTCTTCTTCTGAATTCGTTTTTGCAACTATTGCCTCCATTACATCAGAAGCAGTAATGATGGAGGAGCACAGTCCTGGTTCTCAATGCTGCACTTCTGCAGCCCTTGCCTTTTGCTGTAGTATAATCCATTGAAGGCTAAATATCGAATGAGACCAATAATCATAAGAACAGTAAGAGAATGAAGTTTGAAGAAAATGTCCAAGAGGGCATGATATCATTAAACTGGGTGGGTAAGGCCTATGTAAAATATAGGATGGCCAGGGCAAGACCAATAGTTGGCAAGTATCATTGGGGAAAGAGATCTGGAAAAAAGCTCAAACACAGCTGGAGCAGAGGAGGAAGCATTCTAAGGTACCAAGACTGGCATGGGGTAATGGTGGCAGCAATGGCATTAGCAATTAAAAACAGAAATGTTAGGAGAAGAGTAATACAGCAAGAAGAGTAGCTGAAAATCTCCCAAGGTGTACCTCAAGGCCTGAGGCAGGAGGAACAATGATATGAAAAGCCCAAGGCACCAGGAGGAGCAAAGCAATAGCAGAAGTAGTATGAAGGACCTGAAGAGTGGTGCAACAAGTGTACAAAGTAATGAATGGTCAGCAAGATCCATGGGGAAGAGCAGAGGAGAAGGTACCCTAAGGTATCAAGAATGGCTTCTCTTTCAGGTACCCTCTGGAGGACTTTGCGGTATGGTGCAGGTAGCCCCCCACTTGGGGATGTCTTTGGCCCAGCAAGGCTAATTTACCTGGCAGCTCACCCAGATACCCAAACATAGACACGGAACCAGCCCTTTTTCCTAGAAGCCTGGGCAAGGAGGGGGATCAGTGTCAAGCACATGCAGTGTCAAGCACATGCATGTTCCTCCAGCTTTCATGACTGCTCTCTCTTTAGAGATTGGGATCCCACTGCTCCCCAACCTGGGTCAGGCCAAGTGGCTTCCATTTTCATTCTCAGTTGTGCCAAGGACCTCCCTTCCACTAGAGAGAAAAGGGTGGACCCCATCCAGTACATTGCAACCTGCAGCAGTGTGGGGTATCTGTCCCAACTGAAGACATGGCTATTTGACTGATCATATCCAGTGGCATATGCTTCTGTCAAAGAATAAAGATTGAGTTACCAACATGTTAAATATATATTGTTGGTACAGTGAAATTGAGATGGCTCATTAAATCAATTATGGTTCCATTTGTTACGTGGATAACTATAGTAACTGTAGAATTAATACATGCCAATGAGTGCTGACTCTCCAAGACATAGTGCAGGGAATGGCAAACAGCACAATGACATCAGAACCTCTAAGGTGTAGAGTGTAGTCAATAGCAAACAGCATAATGGTATTTAAAAAACCCCAAGGCATAGAGTGTGTTCGGTTATTGCAAACAATACAAAGCCGTCAAAAACTGCAAGGCATAGAGTTCAGTCAATTGTAAATATCACAATGGCATCAAAACCAAGACATAGAGTGTAGTCAATCACAAACAGCACAAAGATGTCAAAATCCCCAAGACATAAAAGTAAAGATTATCGCAAACAGCACAAAGGCCTAGGCACTTCTAGATAGCAAGACAAAAAACTAGAAAAGAGGTGGGGTAAGAACATAAGAACGTGCCATACTAGGTCAGACCAAGGTTCCATCAGATCCAGCATCCTGTTTCCGACAGTGGCCAATCCAGGCTATAAGTACCTGGCAAGTACCCAAAAACTAAGTCTATCCCACACTACTGATGCTAGTAAAAGCAGTGACTATTTTCTAAGTTAACTTGATTAATAGCAGGTAATGGACTTCTCCAAGAACTTATCCAAATATTTTTTAAACCCAGTTATACTAACTGTACTAACCACATACCTTGACAACAAATTCTAGAGTTTAATTGTGCGTTGAGAGAAAAAGAACTTTCTCCGATTAGTTTTAAATGTGCTGCATGCTAACTTCATGGAGTGCCCCCTAGTCTATTATCTGAAAGAGTAAATAACCGATTCACATTTACCTGCTCTAGACCTCTCATGATTTTAAACACCTCTATCATATACCCCCTCAGCTGTCTCTTCTCCAAGCTGAACAGTCCTAACCTCTTTGTCTTTCCTCATTGGGGAGCTGTTCCATCCCCTTTATCATTTTGGTTACCCTTCTGTGTACCTTCTCCATTGCAACTATATCTTTTTTGAGATGTGGCAACCAGAACTCTACACAGTATTCAAGGTGTAGTCTCACCATGGAGCGATACAGAGGCATTATGATATTTTCCATTTTATTCACCATACCCTTGCTAATAATTCCTAACATTCTGTTTGCTTTTTTGACTGCCGCAGCACACTGAGACGACAATTTAAATGTTTTATCCACTATGACGCCTAGATATCATTCCTGGGTGGTAGCTCCTAATATGGAACCTAATGCCGTGTATGTTGCAGTCCCGGTAGCTAGGCTAGCGACTGGGTCCTTACCGCTTCTGCCGCCCTCAGGACCGTGCCAGGTCCCGCCGTGATTTGGGCCTACTAGGCCGTGTTGCAGCGGCGTGTCCACAAGGGAGACGCCACCGAGGCCCAATCCTGGCCCCGTCCCCGCCAAGCAAGGCTCGCGAAAGAGCAGCATTTAAAGGTCCAGCACCCAGAAGTGCTGGACAGCCCCCAAAATGACGTCAGATGCCGGTAGGGTATTTAAGCCAGCATCTGCCTTCAGCTAATTGCCTTGCAACGAGGTCTCTCCGTGTGAGTAGATAGTTGCTCCTGCTGTTCCTGGATTCTGCTCCTGCTGTTCCTGGTTTCCGCTCCTGCTGTTCCTGATCCACTCCTGCTGTTCCTGATCCGCTCCTGCTGTTCCTAATCCGCTCGTGCTGTTCCTGGTCCGCTCCTGCTGTTCCTGAACCTGCTTCCTCTGATTGTTTCTCTGGCTCCTGACTCCGGCTTGCTCCTGATTCTCCGTGTCTGCTGCCCGCCTCGACTTCCGGATCATCTTGACTTCTCTTCACTGCCTGCCACCTAAGTCCCAGCGGTCCTGGTTCTCACGGGCTCCTCCTGGGGGGACCAAGGACTTCCAGGGTAAAGATCTCCTCGCTTCGTTCCTCGCTGCCATCTCATAAGTCCCAGCGGTCCGGATCCCCACGGGCTCCTCCTGGGGGGATCTCGGATCTCCAGGGCGAAGACTTTGCTTGGTCATCCAGTCTTGTGCCGCCTCCCGGCCTTTCCTCTTCTGTGGAGCCTCGGCTCCGTCGGGCCGGCCCAAGGGTCCACCAGTGACAACAGTAACAGTGTATCTATAGCATAGGTTATTTTTCCCTATATGCATCACCTTGCATTTATCCACATTAAATTTCATCTGCCATTTGGATGCCCAATTTTCCAGTTTCACAAGATCCTCCTACAATTTATCACTATCCGCTTGTGATTTATCTACTCTGAATAACCTCACTCGTCGTATTCCTTTCCAGATCATTTATATATAAATATATATATATAGAAAAGCACCGGTCCAAGTACAGATCCCTGAGCCACTACACTGCCTACCCCCCTCCACTGAGAAAATGATCCATTTAATCCTATGCTCTGTTTCCTGTCTTTTAACCAGTTTGTAATCCATGAAAGGGCATCGCCACCTATCTCATGACTTTTTACTTTTTCTAGAAGCCTCTCATGAGGAATTTTGTCAAATGCCTTCTGAAAATGTAAATACACTACATCTACTTGTATTCTTTGTTCACACTTTTATTTTGTGGATAAAATACCCCAGTATAACAAAGAAAGAGGTAGGGTGGAAGAACTTGGCTAGAATTCAAACAGCAAACACAGGGGTACCAAAACTCCAAGGTTGTACATTTGGAGCATGGCAACTAGACATAGTGATAGAAAGACCCTCAAGATGGTACATCTGGGCATGGTAGGTAGGCATATTGGCAACATGATCCTCAAGGTGGTACATCTGGGGCATGGCAGAGTGGCAGCAAGATCCCCATGGTGTAACATAAGGGCCATAGCAGATAGGCAGTCGCAGCAAGTCCGCAAGATGTTTTCAGTCATTTTGCCTCACACTTGGAAATTCTGGAAAGCCCTGAAAAGGCAGATTTGATTTTCAAACAGACCAGCTTTTCTATCAACTCTGGTGATGGCCTTGAGTAATGAGAGCTCCCGATGTCCCCTGTCATTAAGAAGACACGTTTGCTAAGCATGCTGGTTGGAGGGTAGGAAAAATTATGCTGAACCACCTTAGCCATGCCAAAACTTGGACTTGTGTGCCAAAAATGCCAGCACATTTGAGTCCATGTCCTTGGTGGACCCTGTTAGATAATGTGTCACAGAAATTTCTGCTGGGGTATCCTTTGCTGTGGTGAGGTAAGGGTCTCTCTTGCCAACTGCTTTAGCTGTGATCTGTATCAGGAGAGATGGTTCTGTGGGGGCAATGTGGTTTTTGCCTATTGAGGTGGGAAGAAGAGCTGCTGACCAGGTGCCACTCATGCCACTCTTCCCTGTGCTACATCTCCATTGGGTCTGCCTTTAGAGCTCCTGTTCACACACCCTACCTGCCAGTGTTTGTTTCATGTGAGACACTGGGTCTGGTGGGCAAGGCTCCCTTTCACCCATGAATCACAAATGTATGTATTATTTTGTGTCATTGGTTTCAGTCTTACTTGTACCTGTTGCTTCAAGAAGTCCACAAAACTTCAACATGTCTGCTTCCATTCCCTCTTTCTCATGGAAACCCTCCAACTGTTCCTCTAGAATATTTTCTATAGGGATAACCACATCCAGGGTGGTGCTTCTGGAACTCAGATCCTCTGTAGCATTCTCGAAGGGCTTCAGGATTTGTATCAGCTGTTTTATCACTACCGAGGCATAATGCCCTAGGATTTATCCACACCTGTCTCTGTTTCCAGAGACAAATCATGAATGGGTGTCTGCTGCTCCACTAACATCTGCAACAACATATAGGTAGAATTCAAATGGGTGCCAACATGCTTATGAGGTATCCCGAATTGTTCCTGTTTCTTACACAAAAGCTGGCCCCCACCCCTTCACACTTCAATGGAAATGTCGGTTATTTTTGGCATCTCTCTATCAAGTCCTTGAGGACTGAATTCCCTTGGTCCTTGCACCCCCGCTGCAGGGCACCCCTCATTGCCAGGTGCAGCAAGTTTGCAAAGCAACAGATCCCTCAAAAGCCCCCATCTTCCATTGCCTTTATCATATTTGCACCACTATCTGTCACAAAGAAACCTGTGTAGAGAATCTTGCCTCTTATGTCTAGCTACCAACCTTCCAGCATCTTTCTTATGACTGACAGAATACTGCATGAGGTATGATGGCTATCCATCATCCGATGTATGGCACAGCCCATGAGCCTTGATGCTCATTCTCCACTAGAGCTGTTGCCTGTCCCTGCCCCAACCAGTTCCCACCAGTGTGCCATTAGGGAGAATTAAGTGTATGCAGCATTCATGCTAATCCAAATATCACTGGTGAAATGCAAGCTACTCCCCTTTGCTTTAGCTACAGCAGTTTGTAACAATGGTACTGGTTGTACAGGGTGGGGATAACCTGCCTACTAAATGTAGTTTTGGAGAGCACTTTGTGATTGGGAGCTAACAGGTGCAGCAAACACTTAAAGCCCATGTTCTCTACTATCTGCAGGGGATGGTATCCAGGGCAATCATTTCCCCGATGCATCTCGTTATTACTTTTAATGCTGTCTGCCTCTTGCCCTGGGACAGTGATATGGAACACCCTCCATTTCCTTTATGGTGGGTTGTTGCTGCAGATGCATGCAAGAGGACTGCTGAAAGGCGCTGTGGGATCAGATTGGATAAAAATCTCTTCTTTTCAATCTCGCTCCTCTGACTTTTGAGAGGCAGAGGGTGTCTCCGAGCTAGTACTACCACCCTCCCCTGATGCCAATGCTAGTAGGTGCTACATCTACATGTGATGCTCCAGACCTGCATTTGTTAGATGCTCCAGTATCTTCCCTTTACTGATGGCCTTACTGCAGTGAATATACTAAGCAAAGCATGGATCCTCAATCATTTTAAAATGATTCCAGACCAGGGTTGTCTTGTACAATCTCTTCTCTGCATCCTTGGGGGCTGATGCTGGCACTGGAGTTGAGGTTGAGGATTGATCATAAAGAAAAAGGCCAGGGGCATTGCTCACTCTCTGTACCTGACCTGTCTGCTCTTCCTGGGGGTTGTTCTCAACAGTGTCAGTATCATCAATCTCCCCATAACCTTACTAGAGATGAAGACACTAATGTTTAAACCTCCCAAATTTATTTCAGCTACTAGCTATTTCATTTCTGATTCAGGGAATCCCAGACAAGATTCTTCCTCAGAATCAGTTGTTGAAAATATTGCTTGTTAAGCAGTAACCATACAGGAGTATGCTTCTGGTTTTGGCTGTTACAATTCTTCTGCTCCTGCCATGTCTCTGCCCTGCTAATGCCAGTCTTGAGTGGCTCTCATGCCTTTTATCTCTGCTCCAAATCAAGAGGGAGAGGAACAGGTGATGGAAGCACATGTTCTCCAAATTTCAATTTCTTCCGCCTTGAGCTGGCTTTCACTGTTGAAATTCTTTGGATAAAAAAGTCTCTTTTCAGTTTAGGGGCAGGACTGCCTTAACATGATAAAATTTGAATCACTTGTTGTATTTTACCCATCTGTTTCAAAAGAATTCACATTCCTAATTGATACTATGGTATCCATACCCTTGCAAAATTCTGATGAAAAGATGGTTCACCGCTGACCCTGAACTCCAACCTTACTCCTCTGGATAACTGTTTGAAAACCCATTTTCTATGAACTGCCTGTATATATCTTTCTGGAGTTATGGCCTCCAGAAATGAACAGAATACTTCAGATAAAGTCTAACCAATGGCTTGTACAGAAGCATTATCACCTCCTTTTTTTCTACTGATAATACCAATCCCTATGCACCATAGCATTCTTCCAGCTCTCACCACTTCTTTTTGCACTTCTTTGCTACTGTGAAGTCAAGATCACTCTCCTGTTTGGTGCACATTAGTACCTTACCCCCACCCCACCACCACCACTCTCGAGTACTGCTTCTCTTAGTTGTCTCCATCTCAATAAAAGATTCTACACTCTTTTGTTTTAAATTTTAGTTGCCAAAATCTTGACTGTTCCTCAGGCTTTCTTAGATTACTCATTTTGTCTTCTGTATCTGGAGTGTCAATTCTGTTGCATTGTTTTTTTTATTATTATCTGCAAAAAAATTAAAAAAAAAACCTTTCCTAGCCTATGAAAATAAGAAACAGAACTGGACCCAGGACTGATTCCTGAGGCATTCCACTGATAACCTTCCTTTCTTTGTGTAGCACTGGGACACTGTGGTGATAGTGCTCCTAGCTATTCTGTGCTTTTGCTTTGTGAAGAGGTGAATGTTTTTAAGCCCCTGCAGTTTGAGCCTGGAGACTCTTGGCATGTGAGCGAGTGTTAAAACCTTTATAGGGAGGTTAGTTTTTGTTCTATAGGAGAGCATGCAGAGGAAAGCCTAATGGTTAGCACATATTTTGCTGGGCTCCTAGTTTTCCTGGCATGAAGCGTTTTCACCCACTTTCCAGCTTCTAGGAGGATTATGCAAAATGCCTTATGAGTTTTTGGTGCTTTGGAAAGGTTTGCCACCCACTCTTCATGGAGAACTAAATGAGTGAGTTAATACATCTAACATGTATGGGTTGCGTTCGTGCCTCTTCTTGCCCCTCGCTCCACCCTCTCTACCTGGGATGCGACTCCCTTCGGCTCTGATGAACAGATGCAGCTGCGGCTTCTTTCTGCCTCTTGGTCCCGGTGTCCCCGGGCTGGCTTGACGGTATGGATCTGCCATGTTCCCGATGACGTAAGGACGCGTGCGTGTGCTCCAGACTTTGTACCAGTAAGGGCGCGAACCTCGGGGGCATCCCCCTGTAGTGACATCATCCCTTTGCACTTTAAAAGGTCTTTGTTTGCTAACCTCTAATGAGTTAGCAAGGAACTCCAACAGGACTTGCTTTGGCAGTCCACGATACTTGCAACTATGACCCGAGTCAGCGAGGGAAATCCTTCCCCACTGCTTGGCCTTTTCAAACTTACCAGGAGTACCTGCTCCAAGGGGGCTCCGCTCTCTCTTCTTGATTTCAGATTGCCAGAACACTCGGAAGACTCCTCATTGCCTGGAAGCGATCGTGGACGTGAACACAGTGAGTTCTATTACATAGGAATTGGTACTCGCTCCACAAGGGCCTACGTTCCTATAGCTCTGAAGACTCCCTTCCGTCCAAGACGTTATCTCAGGTACGGAGATCAAGAGTTACATTGGCAAGATTGCAGATATGAACCGGTACTCGCTCCACAAGGGCCCATGTTCCTCAAATCCTTTACAGACTCTCTTCTACTCTAGAAGCCATTTCATATACAGCAATTGTGAGTTCTTATTATAGACTGTTTGTGGGAACCAGTGCTCATCTACGGCTCCTGTTCCTGAATGTACTGAAGACTCTCTGTCGCATAGAGACTATTGCAGACATCTACTATTGTACCATCTTGTATCCAGGGCCGGTGCTAGGGGATTTGGCACCCTAGGCGAGCCTTCTTCCTTGCGCCCCCCCCCCCTCCGGTCTCGGCCCAGACTCCTACCTCATTCTCAATCACGCCCGCTGACTGGGGTTTTCTGGGTCGCGAGCAGATTGGGCACTGCTTGCGGCCCGCCAAATCTCCACTCCTCTTTGCCACCACTTGCGGCCCCATATGGCTCGCACCCAGTGGCGCACCAAGGGTCTCCAGCGCCCAGGGGCCAATGCATTTGTGTGCCACAGAAAATCAGTGGCATCTCTAGACAGAAGAATTTGTTTTGGGTGGGGGGGAGCCAAAATGACATTTCTTCATCACACCCTGCTTTAAAATTGGTTATAAAAAAAAGTGTTGTTAAAAAAAGTCCAAAGGGTCCTCTGCATTATTTTAAAAAGCTGGCCAGTTTCACACTTCTAGTAAAACTACTATAAAATTATTTGATAGCCTCATTCAACTAATTCTATATGGATTATGAGAGTGAAGTCTGGAATATATAGGAAGGGACAGAATGTCAATACAAATCCTGCACCTCCAGTTCTGTATCTCTGTGCATCCACTGAAATTCCCCCAAACAATGGAGCTTGGATGTTTCCCTTACAGCTCATCATACTAAAAGATATTTTCAAATTCTGGTGTCACCTCACAGCAACAGCAGCACAAACACCTTCCACTGCCAGACACATTGTGAACTAACACAAAGCACCGCAAAAAAGACACCCAAAATCTATACTGCAATCCCATCATAACATAACAGTAATAACACCAAGGACTCAAACAACAATAACCCTACCTGTGAATAAGCAAGGGTAAATATTACACTGGGTCCTAGAATACCAATACACCACCTACTGAGGAAACAAAACAAACCCAATTGCTATAGATCTCTATACAGACACTATATGATAGCAGAATCTCTCATCATGGTCACACACACAGAGCAGAGACAGACCTTCACCAAATACAGAATACAAAATAAAGGAGCACAAATTAGACAAAAACTGAAATGGAAACCCCAAGAAGCCAGACTCTGTGTATTAGCAATGGAAAAACAGAACAACCATTCCTCATAAAACAAATAAAATCAAGAAACAAAGCATCAGTTATAATAGTAAAACCATACTAATAAAATATTTTAAAACTACTGATAAATAGAATTTCTATTAATTAAAATCATATACATTTTTTACAATTTCCCAAACACCAATAAAATATTTCAAAACAGTACATATATCAAATAACACACAATAATTAAAACTAATAAGGATTTTAAAAAGCCCCTGCTGTCCATACATGGGAGCTCTTGATTTCCAGTCACCCTGATATTGCCGAGGATTAGGAGGTTATCCTCTCTCTCTCACACATACTCACATGTCCATTCTCTCTCACACATACACTGTCACATACATACACAGTCATGCTCTTACACCCAACCATAACCTCTCGTTCTCACAGACACTGACACACTCAGGCTCTAAGGCACTCTCTCCCCCTCCACACACACCCCCACACAAACTCTTACTCCCCTGGATTTTCTCATACACACTCATGCTCTCACTCTCACTGGCTCCCTCACAAACACACAAACACACACTGCCAGGCAAGCTCCCACTCATTCTCACACAGACACACACACACACAGACACACACACACACACACACACACACACAGGCAAGCTCCTAGTCATTCTCACACTGAACCCCAGGCAGGCTCCCATTCATTTTCACACCACTCCCTCCCCATCCCCCAGGCATGCACACATACATTCTCACACACACAGACCCCCAGGCAGGCACCAATTTATTCTCACACACACACACACATACACCACAAACAGGCAGGCACCTATTCTCACACATACAAACCCCAGGAAGACACCCATACATTCTCATTCACAGACACACCCTCAGGCAAGCACCCATGCATTCACACACATACACCGCCAGGCAGACTCCCATTCATACACATGCACACACTAAAGGCAGAGACCCCCTCTCTTTCTTTTGCCAGCAACCTCAGAGCCTCTCTCATTCTTCTGCTGCCACTGTCACTGCTGCTGTATGGCTATTGCGGAGGTGCTGATTGCTGCTATTGGCACTGAAGCACATTCTGCTGCCTCCTCTGTGCAGGCCCCATGGGCTTCCAGTTCCTCTATGCTGATCTCGTACATTGTGAGATCCGCATAGAGAAAGTGCTGTCTGATCTTAGTTTTCTAATCGGTTGGTCACAGGCTTTTTTTTTTTCCACCTTCCCTTTCTTATTTTTTTGCCAATTCCTTTTATAACATATTTCTTTTCTCTCCATCTGTCTGCTTCCCTCAAACACACAGTCAGGTTCTCATTCTCACACGCTTTCTCTCTCACACATACACAGGCACTCATTCTCACATGCTGTCCCTCATACATTCATTTATACACAGTCTCTCTCTTGCACATGCTGTCTAACTCTCACTCCCACATGCTGTCTTGCTCAAGCACAGGTTCTCACTGTCACATGCTCTCTCTCATACAATCATTCCTACACACAGGCTCTCACTGTCACATGCTCTCTCTCATACAATCATTCCTACACACAGGCTCTCACTGTCACATGCTGACTCACACACACACACACACACACACAGGCTCTCTCTCACTCCTACATGCTGTCTTGCTCAAGCACAGGCTCTCACTATCACATGCTGTCTCTCACACACACAGAGGCTCTCCCATGCTGTCTCTGCAAACATTCAGGTCTTCACTCCCACACACACACACAGTCTCTCAACTCATCTCATACACGCACACATGCACACTGTACAAACCCTCAGTCTCTCTCTCACCTCTGGGCCTCCTCTTCACGGGCCACTGCAGGATGGGCTCTGCAGCGGCCCCGGTCTTCTCGAGCCGCGCTGATCCTCTTCTGCACGTGGCTGATGCTCCTCCTCTTTCCTGCCCGCGCGGCTCCGGCAACATTTTTCTTCCGGGGCCGCGCGGGCAGGAAGGAGGAGAAGTTCCTGCATTGGCTGATGCTCCTCCTCCTTCCTGCCCGTGCGGCCCCGGAAGAAAAATGTTGCCGGAGCCGCGCGGGCAGGAAGGAGGAGAAGTTCCTGCATTGGCTGATGCTCCTCCTCCTTCCTGCCCGCGCGGCCCCGGAAGAAAAATGTTGCCGGGGCCGCGCGGGCAGGAAGGAGGAGGAGCACCAGCATGTTTAGCCGCGACTGTACCACGGTCCTGCCGATCTTCTTGCTGTGTGTATCCGGCACACAGCATAGCAGTAGTTCACCGCTCAGCCGCTATTGGGATGACGTCCACCGGCGGCCATTGGCCATCAGCGGCTCGGCGCCCCCTAATGCTCAGCGCCCTAGGCGATCGCCTAGTTCGCCTAGTGCTTCCGCCGGCCCTGCTTGTATCCAGTATACCCTGTCTACTCACTACTTCTAGTCTCTCTCAACAGTTCAGCAACCCAGAGATTATATTCCAGTATCAGAAGGACTTCAGCATTGCCGAACACAGCGACTCACTACTGCCACCCCTGGTGATCCAGCTTCCAGTCTAATAAAGAACTATTTGTGTTTATCTCATATTCTAGTCTAGCCGGTGGTTCCTCTCAGGATCTCCTCCTGGGGTCACTGTCATCTGCCATTGGCCCAGGGATTCACCATTTCCTCCAAGTGGTCATTCCTTTCACTATTGTCACTCTGTGGGAGCCAACCACTACAGACCTCTAACTCCGCTCAGGGAAGTATTATAGAGACAGCTACTCCTCTTTCTTTGAGACTTGCCAACAGCTTATATATATACAGATTGCTACTCCATAGCGGAGGCATGATCGATTGCTATCTCAGTAGCGAAGTACAATATACCTATTGTTCTCTCCTCTCCTCAGAAGAGTATCATTATACAGATTGCCAACTCCTCTTCCTTGGAGAGTTGATCCATAACAGATTGCTACCTCCTTTCCTTACAGGAGCATCTAACAGCAGATCACTAACAGATCTACAGATATCTAACTCCTCCCCTCTGGAGGAGCAGGTCATGTTATATCGCTACTCCTTCCCCTTTCAGGAGAACAGCAGAACAGATTGCTAACTCCGCCCTCCTGGCGGGGTGAGTGACAGAAGATTGCTAACTCCTCCCCTCTGGAGGAGGAGAGTGTACCAGATTGCTAGAAGATTGGTAACAGTATGTCTGGACTGTGTGGAGAAATTGAGCAGAGAGGAAGCAATTTAAGCTCTGAATGGGAAGGACTTTGAATTATGAAAATTGTGAACCTTACTAAGTATTGTATTCTCTGTTAGAGAGAGTGAATTTTGAGTATACCTTTCTGCTTCTGTGTGGAAGTTTTCTTCACTGTGGATTTTACGCTGGATGTGGATTCTGTAACTTCTGAGTTCTTGAGAATGGTATTTGTTTCTTTATGTGCCTTCCTGTAGTTTTCCAACCTGTACTTCAAAGTCTGGGCTGTTCAAGAAATTTTTCTATCACAGAGGAGCTGGTCATTCCTATCTAGGCCCAGTCCACTACAACATCTGCTCAAAGGAACATAAGAAGTTGCCATACTGGGTCAGACCAAGGATCCAGCAAGCCCAGCATCCTGTTTCCAACAGTGGCCAATCCAGGATACAAGTACTTGGAAATACCCCAAGTCTTTTGTCCTGTATGTTTCTCTTATTAGATTGTAAGCTCTATAGAGCAGTGACTGTTTTTGTATGTTTGTACAGTGCTGCATATGTCGTGTAACGTTATAGAAATGTGAGTAGTAGTAGTATCACTGCCTTAGAGGGTTTTCTGCTTCATTTGGTGGTTTGTTCCCCCTTCATGGTGGCTTGAGCTTTACATGCCACACTTGGTGCCGCTTTTTTCTTACTTGTATAGCCTTGGTGATCTGTGGTCCATGAGTTGCCCCAAAGACTGTTACTCTCACCTCCGGGCCAGTCAACACCTATGGCAGGACGCCATCAAATCCACCTAAGCTGACTGCAATTCTGCGCCGTGGCGAGACACCGCCGAAGACTCCTCCGCGATGCGCCCTCCCTAGGGTCACATGTGCGTCACCTCTCCCCATTTAAAGGGACCACACCGGGAAAGATCCCACGGCCCTGTCAATGAGGTCTACACTAAAGCCTATAAAAGGCCAATGCTCTAGTCCAATAGTGCCTCAGCAACAGGTCCTCTATTTTCTAAATAGCATGAATTGTACCAGTTCTGCTTTCAGTTCCAGCATCTGTCTCTTCGGTTCTTCAGTCCAGCATCCTTGTCTTCAGTTCTTTAGAAGCTCTTCTCCTGCCCTGCCTATCCATCTCCCCTTTCCCTTTGGAGGGATACCTGGTATTGACCTCAGCCTGCCTCTGGATATGCTTGTCCTCTGCCTGCCACTGAACACTGCTTGTTTTGGATACACTTGAGCTCTGCCTGCCATTGACCAGTGACCACTGCCTGTCCCTGGATACACTAGACCGCTGCCTACCTTCAGCCACTGCCTGCCACCAGATATGCCCAAACTCCGCCTATTCCGATCCAGCCATATTAACGGATCGCTTCGCCAACAGCAGAGGTCCCTACCTAGGATCTGCCAACCTCAGCATCCAAAGGCTCAGCCCAAGGGGAAACTGGGCTGGGTAAAGGCAAAGCTCCAGCTGGGCCTCTGCCGCATCTGGGTCTGCCTTCAGATGGTGGGGATCCCCAGGGATCCTCCCTGTAGGTTGCGTCAACCCTGCCACAGCCTAAGGATCCATGAACACAACAGGTTGCAGAGGCCATGGACCCGGTGGACTCAGCCATGATGCAGGCTATCCCAGATATGGCTCATAAACTCCAGGAGCAATAGGCTGCCTTGGAGGTCCTGGTTGCAGCTATTAACTGTCTTGCCATGTGACTGGACACCCTGACCACATCTGCTGTCCTGCTTCAGCCAGTACTATCAGCACCGCCCTCAGTACCCAGTCAGCCCAAAGCAAACATAGAAATAGAAATGATAGCAGAAAAGGACCAAATGGTCTATCCAGTCTGCCCAGCAAGCTTATGGTCATATCTTCCGTGCTATACAGGATGTCTTTTCCAAACAGAAGGCCAACATCCTTCCTCCCACCAGAGGTTTGATTGTCCTAGTGATCTCCTGCCTGGAACGTCACCCCCTAGAGGTAGAACCTATCCTCTCTCTGTACCTGAAATCAAGGCTATGACGGAGTATATCCAAGAGAATTTAGCTAAGGGATTTATCCGTCCTTCCTCCTCGCCTGCTGGTGCAAGTTTCTTTTTCGTTACCAAAAAGGATGGGTCTCTATGACCTTGCATCAATTACCGCAGGCTCAACACCATAACTCACAAGGATAAATATCCACTACCATTGATCAAGGAATTATTTGATCATCTCCAGGGAGCCACCATCTTTACCAAGCTAGACTTACGAGGAGCTTACAATTTAATCTGCATATGTCCTGAAGATGTCTGGAAAACATCATTTAATACAAGAAATGGGTATTATGAATATCTTGTTATGCCCTTTGGCCTCTGTAATGACACTGCGGTGTTTCAACGCATGATAAATGAGATATTCCGGGATCTTTTATATACCAAAGTCATCACCTACCTAGATGATATTCTCATTTTCTCCAAGAACATAACTACTCATCGCCAGGATGTCTGGCTGGAGGGCGCACAACATCGGTTCACAATATTTACAGATCATAAAAACCTGGAACATCTCCAACATGCTCAGCACCTAAATGCTCTTCAGACCCGCTGGGCTCTTTTCTTTACTCATTTCAACTTCGATCTGCGATATCGTCCTGTAGAAAAGAATTTACGAGCTGACGTGTTGTCCCGCTTGTTCGAACCGGAAGACACCCCAGAAGAACTCCAACATTTTATTGACCCAGCCTGTATCTACTTGTTGGTTGCCATGACTGTGCCCGCCGGGAAGATGGTGGTCCCTCATAGACTTTGCGAAAAGGTGCTGAAATGGGCGCATGATTCCCGTATTGCTGGACATCCCAGGCAGGCATGAACGTTGTCTCTCCTTCAGCGCTACTACTGGTAGCCTACCATATCCCAGGATACCCGAGCTTATGTGGACTCCTGTCCCATGTGTGCGCAGCAAAAACTGCCTATGGGACAACCCTGGGAGCTGTTATAGCCATTGATGGCCCCCAGGGAACTCTGGGCCCACCTGTCCATCGATTTTGCAGTGGACCTTCCTGCATGTAATGGTAATACCATAATCTGAGTAGTAATGGACAGACTCCAAAATGGCCCATTTTATTCTGCTGCCTATTCTACCCTCTGCTCCTGAACTGGCACGCCTGTTCTTCATGCATGTATTCCGACTTCACGGGCTTCCTGAACACGTAACCTCAGAGAGAGGACCTGAGTTTGTCGTCCACTGTTGGCATTCCCTTTGCAAAAGGTTTGGCACACTGAGATTTACCACAGCTTACCACCTGCAGGCCAACAGTCAGGCTGAACGTATGAACTGTTCACTCAAGATGTTTCTGTGATCTTACTTCAACGATCAACAGGATAATTGGTCCCAGTTGCTCCTGTGGGCAAAGATTTCCCATAACTCGCATGTCAGTACCGCCATGGGAGCATCTCCATTCGCTGTTGTTTACGGGAGACAGCCATGGCCATCCTTGCCAATACCTCTTGCTGTTCCATCTCCAGCGGCTCAAGTGACTGCGGATGCCCTTCACGCCCTGTGGTCTTGCACAACCCAAAAACTCAAGGAGGTGGCTGATCATGCTAAAAAGTTTACTGACGCCCATCGAAAACCTGCTCCTGTTTCAACCAGGCGACAAGGTATGGCTTAGCACTTGCCACATCCATCTAAAACTTCAGTCGCAATGCTATGCTCCAGGTATATAGGACATTCCCAGTCACTCGACGCATTGGCCCAGTAACTTATCAGCTCCGTATTCCATCTACGTTGGGAGTCCACAACTCATTCCATGTATCTCTTCTCAAACCGCTGGTTCTTTCCTGGCCTTCTCACAGAATTCCCGAGCCATCGCACCTCATCTCTGAAACTGATACCCTCTACCAGATACAGGAAGTTCTTGATGTCCGAAGAAGAGGTCATCGTTGGGAATATCTTCTCTCCTGGGAGGGATATGGCCCTGAAGAGAACTCCTGGGAGCCTGCTACTAATCTTCTTGATAAAGACTTACTTAAGCAATTCCACACTACTCATCCCAGTAAGCCCAGACTTCCAGGAGGGGGGGGGCGTAAGGGGGGTACTGTTATGCTCCCCGGCCATGGCAGGCCTGCAGCGGGTTCACTCACCCCCAATGCCGGACTTCCGGAGCGGGCCCGACCTTGTTGGCGGCGGTGGGTAGCCATCTCCCCGCCCATGCTCCTTCTGTGCTCCCTGGGCCTTCCAGTTCTGCGGGGAGTTCCCCTGGGCCCGACTAGGCCTCCCCTTCTGCCATTCGGGGAGACGCCGCCATCTCCTCTCTTCCGGGCCGTCGGCCCTAGGCACACATGTGTGTCTCTCCTGGATTAAAGGGGCTGCGGCGGGAAAGCCTCCTGTGGCCCCTGCTGATGAAGTCAACCGGCTCCTCTATTTAAGGCAGGCTACGACATTCAGAGCCTGACTTGGCAACAGGGTTCTACGCTGCTCAGCTGTGTGCTTCGTTGCTTGTTCCAGTTCCTGTTCCTGCTCCTGTATTCCAGTTCCAGCTCCTGCGTTCCAGTTCCAGCTCCAGCTCCTGCTCCAGCCCTCCTTTCCTTTCAGACAGATCTCCTTGGTTTTGACCCGGACTGAACCTGACTATGAACCTTGCCACCTGCCTCTGACCAACCACCTGAACCTGACTACAAACCTTGCTGCCTGCCTCTGACCATCCGCCTGAACCTATGAACCTTGCTGCCTCCTTCCGACTATCTGCCTGGACTTGACTTTGTACCATGTCATGCCTCCCTGCTGGGACCCTTTGTCACCACTGCCATCCAGCATACTGCCCTCTGGCCAACCCATCGGGATCATCCATGCGGAGGCCCACCTAAGTCCAGCCAGCCCCGGTACCCAAGGGCTCAAGCTGCGGGGAACGAGGGCTGGTATTGGAAAAGCTCCAGCCGGCCTCTGCTTCCCGTTTGGCCTTGCCTCCCGACAGTGGGGACCTGTGGGGGTTTCTTTCCCCCACAGGTGGCACCAATCTCACCTCAGGCCAAGGGTCCACCTCCACAACAGTAAATGAATGAACAAATAAAATGAATAAATGAAATTGTTTTTAACTTGAAACAAATCAAATGAATAACTGACCTATGATATGAATGTACAAACCAAAACTAATTTTTTGGACTCTGACATGCCTAGTATCAATTCACTAGATTGATAAGCAGGAACTCCTGCAGAAGAGCACACTGTATCACCTGGAATTAGACCTGCTAAAATAGGAAGACTGGAGACAGAAACTGCAGAACTGTGGATATAGGCACACGTTACTGGAATCAGGCATACTCAAGATACTGATGATAGAAAAACAAGTTTTCTGAAAACAACACAGCAAGATCAGGCTCCACATTGGAGATGGCTAGGCAGCCTTCTAGTTGCTATAAATAATTCCTTGTTCTCAGCTTGCCCTTTTCACTTATCTGAGGGCCAGTTTGGTCCCTAGATGGTGTGATGTCTGGCTCTGATGTCATATTCATTCCTTCCAGATCCTGCACTTTCCTTGCTCTGTGTTTTTGGCCTAGTGGTCAGACCACCAGTTTCTATCCCTGAACAGCCACTGGTTCATGCCCTGTCAGAGGCCAATTTTGACCAAAGAGCTATCAAAATGGTTCAGACTGCACCATTAACCCTATAAAATGAGGCTTAAGGTTTTAAATTATGTATACCTTAGAAGAAAGCAGGGAGAAGGGGTATTTGACAGTGACATTCAAGTACCTCAAAAGTTATATCAAAGTTCAAAAGCTAGCATTTTTCAATGTAAAGGAAATTCTAGAGCAAGGGATCTTTATGTGCAGCTCAAAGAGAGGAAGACTGAGTAATTCATGAAAATAAATCTTCACATAAAGGGTAGTACATACATTGAAAACTTTCTCACTGGATATCTAAACAGTAATAGAACTCAAGAAAGCATAGGAAAAGCAGAGGATCCTCAGAAACAAAGCTGAGAGATTGGTTGGACTCTGCAGTGTTGTGTCAGGAATGGGCAGCAGGGATGGCTCAAGGCAATTTGCTTCCTGAAGCAAGGGATGAGAAGGCGCCCCCTCTAACCCTGCCCCTCTCCCTTTTCTACACACACCCATACATGCATACACACATATACACTTGTTCACTTCTCTCCCTCTTCCATACACACGATACACACACAGACACACACCCTCTCATATGCAAACACACCCTCTCATACACACTCACAAGCTGCCTCCCCACCCTCAAAGCTAGCTGTCACTCACACACACACATACAAGCAAGTTTCCTCTCTCATGTGGAGCCTCTTCTAATTCTTCAGCCCAGTAAGCCTTACCTCTGCAGCATCCTTCCACTCTTCAGCCTCTGGCAGCGGCCCGCAGTGTCACTCCTCTCTTCTGGCAGCGGCCTGCAGTATCACTCCTCTCTTCCGGCAGCGGCTTGCAGCATCACTGCTCTCTTTAGGTGCTGCTGGCCTGGATCGGCAGCCGTGGCTGGGGCAGGCAATGTGAGGCAGATGCCAAAGCGGCGTTCTGAGAGGCATTTTTTGCGGCGTTCTGAGAGGCATTTTTTTGCCACCTCAAAATTCTGCTGCCTGAAGCAGTCACCTCACCCTGCCTCATTTTAGAACTGCCCCTGATGGGCAGACTAGAAAGACCTTGAGATACTTACCTATTCTCATTTTCTATGCTTTAATGTAATATGTCACAACTGCCTTATCTAGCACAGATTCTTTCATTCATATGGGGTTAGGCACACCACAAATATTTGTCTAAGATTTGTACACTAGGGATATTTGTCATCTGGGACATTATGAACCCCTTTCTGTTAGCAAACACATTTAAATTGTTAATAGAGTCTACAAGAGGAATTCCTCACTATCCCTAGTAAAATAGATAAGCATGTTGAACAATTGAAACCATAAAAACTTTACATCAGATTCTTCCACTTGGTGAGATGGTTTATTTGCCCCACTGAGATCCGCAAACACATGAAGAATCAGTAGTGTTAATGATTTCATCTACTGGGACATCAGGCTATTCAGTTACCAAAAACACTATGAAGTATTGGGAGAGAAGGCAGGAAAGACTGCAATGATCAGCATCGACTAGAGCCAGAAATCTTTTGCTTCTTGAAAAATAGTAGGGGAATCATCTGCAACGGTAAAACTCGAGTCAATAAAATGTATCCCTAGTATTGCTTCTGGTTGTGTCTTTAGTTGTGGTGGCAGCTATCATTTTCCCTGGGCAAAAATTGGTGCACTGTTACATTTGGCGCTTCCAAAGCGGCCAAATGCTGCTGGCTCTCCATGCAGCAGAATGCTGCACTCTGACGCAAGACGCTGCCATTGCTTCACATGGCATGACACCGCCGGCCTCATCCTGCTGCGCTCCTTCTTAGCTGCATGCGTGCCTTACCTCGCTCTATTTAAAGGGCCTGTGGTGGGAAAAGCCCTGTGGTGCCTATTGATGAGCTCAAAGGCTCTCCCTGACCTTCCCTCATTGCCTCAGCAATAGGTCCAGCTACTCCATAATAGTGTGTATTACTTATCTGCGTTCAGTCTTCATCCAGCTTGTCTTCAGTTCTCGTCCAGCCTGTCTTCAGTCTTTGTTCCAGTCAGTTCTGTCCTATGTTGCATGCCTTGTTTCAGCCCTTGCCTGCCTCTGCACTATCCATCCCTTTCCTTCAGATGGATACCAAGTTTGACCTCAGCTTGGACTTCGTATACGTCTGACTGCTGCCTGCCTCTGACCACTATCTGGATCCTGGATACATCTGACCACTGCCAGCCTATGACTCTGGCTGACTACAGATCTTCTCTACTGCCATCAGCAGAGATCCCACCTATGTCCTGATGGCCCTGCACCCAAAGGCTCAACCCGAGGGGAATGTGGGCTAGTATAGGTAAAGATCCTGACTGGTCTCTGCTTCATCTGGGTCCACCTGCCAATGATGAGAACCTCCAGGGCCCCTCCCTGCAGATAGCATCAATCTCACCAAGGGTCCACAGACACAACATGCACCCAGTACAGTAAAGGATTAATTTTCAGTAGGGTTCCTAACTGGCAATGTATGCACACAGGGCCAATGCAAGGGTATTAGGTGCCCTAGGCAAATCTTACAGCCTTGCACCTCCCCCCAGCCATGCTCTCACCACACATAATCCATTAGAGTACCCTCTGCAGAGATACTCAGTCTTTCCAACCTATCTACTTGAACCATCAAGTAAGGATTATTAATTATATGCCCTGGCTTCTCAATGCTATCCATTGTAAATGTGATTACATATGAAGATAAGAAGTGCCATGCTGGGTCAGACCAAGGTCCATTGAGCCCAGCATCTTGTCTCTGATAGTGGCCACTCCAGGTCGCAAGTACCCGGCAGATCCCAAATTTATCAACTGCTTTACTGTTACTAGTATTTGATTCCCAGGGATAAGTGCTAGCTTTCCCAAGTCTACCTGACTCGCAGCAGCGGCCGCCTGCAACCGCAACCCCCTACCTGATCCATGGCGTCGGAGAATCCGGCCCGTTCGCCCCTGCACCTTGACGCAGGCCCCCGCGGTGGTTGCCAGCAGGGGAGGCGCCCCGGGCTTTCCCTTGTGACGTCGGGCCGTTCCGCACCGCTCCCGGGGCCAAGATGGCTGCCCTGCCCTTAGGCGCGAGGCCGCGCCTCCTCTATAGATTTAAAATGTGATTATTGTAAACCGTGGAGAAAGAACTTGTTTCTGTGCAACGGTATATAAAAATTGTATAAATAAATAAAATAAATAAATAAAGGGGCCTCGCACTCCAAATTGCCTGCACCTGCTCCTGATGGGCTAGGCACAGAGGAAGTATAAAAGGAGACTTCCTCCGCTCACTCCTTGACTTGGCAACGAGTCTGCTCGCTCCAGTGAGTCTTCTGGTGCCTCGGGTTCCTGGTTCCTGCTTCTCCTTGGACTTCTCTTCAGTGTGTGACTTCGGACTGGCAAGCAGTGATCCTTCGGTGTGTGGCTTCGGACTGGCAAGCGGCGATCCTCTGGTACTCGACCCCGGACTTCCTTAATGGACCATCTATCTTCAAGGGCCCACCTAAGTCCCAGCAACCTGGGTCCCTAAGGGCTCCTCCCGGGGGGGCCACGGGCTTCCATTGGCGAAGATCCAGTTGGCCCTTGCACTGACTCCACGCCTCTTCGACCTCTCAAAGGTCCATCTAAGTCTCCTGCGGTGAAGATACAGCCAGTCCCAACTTTTGCTCCCCCTCGCCACCCGATGGGGGAACCTGAGGAGCCATCTCCTAAGGTTGTACCAACCTCCCCGTCGGTCCAAGGGTTCACGTCCCTCCTGGTCATAACATAACTATTTATAGATTTTTTCCTTCAGGAACTTGCCCAATCTTCTTTTGAACCCTACTATGTTAGTTGTGTTGACCACATCCTCCTACAACAGATTCCATAGATTGATTGTGCTCTGAGCAAAAAAAATACTTCCTATGATTTATTTATTATTTTTATTTTTATTATGCATTTCAAAATAAAGACAAGAATATCTTGGATGGTAACATGAGGTATACAACAGAAATTATAAACAATGTCATACAAATAGGCAAAGAGAAAAAAAATCAAGCATTCTCATATAGTAAAAGGAAAATAAAGGGGAGACGAGAAAAATAAGCAATATATTACACCATGAAATTAAGAAAAAAGCATGATGAGAAGAAAAACACCAGTATCACTTTATAAAGTCAGACTAAAAGATTATTGAGGATATGAATCTAAGAACAACCACAGTTGAAATGGTTCAAAAAAGATATAATTAACATCAAGATATCTGATAGAACACTTACAGGGATATTGCAAAACAACTTTACCCCCCCCCCCCCCCCTCCCCCTTAGACAGCTCAGGGCGTATGGAAATTGGAAAGACATTATTTTTTTTTGCGAAGTTGGGTAACTCTAGTGAGATCAGAATATATCCATAACTTTTGCCCATAGTATAATAAAGAACGATTTCGAAAAAAAAATCTAAGAACAGTATTTTTGTCAGAAGAAAAAGCAAAAGACACCAGCAAAGTTCTTCTTTGCAAAATATCTGTGGACTGTGAATTTTCAAGAATATTCGTGAGGTCCATAGCAGTGTCCTGGCAAATTCGCACCTGGGGCTTCTTCTGCGTGAGGTAAATAAGATGCCTTAGTTATTACGGGCATCGCAGCATTGGGAATTTACAGGATTTGAGAAATATAGTTTCTGAATAAATCTGCAGGAGAAATTAATTTAATAACAGGAAAATTTAGTATCCTCAGATTAAGAGATCACAAGGAATTTTCAATATTCTCAAGCTTCCTGGAATATATCTGGTCTGAATGAACCAGATTTTGCTGAATTCTTTTCCAACAAAGTAACCCATGTATCCAATGCTGCAATTTTAGTTCCCTGAGATGAAACCAGATTTGAATTAAGGAGAACTCGATTGTTTGTATCCAAAATAACCTTAGTTAGAAATGAAATGGAAGTTTCCAAAGTCACTAAAGCCTCCCATACAACTTCTAAGGTGATCACGGGGTTTGCTCAGTCCAAGCTTGCCAAATGGGACGTTCACCACATCCCCTCTGCTCTGGAAAACACCCTCACCCAAACTAACTGAAGGGGCTGATATCAGGGCCGAAGGCAAAGGAGTGGCCACTCTAAAAGCTCCTTCAGCAGGAGAACTCTCCTCGGCAAAATCTAAAGCTGCCCTCGTGGAAGAAGAAACAGAGCTTCCTGCCTCCTCTGCAGCTGCCTGAGACAAAACAAGGCTTCCCTGCTCACCTCCAGGGAAACCGATGATATGTCCAATGGCAGCAGCACTCCATGGTAAGGGGGAGATGGTGCAGCCAGCGAACCTGGGCTTAAGGAGATCTCTTTGGCCGGTGGGGGCAACTTCCACTCACAGTTACCACCTGCAATGGCCATCGCAACTAGGGTTGCTGCTGGCATTGTGGTGAAGAACCCCTCAATCCAGGGTTGATACAAATCCCGCGAGGGAGAACTAGTGGTATTCTCCCTCAATTTGGCTTTTTGCTTGTTGTGAGGCATTGAGGAAGAAGGTAATCCAAGAAAAAAGGTAAATGGAGAGAGAGAGGCTCTTAGCATGCTTCTCAGTTGTCAGCCATCTTATCCCCCTCTGATTTATTTTAAATCTGCTAGTTGTTTCATAGCGTGTCCTCTAGTCCTAGCATTCCCAATTTATCTGTTCCACCCTCATTCATGATTTTCTAAATCTCAGTCATATTCTTTCTGTTGTCTCTTCTCCATGCTAAAGAGCTGTAAACTATTTAGTCTTTCTCCATAAAGTCATTTACAACTGTGCTTGTAAATGATCTTTGACCAATGTATTGTAACTGTTAGTTCAAACTTGTTTTGTAATCTGCCTTGAGATCACCCATGGAAAAAGCTGGAATATCAAATACCTATAAATAAAATAGATAATAAATGAATAAATGATATGGATGAATAAAATGTCATCTCTACTCCTCTCCTCCCAACCCCTGCCCCCAATATGCTGCACTATGGAGAGGAGAGTTATAGGTTTATAGGAGCACTGCTGGTCTGTGTTGGTCTTGGAGGTGGGGGTGAGTGTTGGTTGAGGAGCTCTATTGTTGGCTTGGGACCATAGTATGGCTGGCAGGAACTGTTGATATAATTCCCACTTCAACCATAGAAAAGGCTGCAAACTCAGCTGACCCTTGCCAACCAGAAATGCATACCATTTAGGAAAGTAGCAGCAGAAATCCCATGATCCCCTGGCCTGAAATAAACCTTGGCCACATTTGATGCAATCAGAAACACCTGCCAACCATAGTTCTTCTAGGGCTAGGAGACAGCCTTTTTTTATGAGTACAGTCTTAGCTTAATTTCTTTATTTATTATATTGAAATCCATTCAAAGAACAATGATGGTTATTTTTCTACCAATTAGAGTACTCAGGCAGGAGATCATTTTAAAAGGATTTATTGTCACCAGCAGATGTACCTCCTAAGGCTATGAATCATATCCCACAGTTTCAAAATGGTAACAGTTACAGCAAAAGAATAGTGTATTAAAATGAAAATACAATAGACCCTATTTACTAAATAGTTCTGGCAATACATATAAAATGGCAAACAGCCTTTAGTATATAAAGCCAATATTATTTTACAATGGCCCCTTGAGTACTTGATGGATGGTAGTCATCAATTTTCATTTCCTTTCTGTATTCTTTAAGGTAAGTTTCAACATAGATTTAGAATGACTGTTGACGTGTTTTTGTTTGTTTGTTGGGATTTTATGGATTTTTTATGTAGCTTGCTGTGAACAATGAAGCTAGAGGTAACAAGCTTTTTTAAATAAATAAAATAAATACATTTAGAATGGGGGATTCAAAGCCTGATAGACATGGGCTGGGAGTGAGGGGAGATTGGCTGGCTGGGGTGGGGATAGTGGCAGGCTGGTTGGAGAGTAAGTAGTTCGCTGGCTTATGGTATTGCTGGCTGGCTGGGGTGGAGTAGAGTGGGAGAAAAGCTGGAAACTGGCTGGGGGGTAATGCTGGCTGGCTGATTAGCTGGCTGGGTGTGAGGGGTGGTGATTGACTGGCTGGCTGGCTGGGGAATGAGGGAAAGTGGCTGAATGGAGACTGGCTGCTGGGGATGAACATAATTGTTCAGTTTATCTCAGGGGGCCTATGAGCTGGGCTAGATGGGGTTGGTTGCTCTGTGTCACTACACAGGGCATCTGCTCTATCCAGGCAACTTTCTAGCCAAAGGAACACTGCCACTCAGTTAACAATGTGACAGTGTATTGGGTCATAGTTGGGGCCACCTAGATGGAGGAGGCACCTTTTGATTGTGGCAGAGAGAGAGAGAGAGCCAAGAGAGTCCTCTTCTTCACAGGTGTCCCTCTATCTTGCTATTATGATCTGTGGCTTATGGGACAGACCCGCAAACCCGCCTCACTCACCCCAATGCTGTTGGCTCCGCACCATGGCCTGGACGCTGCCTCTCACTAACCGCTGCCATGAGTGGCAGGAAATGCCACAATGCCAAGACCTCTTCAGCTTAGTTGGGGTTAGTGAGCCAAGCATGACATGACGTGAGTTGAGCCTGCCGCAGGCAGCCGCGGCCATAACAGAAATTCTGGCTGTAATCTAAATTGTCTCACCTATTACTAATTATAAAGGTGCTGTGCTCCACTCAGAGACGCATTCATGAGTCAGACAGATTAGAGCACATACTGTGCACCACAGTTTGAAATACCTTGTCTCTGAAGTTATGAAAATATAGCCTTTAAAATGTAAGTTAGCAAGAAGATTTTTTTTTTATCTCATATAGGTGGATGGCATTTTGATGCATCTTTATAATACTATTTATTGTGAAATATATTTTATTGAGTGATAACCAAACAAATTCTGCATGAACGACGGCAACATATGAACAATGAGAAATAATGACACACGCTAAAAATATACAGAATAGGGATGTGAATCGTTTTTCAACGATTAAAATTATCGTCCGATAATGTTTATATCGTCTTAAATCGTTATAGAACACGATACAATAGAAATTCTAACGATTTATCGTTAAAAATCGTTAAATCGTGTTAGTGCGCACTAACTCGAGTTAGTGCGCACTAACTCCCCGTTAGTGCGCACTAACTCGATTTAGTGCGCACTAACTGAAAATGATACAAATAAACACTTTCCAGGTCACTGAAGGTCAGTTAGGAATGAATATGTGTTCCTATTGGCTGGCTGCCCTCTTATCTATTGATGTTACCAAGGTTACCACTGAGGTGATGGTTGGGGGGATGGGAAATGGAACTGGAAACTAACGAACACCAACAGAAAATGAAACAAAGTGTTCACACTTCCCAGGTCAGTAAAGGTCACTTAGGAATGAATATGTATGTATGTATTCCTATTGGCTGGCTGTGCTCTTATCTATTGATGTTACCAAGGCTAATACTGAGGTAATGGTTGGGGGGATGTGAAATGGAAACAGTTGGAAGCTTGACAAAAAAAGTAATGTAATGATCAGCACTCACGTGACTAGAACTTGTTTGTTTATTATTTTTGTTAGCAGGCACCTGAAATGCTAGTGCATGTTGAATTTGCCAATCACTGTGCATTTTAGAAAGGTGGTCCTGGCTGGAACTGTACACAGTTCAAATATATGTAATTGATTGTTGGTAAGTGTATTTTTTAAGTAGCCACACTGGCACAAGTATGTTTACTTTTCCTCCTACTTAACTCACTAGCTCAGCTTTGTAAGAAGGGCTTCTCTGCTTGTGTGTTGTTTTTGTTTGGTGTGAGGAGAGCAGAAACATCAGATCTTTATTCAATCTACTACAGTCATCTCTTACAGTGCCCTATCCCTATTAATACCAGGAGTGTTGTGATCTTCCTGCACACAGTGCCCTAACCCTGATACCAGTCTGAGACAGCTCCCTCCCTGCATTACTAGTGAGAGGCTGGCTTCACAGACAGGGGGGAGCTGCCTGACCCTCACTCCTGACTTCCCCCATGTCCCAGCTAGTGAATGGTGTGTGGGTGAGGGGGGGGGGGAGGATGGTGAAGTCTGAGACAGCTCCCTCCCTGCATTACTAGTGAGAGGCTGGCTTCACAGACAGGGGGGAGCTGCCTGACCCTCACTCCTGACTTCCCCCATGTCCCAGCTAGTGAATGGTGTGTGGGTGAGGGGGGGGGGGGGGAGGATGGTGAAGTCTGAGACAGCTCCCTCCCTGCATTACTAGTGAGAGGCTGGCTTCACAGACAGGGGGGAGCTGCCTGACCCTCACTCCTGACTTCCCCCATGTCCCAGCTAGTGAATGGTGTGTGGGTGAGGGGGGGGGGGGGAGGATGGTGAAGTCTGAGACAGCTCCCTCCCTGCATTACTAGTGAGAGGCTGGCTTCACAGACAGGGGGGAGCTGCCTGACCCTCACTCCTGACTTCCCCCATGTCCCAGCTAGTGAATGGTGTGTGGGTGAGGGGGGGGGGGAGGATGGTGAAGTCTGAGACAGCTCCCTCCCTGCATTACTAGTGAGAGGCTGGCTTCACAGACAGGGGGGAGCTGCCTGACCCTCACTCCTCCGGGGTATTGTGATCTTCCTGCACACAGTGCCCTATCCCTGATACCAGGGGTGTTGTGATCTTCCTGCATGCAGTGCCCTATCCCTATTAATACCAGGAGTGTTGTGATCTTCCTGCATGCAGTGCCCTATCCCTATTAATACCAGGAGTGTTGTGATCTTCCTGCATGCAGTGCCCTATCCCTGATACCGGGATGTGTGCAAGAAGATCACAACACCCCCGGTATCAGGAATAGGGCACTGTGTGCAGGAAGATCACAACACCCCCAGAATCAGGAATAGGGCACTGTGTGCAGGAAGATCACAACACCCCTGGTATTAGGGATAGGGCACTGTGTGCAGGAAGATCACAACACTCCTGGTATTAATAGGGATAGGGCACTGTGTGCAGGAAGATCACAATACCCCTGGTATCAGGGTTAGGGCACAAGTTCTAGTCACATTGACTGATCACATTACTTGTTTTGTCAAGCTACCAACTGTTTCCATTTCCCATCCCCCATATACTGTCAGTAGGAAACTTGGTAACATGAATAAATAAGAGGGCAGCCAATAGGAATACATATTCATTCCTAAACTGACCTTAACTGACCTGAAAAGTGTCAAATTGTATCATTTTCAGTTAGTGCGCACTAACTCCCAGTTAGTGCGCACTAACTCCCGTTAGTGCGCACTAATCGGAAAAAACGATTTTTAACGATTTTTTAACTAAAAAATCGTGCCTAAGACGATTTTCTTGCCCTGCCACACGATTTCTATCGTTAAGACGATATGGAAACGATTCACATCCCTAATACAGAATGCTGATTAGAAACTCTATCACTCCTTTTTAGAAGAAATCAGTTCCTAGAAATACCCTTCAAACCCTCCCCACCTATGTACTTTCCCTTCCCCCACCCACCCCAGAGAGACCTAAGGTAAACACAAACAAAGTCCAGATACTCTTCAATTATGCATACTCAAGCATTGAGAGCCAGACTTCTAGCTCTATGCAGCAAAGTTTGTAGATAGGATTCCCAGGTATGGAGAAAAGTTTTTCGTCTTTTAGGCGAGCTACAGGCAAAGAAATTCTCCATCTGCTTCAGTTTATGGAAGTGGATCCGCCATGTCCAGAAGGAGGATGGTTCAGCATCACGCCAATGAATAAGAATAACTTTTTCCCCACCAGTCCAGCCTTTTTAAGCAAAGCTTGTAGACCTGGGTTCACCACTAGGTAACGAGTGACACAGTGAAACAACCAAAGATAAGGTGATAACGGTAAGCGAACCTCCACTAGTGGTTCTAAATAGCCGACAATTTGTCGCCAATAGTTATCAATTGCTTGGCATGTCCAGAAAACATGAGACAGGGTCCTCGTCCCCTTCCAGCAGCGTGCACATTGATCAGTGTTGGCAATACCAGCTTTAAATGCAATCTGGGGAGAAAGATAAGCTCTGTGTAAAAACTTTAGATGCATCTCCCGCAAATAGATATTGCCAGTAATAGAAAGTATACTCCTCACACTGAATGAGAAAATAAGAGGAGTTAACAAGAACGCCCCATCATGATTCCAACGATCGACTGAAACTTGATAGGAGTCCGTGGGGGTCCCACGGGCCAGCCGCCTATAGTAAATCGAGGTAGATGGGTCCCTTGTTTGATCGAATTGAAAACACCCATCCAATGCTTTAAACACTGCTAAATATTGATCAGGGGGTCCCAAGGTCCGAAAGTAGTGACCAAGTTGAAAATATCCAAAGAAATGAGTGCCAGAAAGCCCATATAAGTCTTGCGATCTGTCAAATGGTAATAGGCGGCCATCATCATCCATGGCATAACCCAAGTATAATATACCTTTGTGATCCCATGTTTTAAAGTGCGCCGTCATGGACCCTGGATCAAAATCTAAGTTACCCCTGAGAGAGGTTAAATATGTACAATATTGGGAGATTCCCAAAAAATGAGTGAGGTGTGCCCACGTTTCCCGCAGGATGTTTAACCAGCGAGGGGGGGACTTTGGTATGTGGGCTCATAAGCACATAGCTCAAGGCTACCGGTCTAGTAAATGTAGCTTCAGCCGTTATGTTAACAAAAGGGGACATCCCCAGGAGCCAACCTCGGATCAGACGGAGATTGGCTGCCATCTCATATCGATGAAGATTAGGCACCCCCATGCCCCCCTTATCCCACGGATGTTTTAGCCATTGTAAAGGTATTCTAGCCTTCCCACCCCTCCAAATAAACCGGCGCAACATCCGGTCCACGCAAGTAAGATCGCTGGACGATAGGAGCAAGGGAAAGTTTTGGAATATATATAACCATTTAGGTAGTATGACCATTTTAAACAAGTTAACCCGACCACCTAAGGACAGCGGCAAGTTGTGCCACATTTGTAACTTCTCCTGAGTGGCGTGAAGCAACAGAGAGATGTTGCGGTGATAAATTTGATTTACCTCAATGGTGAGGTATATCCCCAAATATTTGAGAGAATCCCGAACCCACTGCAGGGGGAAGGAACCCCCCCAGCGCTCCTTAAGGGAGTCAGGAAAGGCCAGGGCCTCAGACTTATCCCAGTTGATTCGCATGCCTGAGAAGGCGGCATAGTGGTGAAATAAATCCAAAAGAGCTTGCAGCGATCTGTGTGGAGACGTAAGGAAAAGCAACACGTCATCAGTGAAGGCCCCATACTTAAAGATTTCTGACTCCCCCCACCCCCTTGGAATTGTAATCCCCTTATAGCTGGAGTGGATTGTAAGGCTAACAAGAAAGGTTCCAAGGTACGTAGGAAAAGTAGCGGGGACAACGGGCAGCCCTGTTGAGTCCCTCTACCCACGGCAAAGGTATCAGTGAGTCCCCCATTAACCTGAATACGTGCCTCTGGGGCATTATACAAGAGTTCAACCGCTTGGTAAAAAAGACCACCAAACCCCATCAAGTGTAGCACATGGAACATATAGCCCACTTAACCCTGTCAAAGGCTTTCTCTGCATCCAGACTAACCACCAAATATGGCTTGTCCACCCGTTGACTGAGCCTCATAGCTGTTACAATCTGACGGATGTTTCGTAAAGCATATCTTTTTTTTAACAAAACCGACCTTCCCAGGTTGTATGAGAGATGGCAGAACATTCCCCAGGCGATCGGCAAGAATCTTTGCTAAGATTTTATGGTCCACATTCAACAGGGATATAGGACGATAAGATGTGGGTAAAATGGGGTTTTTTCCTGGTTTCGGAATGAGAGTGACATATGCCTGATTCCCTCCTGGAGGAAAGGTCCTCTGACCAATTAAGGTCTGAAAGACTGTGGGAAGAAGTTTAGAAATCGGGTCCACCAGACATTTGTAAAACTCCGAGCTATAGCCGTCAGGGCTGGGAGCCTTCAATTTGCGCATGCGATGACTTCTTCTTCAGAAATAGGTTCATTTAAATAATGACTAAATTCCACTGTTAAGGAGGGGAGCTGAATTAGATCCCCAAATGTCTCCCATTTTGAAGCATCCCAACCCTCTGAACAATATAGCTGAGAGTAATGCGTATGAAAGGCCAGGCGAATACCTTCGGCATCCGTTACTATCTGCTGTCAGGTATTCTTAATAGCCAGGATATGACGATTCCCTCTGGCCAATTTAATTAGATTAGTCATCAATTTACCGGATTTTTGCCTAAATTGAAACAGCTTATATTGATAAAAAAGCAAGCTTTTCTTAGTGTGTTGGTGGATGAGAGAATTAATAGCTGTTTGCAAAGAAAGGTATTTTTCCCTATTTTCCAAAGAGTGACAACACAACAAACCCCTGCCTAGCCTTCTGAAGCTGAGCACTAAGCGTGAGGAGCCTTTTGTCTATAGATTTTTTCCGGTATGCTACATATGAGATTATGTCTCCGCGAAGTACTACTTTGGCCGTATTCCAAAAGAGAATAGGGTCGTCTTTATGTTGGGCATTCGAAGTTTCAAATACAGCCCAGCGTTCCTTTAGGTACTCATGAAAAGCGGCGTCCGCTAAAAAATAGGGGTACTTCCAAGTAAAAGTAGAATGTGGTGAAAGAGGATTCGTCACCTCGAGCCAAATCGGGACATGGTCAGAAATCACTATTTCCTCAATCCCCATCCCAACAACCTTAGAAAAATGATTAGTGCTCAGCAACAAATAGTCCAGCCGTGAATGAGTAGCATGGGCCCTGGAAATATGTGTAAATTCCCTCTCTTGTGGATGTAATGTTCTCCAAACGTCGGTAAAGTGCAACGAGTTTTCCAAAAGTGCTAGCCCTTTGCTAGGTAATCCTGGGGTTTTGGCCGTAGCTGATTTATCTAACAGAGGGTCTCGAACAGCATTGAAATCCCTACCCACTATGATCAAGTCATCAATGTGTGGAAGGAGTAACTCACAGAGCTCTTGAAAAAAGGACGCTCGATACACATTGGAGGCATATACATTACATAAGATAAAGGGAGATTGATTGTATTCCCCTGCCAGAATGATATATCTATCATTGGGGTCCTTAATTTCCTTGGTGATTGTGAGGGGAAAGGACTGCTGCACCAATATGGCCACCCCAGCAGACCTGGAATTAGTTGAAGCATAGTGAACCGATCCCACCCACCGCTGCCTCAACCACCGAACCCCTTGCTCCGATTAGACCCGCATCTTGGCTGGGTAAACAAGCATGGCACGGATGCCTCTTTGGTAGAGCTGTGTGCAGTATGGTGCCAGAGTCCTGTGTTGTTGAGAGACTGCCTGAGAAAAGTCCTGGAATATCAAGACAGGTTGATTTTCATAGCTCGGCTTATTCCCCTGTTGGAAGGCCCTGCTGATTGCCGCCTTGTGGGAATAATTTAAGATTTTAGTGATAACCACTCGGGGTTTAGCCTGGCCTTCTCGCTTTGGGCCTAGACGGTGGGCCCGCTCCATGCGGAGAGGGCCCGACAGCCCTGTGAGCTTCAGCGCCTGCGGGAGTCAGCCCTCAAGAAAGCTGGGCTGTTGAAATTCTGGCAAACTCTCCAGCAGCCCTACTAACCTTATATTGGCCCTCCGCGAACGGTTCTCCAGATCTTCTATTTTGAGGGCCTGCTTCCCAAGTTCTGCCTTCAGTGCCGCAATATCAGAGGTGACCACGTGGAGGCCATCTTGGTTCTCGGAGACCCAGGTTTCCAAGGCATCGAAGCGGCGATCAATTGCCGCCATTCCCGCATTCAGCTCTTTGAGCTGTTCCGAAATTTTTTGGAGTTCCGGGGTAAGTGCAGCAAGGACCGCCGCCGTCAATTCGGCTGTTGGGCTCTGTGCGGCCGCGCCATGCTCCGACATCCTTGCCACCACTTCCAGGTGGGCGGGCCTTCTCGCGATCCTTCTCCTTCTCCTTTTTCCCGGCCCGCGCGCCATCAGGGTCCCGCCAGCAACCTAGGACTGCAGACGTTCACCTCCGGGGTAAGCCAGTGTAAACGGGGCCTCTGATGCGGCTGGATGGGGGGTGAAAGCAAGGCCCCGAGCTCCGCGATGGGGGATCACATCCTCTCCTGTCAAGATGTCACGTGATCTCCCTAATGATACTATTTAAATAATTACTAGAACTCATTGTGCCACACCCCGCATGCTTAATGTGTAATTTTTTAAATTGATGTGAAGGTAACTAGTTTTAAATTGTAACTAGTTTTAAATTGTATATATTTATATATATTTATATTTAAAAACTTTTTTATACCGGCATTCGTAGGACACATCATGTCGGTTTACAAAAAACTGAGAAGGAAAGGAAAATACAATGAACAGGGGAGGGGATAACTGGGTGAGTACACAAGTAAAAGAGAGGATATTTAACAAGCAGCGATACAACTATTTGCATTCGGTTAGGGTTATATATGCAAATGAACTAATATACAATGTTACATGGCATGTGCACTTGACACATTTAGCATGTGGAACTTGATTACAGTAGCGCGGGGCTTGTGCACTTGATACACAGTGAGGTTACAGAGGGGGGGGTGTGGGGGGGGAAGGTTGCATGGGGGGGGTGTGGGGTGGGGAAGGTTCTGGGGTGGTTGATAAGGATCAGGTAAGGGTATAGGCTAGGTTGGGATTAAGGTGAGTAATGGGCAAACATTGGCTAGGATTGGGTGGAATTAGGGTATGCTTGTTTAAAGAGCCAGGTCTTGATTCCTTTTTTGAAATGGCTCAGGGATGGTTCTAAGCGGAGTGTGACGGGTAGTGAATTCCAGAGGGTAGGGCCCGCAATGGAGAAGGCTCTATCCCTAGTGGCGGTGAGGTGTCCAATTTTAAGTGAGGAAAATTGTATGTCTCTATCACAGCTTTTATTTTACATACAAATTATTTCAGTGTTTTGCATATCTCATGTTGCCTGATTTCTTCTATAATGTGTATATTATTTTGACACGCAGAAAATATATCTTTTCATCTATTCTCTAAATAGCTCAATGTTCCAGAGCAAGGCTACTGCTGTTTGCAAGGTTAAGTGTGTGGCTAGCATGTTCTGTACTGAACAATTCAAGGAGAAGGAAATCAATTTAATCAGGAAATATAAAACTGGTTCAAACTGCAAAGTTTAAAACAATGGCTTATTAAGATAGAATAGACATTATTTATGAAATATTTCTGGTAAAACATAAAATGGCAGGTAGCTTTTAGTAAGTTAAATCTTCTATTTTTTTCTTATGGTTTGTTCACTCACTAGCCTTTTGGTGTTTGTTAGATGGTTCAACTATCAACATTCATCTAAATTGTAGAATGTGTATTCTTGATGGGCAGTTTTGCTATGAGCTTAATTCTGAATAATAAGTAATATTTTAGACCCAGGGTATAGTATTGTAAAAAAAACCAAAAAAACCCAAAAAACAAAAAAAACCCCACCAGATTGTCCATGGTAACCTTCATTTGCATTTCAGCAAGAACATAGAGCAATGCCAACATGGCTTTAAGAATGCTCTATGACATCATTTGGATTCTATCCTCTAGATCACGCTTAAAAAGCATAACAAAACCTCGATCAGTGTGAGTCAGGTGGATCAGGTGGTGATCAATCTCAGAAAAAATTTGGACAGAGTCTTATCAGATTGTGTCATTTACCAAGGCAGAAAGCCTAACTTACCATCATACATCTGCTATTAAAATTCACAAAGTTATAGGAGTTTATGCAAACTTTGCAGAGACTTGGAGGTGTTTTGCTAATATCAGGATCAACTGGATCAGATCTTCAAGGGAGGGAGGTGCAGAGCAGTAGAATTGGATAGGCTCTAAACTATTTCACCATGCCTAAATACAAGACAAATACACTTATAGAATCCTCTGCATATAAAAGAGTTGTAAAAACCTATCTTGATTTGTAACTTGGGAACAATGTTTTCTTTAATATACACAAAAGAGAAAATGTTTTAAAGTACGTCTAAGCTCAGTGCTATGCAGATAAGATTATGGGGCAGATTTTCAAAGACTTGCACGCGTAGGGGGGGTTACGCGCGCCGGGCCTATTTTCAAAAGGCCCGGCGGTGCGCATAAAACCCGGGCACGTGTAAGTCCCGGGGCTTTTCTGAATGGGCGGGCAGGGGGCTGGATGGGGGTGGGATGGGGGTGGGATGGGGGTGGGGCGGACGCTCCGGGGGTCATGGTGGGGTGGTCTGGGGTGGGGCAGGAGGCGTGGCCAAGGACTCCTGTGCCTCTGGCAGGCGTAACTTGTATGATAAAAGTACGGGGTTTATTTTTTTTTCGGGCTGGGGGGTGGGACAGGTAGGGGAAGGGAGGGGAAGGTGGGGGGGGGGGGGGAAGGAAAGTTCCCTCTGAGGGCGCACCGATTTTGGAGCGGCCTCAGAGGGAACGGGGAAAGCCAGCTGGTCTCCCCGAGGGCTCAGCGCGCACAAGGTGCACTAGTGTGCACCCCCTTGCACGCGCCGACCCCGGATTTTATAACATGCACGCGGCTGCACGCGCATGTTATAAAATCGGGCGTACATTTGTGCGCACCAGGTAGTGCGCACAAATGTACGCCATGCGCGTGTTATAAAATCTGCCCCAATGTGCATAGAAAACAGGACAGATTTTAACACTGCTTTGCATGAGATCCAGATTTGATTCCCGAGCCCAGAACCTGCCCCTCAGCTAGTGTTCACAGCCTATTAGGAGGAGGAGCTCCAACCATCGCTGACCAGCAATGACAATAGGTATATGGCTTTCTCCAGAATATGGTAGGCATAATTTGTGGTCACTGGTCAAAGATTGTTGCTGAAATAGTTGAGCTAAACAAATGGTGGGCAAAAGACGGTTGTACAAAAAGGCTTGTGGCAGCAGGAGAGGCCAGTTTTAATTAACCAGAAAGCCCAAAAGGAACAGGAGAAAACTGCTGGGCAAAAAGTGGCATGTTCATCGTAGCTAGGCCATGTTGGAAGGAATTCAGATACTACCTCATCCTCTTTCTGTACAGGCTGCCTGGGGAAATGGTGTGACAGAGTTAAGGGCTTTTAAATTCCTCTGCTGCACCACCCTTGTGGTCATGCCTGGGACTCTCAAGAGACTTTCATTACATGGTTTCAATTATTGCGGGACTGAACTGATGGAAGTGCCAAGAGAAGGAGCAGGAGCCCATCTTTTATTCTAGTTGATATGCCTGGACCTTTGATGGGATACCCAGGAAGTGCCCTAGAGGCACCTCCTTTCTACTCTGGTAAGTACATATATGTTAAATGAAGTATTCTTCATTAGAACTTTGGTGTAATTGTAGAGGCTCACACTTTGGTTGCTGTCTCCTTTCGATGTAAGTATTCACAGTGCTAAAATAGGGATGTTATAAGGTTGTAATATATTATATGTTTTATAACACCTATTTCATTTTTTTTTCCTGACCAGTTTGAGCCCTGGTGACACTTTCCCTCCTAACTACCGGGAAATAATAGATGTGAGGCTGAGCTGGTGATGTGATTGAAGGTAGGTTCAGATGGACGCTCAGCTGTGGAGGCTAACTTTAGCAATTGATTTTTAACTGTTTGGTGAGCTGTCATTGTTGGTATTTTGCATGCCTGAGTGTATATGCTCCCTGTTTGTTGCTAGTGTGACTAACTGACTGCTTTATCTGTGATGTGCACCCGAGTCTGGATTTTTTGCAAACAGTCATTGTCTATTATTTTGCCATCTGGTCTATATGAGTGAGTCTGTTTATTGTATGTTACTATTGGTGGGTTGTTAGTTGTTTCTCTGTTGGAAGGCTTACCATGTTTTCCCTCTTTGCTGCATTTTCAGATAGGATTGGTTACAGTGTTGTTACCATCTCGTAGCTATTTGTTTTTCTCTTGTCATGCATGGACATCATTTGTTTTTTGTGAAGTTTTTTTTTTTTTTTTTTAATCTATGTATTATTACTATTTTGCTTCCTCCTGTGTTGGTGGACCTCTGTTTAAAGGTATATAGATTTTTTTCCAGTCTCTCTTTGGGATGATAAAATATGCATGATGTTATATGGCTATGAACAGTATGACTGTTGTTGAATGAGTGGACCCTTGGACCGAGATGAGGTTGTCGCTACCCGCAGAGAGGAAGCCTGCAGGTCCTCATCGTCAGCGGGCGATAGTGGTCAGTGCGGAGACCCAACAGGACCTTCATCACTTCCAGCCCTCGTTCCCCGCAGGTTGAGCCCTTGGGTGCCGGGGCTGGCTGGACTTAGGCATAGGTCTCCGGTGATGAACGTTCCCACGATGGACGGTCGAAGAAAGAAGAGTCGGGACATTCCGAGGGTCAGGGCAGGCAGCTAGCAATGGAATTCAGCAGGCGAGCCAAGGGTCGAGGCAGGTGGCAATCAAGCAAGTCCAGGAAACGTACCAAGGTCGGGGCAGGCGGCAATCAAGCAAGTCCAGGAGGAGGTCCAAAGTCAAGCTAAGTGTTAATCCAAGGGAAGATGAGACAATGGGTCAGGAGCACGGAGTCAGGAACACAAAGTCAAGCAACCAGCTACTCTTACGGAGTTTGACCTATTGCAGAGGCCAGGAGCAAAGGCAGGGCCTGGCCTTAAGTAGCTTGGGAGCGCTGGGGTCATCAGGGAGGACCATGGAGGTTTTCCCACCATGGCCCTTTTAAGAGGAGGAGAGAGGCACGCGCGCATACCTAAGAGAATGCCGGTGGGTGCAGGAAGTCGGCGGCGGCGGCTCTGAGCCATGAAGTAGAGGGGGAGCATTGGCGATGGCTGAGGGACCGGCTGCATGTGCTGCGGGTCGGCGGCAGCTCCTGAGCGGTGCGGGGGGATCGCGGCATTGAAAGGTGAGCGCGGCCGGCCGTAGGGTCCTGTGGCCGGCACGTGCAACAACTGTAACATGCATATCAAAATCTTTCCTGCCTGGCTGCTCCTTTTGCCTGATTGGTTGCTCTTTCTCTGTAGATTTAGTGGTTAAAATGCCTATTCTAGTATGTCAAGTAGGAAGGGTTAAAGCATCTTTGTTCTTATATTGTTTGTCTTCTTTTGCTTGCAATTTGACCTTAAGGATTGGAGAATAAAACTGAAAATCTTAATGCCTCTGAATAGAGCTATTGTGCAACCAAGGCTGGATTAAGGGAGTGCATGCCTATAGGTAATTGGGGGAAGGGGCATTATCCTCCTCTACTTCCTGTTGGAGGAGGGGAAGTACAATCATTCCTGCCCAAATCCTCCTTTCAGGGTCTCCCCCCACACCTCTAAGTCATGGCCAGAGCTGCAGCAGGAACAGAAAATGAGAAAATATCAGTGCAGGACCTTCAGCAACCCTCTCATGCTGATGGTCCCTGTGGCACACCATCCTTTCCTCTTGCATGGGCTTTCTGTTACCAGGGAAACCCATGTGAGGGCCTGGGCGCCACGGGGTCCATCAGAACGAGAGGGCCCCCTGCTAATTTTTCCTTATCTTCCTTGTAGCAGGCAGAGTTTCTGCCGCAGGATAAGAGAAACAATGGTGCAACTGCAGATTTGGATTTAGGAATAGGCAGAAGTGGTGATGCTTCTATAAGAATTTGGCACCAGAGGCAGTTGCCTACGTTGCCTCTGCCTAAATCCGGGCCTGTGTGCAACCATACCTCGAGTACTGCTTGGTCTCCCCATCTCAAAAAAAAGATAAAAGAGCAACTAGAAAAGGAACAGAGAAATTAAAAGGAAAGGAACAGCTCCCCTATGATGAGAAGCTAAACAGGTTAGGGCTCTTCAACTTGGAGAAGAGACAACTGAGAAGGGATTTGATAGAAGTTTATAAAATGATGTGTGGTGTGCAGCAAGTTAATAGGGGATGGCTATTTACTTTTTCAGATGGTACTAGGATGTGGGCATTCCATGAAACTAACTGATAGCAAATTTAAAAAATAAATTTAAGAAATTATTTTTTCACTCAACACCCAATTAAATTGTGGAATTTGTTGCCAGAGAACCTGGTCAAGACTAGTAGTAGGACTGATTTTAAAAAAGGTTTGGCCACGTTTCTGGAGAACAAGTTCATTAACAATTATTAGCCAGATAGATTTGAATGTCTCTACCTCTTACTTCTGTAAGTGAGCAATAGGGAGTAGACATCCCTAATAGGATTTGCCGGGTACCTCCAAGTGACCAAAACTGGCCACTGTCAGAAAAAGAATGCTGGGCTTCATGGACCATTGGTCTGTTCCAGTCTAGCACCTCTTATGTTCTTATCTAACTTTTCTTTAAATAGCTCAATGCCATAATGCAAGGCTGCTCCTCTTTTCAAGGCATATGCTGTACTGAACAAGGGAAGAAATTCAAGATGAAGGAAACACTTTTACTGCTGTACTGGTGGCTGTCGTGAAAAATAACACTATTCCAAAAGATTGGTTTATTAAAGGGAAACACAATCTGCTTCCTCAGAGAATATACCTACACTTGGAAAAATGAGGTGAAAATTGTGAAAGATGCAAGGAACAATCACCAAATTTATAAAATATGCTGGAAAAGTACAAATTTGTTGCGTCGCAAAAAGGTGCAGTACGACCTCTTCTGAGCTCTTTTCCTCCAGTTTTCCTGCAACCCTCCTCCTGATCTCTTCTCTCTTATACATCTCTCCAACAAACCATTTCATCCTGCCCTCCCAGAGACCTGCAGTCTCCTCCCTTCCCCTCACACTGCATGGCTCCAGAAGCAATGGTATCAGCAGTAGACAGACAGCACCAGCATGGGGTCCATATTCAAAAACCTGCTTAGTGGATATCTATATCCGGATATTCAGCAGCAGGTGTATATCCAGACAAAGTTACCCAAGTATAGTTTCCCATGCAACTTTAGATCTGTTATTTATCTGGTCATACTTACTTGTATAACTGTGGCCCGGCAGCACAGAATATCTGCACTGCCCAAAGTGAAAACTGCACCTAGGAATACCCCTCCCTCTTTTTATCTGGGTAAATTTTGTGCAGGGAACGACTTGCCCAGACAAAATTTAGCTGGGGAGCAGGGTTAAAATCTCAAGCATTGGGGGTTTGCCCACTCCATCTACAATTCTAGGCGGAGTACAAAAATACATACACATTTTAAAACTCATAACCAGATTCTAAGTGCTTTTAGGCACTATAGTGGCCCTGCCCCCTCTCAGCTTCCACGTGGGAGGTGGGGCCCATGAGCACACCCTGCCTCTTCCCTGTGCTGTCTACCTGCTGCTGATACCACCAGAGCCATGAGTTGTGAGGGGGAGGGAAGGGAAGGGACTGGAGGTCCACGGAGAACAAGAGGGAACAAAGTAATCTGAGGCCTATGGGGGGGGGAGAAAAAGGATTGGAGGTGGTGTGTGGGGGGACAGGAGAGTGGATAAGGAAAAGAATGGATTAGAGGGGTATGGGAGAGGTGGGGAGGGACTCTGTGTGGCTGGATTTGCATGAAGTTTTCAGGAGAGCTGAAATTTTTATTAAGAGTCTATCTTACCAAGTTTCATCCAAATCCATCAACAGACAATGTGTATGGGCACATAGATGGACAGACAAGACTTGGCAATTATGGAAACAGGCCTAAAAAAAAAAAAAAGAGAGAATTCTATTGAACAAGAGACTGTCAGATGGGCTGATCTGAGACTGGGATAGAATCAGAGGGTAATTTTCATAGGGATTTCCGAAGATAAAAACTATTTTACCTATATAAATTGGCTGGCTGAAAACTGCCCCCCCTGCATAGGAGTAAAATGACACATACTGTAGTTCCATAGGACATGCACTTTTTTCTGCATTGCAGTGGACACATTCCCAGGGTGGAGTTAGGTCAAGGAAGAAAACTTTGTTTGTAGAAAAGGTATCTGCAGAAAAAAAAAAAAAGCAGGTGAAAATCTCTGCAGCTACATTTCTCTTGGGCAACTTTCGAAGACAACTCCCCCCTCTACTTCGCCTTTGAAATCTGGTGCAAAGAGCCTGGCTCATAGGTACCTGCAGACTTTGCAGCAATGCAGGGAGCTTGAAAACCAACCCCGGAGAGGGTAATTGTCAAAGCCATTCCACAGGCACAACAGTGCTTTACCTGCAGAAACAGTTTGTTGCAAACTTGCCCACCTGATAAGCAGGTAAATTTACATGCCTATAGCCTGTATGTGTGCAAGTTTGCCTGCGGTGAACTGAAGCATTCCTGGAGCTGGGTTAGGGGAGGGGTTTGCACTTATGCGCAGATTTTTCCATTATCAAAGGCATTTTGTGGTGAATTCCAGTCTCTATAAGCTGAACACTCTCCTTTAGCAAACAAGCTTCCTGCTTGGGGGTTAACCTGTTCCTCCCCTCACTAGCTTGGGTGGGAAACAGTCACTCACGCACACATCTGGGATTTGATCCCAGATAAATGCTCTCAGAGCGAGATTCTTCTTCTTTGATCTGCATGAACCCAAGCCCTCATTTGTCAATAGGCACACTAGAAAAAACACAAACACTGGGGATTTAATATATTACTGGTCAAACTCTGGCGTCCGGTACCCCTTCGCGGGGTATTTACCACTCTTCGGTTAAAACTCCAATGGAGACAGGTACCGATTTGCTCTATATGTAACTTCTTAAATATGTGCACACTAGGCATATGGCTAGTGCAGCAGAAATCGGGGGGGGGAGGGGGAAGCAGGCTAGCTGAACATTTGCTGCCTTCCAATAGAAATAATATACATGATACTAATAAATATAGGGGTATATTTTAAAAGGAGCACGAGCTATCCGGCGTGCGCACATGTATGCCTGATTTTATAACTTGCGCGCGCAGGTGCGCAGGCCGCTCTGTCGGAGGCCTTTGTCCCCGCTCCTTTTTGCATGCCCCAGGACTTAATTGCGTCCCGGGGCTTTACGCGCATCGCTGGGCCTTTTTAAAATAGGCCCGGCGCGCGTAACCCCCTCTACTCGCGTAGAGCTTTGAAAATCTACCCCGTAGTGTAAAACTAATTTAGTTTCATAATGTAATATAAAAGATGGAAATGTTTGCAATTTGCTTCAAACTTTTTACCACAGGAAACTAAGGGAGTACTGTGCTTTAGACCTTCTGCCCCGTTATCCGACCTTGGGGGGGGGGGGGGGAGGAGAGGGAAGAGGGGGATGACAGGCGACGACAGCACCAACGGTGCCTAAGGACACCAAAATCCTAAATTTGTCACTGCATGAACCTGTTGTAGTCCGGAGGTGGATCCTTGGGCCGACCGATGAAGGAGGACGGTCAGGAGGCAAACACACGCTGTAGGAGCCGAGTCTTCACCTGGAAACCCGTGACCCCCCCCAGTGGAGCTGTTGGGGCCCGGGTCGCTAGGGCTTAGGTGGCTTCGCCCTGGAAGCCCGCGGTCCCCCCAGGAGGAGCCCATAGGGACCCTGACCGCTGGGACTTAGGAGAACGGCCGGCGTGGAAGGAGACCTGGAGCGGACCAAGATCTGGACGGACCACAGGAGGCAGCGGTGAGAGACAGACCGGGGTCAAGGCAGGCAGCAGAAGTCAGATGCGGTGAAACGGACCGGAGTCAAGGCAGGCAGCAGAAGTCAGATGCAGTGGAGCGGACCGAGGTCAAGACAGGCGGAATCCGACGAGCAGGGATCTGGATCACTGGGACGGGCTGGCAAGGAGGCAGGCAGGCAGGAACTGGAACAGCAAGACAAGCAGGCAGGCAGGCAGGAACTGGAACAGCTGGATAGGCAGATAGGCAGGCAGGCAGGCAGGCACGGGATCCGGGACAAGCAGGCAGGAACTGCAACTAGAAACTCCAAGAACGACCACGTTGCAAGGCAAGGAAGGACTTCAGACGCCGAGTTTAAATCCCCCTTGGCGTCTGATGTCACTTAGTGGGCGGGACCGGCTCTTCGCGCCAGAGGCCCTTCAAAAGGGCTCCCTCTGCGCACGCGCGAGCCCTAGAGGTGGGGCCTGTATCTCCCGACGGCGTCTCCCTCGTGGGAGCGCCGCGGGCTAGGCCGCAGCGGCGGACTCACGGACCTTGCTGTCCCCCCGACTCGGAGCCGAGATGAGGTAAGAGGCCGGTCGTGCTCCTCGCGACCGGTACCGCAACAGAACCTTCTCAGGAGCAATATGATGTACAGCTAGGATGCTGGTTAGTGATTCACTTGCTCTATGCTGTCTGCATTCTCTAGAATGCTCCTCTATTACAATAGCAAATCTCAAGGACTCCTGCTGCTCAGACCTCTGAACATGCCCAAAACTCCTCTCAGTTAACCCATTAGGGGCCTTTTAAGCTAGGCTTTAGGGTCTTTTTCAGGCCTGGCGGGACCGTGTATGCATACCATGCATTTGCATGGAGTTGCACACCCAGGGTGGTGGGCCGGCAGCAGCAGGAGAGGCTGCGGGCTGCCGGCAGAGCCTAACCAGCCGGCTGCTGAAGAAGGAAAGTGGCGGTGACAGAGAGGCTCGACTTCCAGGTATTGGCATGCGTGCGCGTACACCTGCGCACAGTTTCCACTCCCTCCCCCCCCCCCAAGCAGGAAGATCAGTGGGCCGTACGGCCCAAAGATTGCAGGAAGCTTGCGGTGCCATGGTGGAGCTCATCCTGCCACAGCCCAAAGATAACATAGGAGGCCTGTGGGACCATGGTGGAGCTCATCCCACCATGGCCCGATGATAACAGGAGACCATGTATGTGAGCTTGTATGTATGTGTGAATGAGTGAGAGCCTGTGTGTGTCTGTGTGAGAACCTCTGTGCCTGTGAAAGTTTCTGTGTGAGAGCTTGTGCGTTTGTGTATGTTGGTGTGCCGTGAGAGTCTGTGTGTCACATATAGGCTCTCACAGGCACGCACACACACGTACACACACACATATACATACACATCATGTATCTGTGAGGGTGAGGGAGAGGCAGCCTATGTAACAGGCCGATTCAGTAAAAACGCGGGAGAGCGGACGAACGCCCGCTCTCCCGGCGCATGCACTGGCCACTCGCCAGTGCGCGCGATACAGTATGCAAATGAGGTGGTGCGGTAGAATCGGGCAAAAGGAGGTGCTAGGGACACTAGCACGTCCATAGCGCCTCCTTTTAGCCCGGAGCGGCGGCTGTCAGTGGGTTTGACAGCCGACGCTCAATTTTGCTGGAGAAGATAAAATTTGTGCTGCCCTACCTCCCCTAATCCATGACAATCTCAGGGTGACTGGAAATCAGATCCCAGGTACGGAGAACAGATTTTTAAATCATTAGTTTTAATTATTGGGTGTAATTTGATGATTCAGCTCTTTTGAAATTTTTTTTTGGGAGGGGAATAGAATATTTTTTAATTGGATTTTTTATTCATCAGATTTCTAAAATTATTTTTGGTGTTTGGGAAATTTTCGATATTCTATTCATTAACTGGTTTGAAATATTATTTTTATGAATATGGCTTTACTATTATGATTAATGTTTTATATTTCTTGATTTTATTATTTAATGTTTTATGAAAAATGGTAATGTTTCTATTTTTCCATTGTTGCTCTGCATATAGAGGCTGGCTTGTTGCAGTTCAGTTCTTCTCAGCACGTTTCTGTTTATACTTTCTGATCTCTTTATTCTGTATTTGGTCAGGGTCTCTCTGTGTACTGCATATGTATATTATCAAATGACAATTTTATGAGATAAACCATTGCTATCGGACCAACCGAGGTGAGGTATTTTGTTAGCATGTAATTTCTGTGTAGGGATCTATAGCAGCCTGGTTTCCTAATAAGTGTTCTAGGGCCTGGTGTAATATGTGCAGTGTTGCCTTTTCATAGATAAGGTTGTTAGGGTTGTTTTGGTATGGGAGGTTTACTATATTGTAATGGTAATTCCATTTGTTCATGGCTTTCTGAGGGCCAAGCCCACACCCAGCACACATTACAAAAAGTCTAATTCCATAGGAGCTCCAAGGGTCTTTTTTGCAGAGTTTTCTGGTTGGCATCACAGGAGTGCATGTAAATATAATGTGCATGTCGTGATATTTTTGCCTCAGAAGAAATCTTTAATGATTTTTCAGGTAAACTTTGTTATAAATGCATAATTTAATTGTGTGTGTCTGTAAAGGGTGTGGGATGTGTGTGTGTGTGTGTGTGGGGGGGGGGGGGGGGGGGGGGCATTGTGCAAGGCTATACGGTTTGCCTAGGGTACCTAACACACTTTCTTACCCATGGGTTCTGAGTGGGGAGGCCTTGTCAGTTTTTTAAAATATAGATTGTAGGATGGAGCTAGACTTTGTTTGATAGGCCCGGAGCAGGCACTGAATGAATCGTGTGTATGTGTGTGTGTGTGGGGGGGGGGGGGGGGGGGGGGGGGGGCAGCAAAAAAACTCGCACCAGCCCTGGTCTTTCTCATGGGGCCCTCTATGCATCCATGCAAGGGCTATGCTGCATATGCATTTATCATCATTAGCATGGAGGTAGTGGATTGAGAATTTATATTTTGTATAGCATGTCAGCAATCATGGGTATTTTTGGTGGCGAAGAGAGGCTAGCTCAGCAGTTTTCTCTTGCTCCTTTAGGTTTCCAGCTCAGTTGGAACTGGTCTTTGCTGGGCTACAACCACATGAATCTTCATTCCCAATTTTGTAATCCCTTCCCCTTTACGTCCATAGTCCACTTATTGCAAGGAAAGTTCTCAACCAGGGGCCACAGATTGGGGTAGATTTTAAAACCTGCGCACGGGCATACATGTGCGCCCGCTACCCGGCGCGCACACATGTTATAAAATCGGGGGTTGGCGCACGCTGCCTTCCCCCATTCCCTACCCCGCCATCCCACCTTCCCTTCCCTTCCCTTCCCCTACCTCCCTGCCTTTTTCTTTTTTTCACTTTTGTTTGAAAACGTACTTGAGCCTTGGAGCTAAAGTAAGTTGTGCACGCTGGCCGACTGCCGGCGCACAATCCACAGCACAGAGGCAATTGGCCGCTGTGCCGGGAGCCTCTGACCCCGCCCCCGGACTGCCCCGCCAACTCCCCGCCCCCGGACAGCCCCTTTAGTAAAGCCCCAGGACTTACACGCATCCTGGGGCTTTATGCGCCTCACTGGGCCTTTTGAAAATGGGTCCGGCGCGCGTAACCCTTTGAAAATCCAGCCCATTGTGAAATCCTCCAGAACCTGGCATGCATACATGCCGAGTCTGGCCACTAGGTGCCACCATTGTGCAGTGACTGAGACTCCCTTTCCCACAGAGGCTGTGAATCCAGCTATTGCAGCATCCCCAGCCCCTACTGGCCTGAAAAAGTAGAAGCTGGGCTCATGAATCAAATCCAGATCTCCCATGGCAAGGCACTGGTGCTGAACCATTGTGAGCAGCGACAACAAATCACATGGCTACAAGCTCCATGCCCCAAAGAAATGTGAGGCTTGTTTGCTTCAAATCCATTCTAAGCAAACAAACCTCAGATTAGTGTGGCCCTCTTTAGTGGAGGCAATGAACACTGGTGGTACTTGCAACATACTCCTTCACTGCTAGAATTCAGGAGGTTTCACTGGTGACCAGGAAGTCGGCTTTTAAAGAGATGTCAGTCTCCGAAGAAGGAATGTCTACTTTGCATAAGATTATGAGACACAGGACTAAGAGCAATGAGGAAGCCAAAAATTGTTAAGAAATAGGCAAGTTGTTATTTTCAAGAACACAGTTGATGCTTCTGCTTTGCAAGAGGCACTTCAGCATTGTGGTCAAACTGTTTATTTGTACCCGTTTTCCATCTAGGATTATGAATTTCTCCTTAGATTACTTTATGTGTCACCTGAACTAAGAAACCTATACATTGTAAAGTCTGATTTAAAACAAAGTAGAGGGGCACTGGGTATAGAGCCCTGCAGGTCTTACGCTGCTGTTTATAAGCTTCCACTGCTAAAGTAAGTGGTATAGCTAGGCACAGAACTGCAATAAGTTTGGAGGGACAGCTGCAAGTTTTCATTAAAAAAATAATTTTTTAGCCTACCTTGCATTAAAATGTATTCAGTCCAGTGCATTTCAGATCTCCCTCTTTCAAACACATTATTTCTTAAAGCATTCTGCGGAACAGCTTCGGAAAGTTCAAGCTGGACAGGTCTGAGGAGCTGAACGACTGAATTCTGAGACCCAATGGGGTTGCTAACCATCCAGTTTTCAACCAGAAAGTCTGTTTTATAGTGGATGGGCAGGCAGGTCTAGTGTCTGCTTGCCCGTAGTAATATGGGTGGCCAGGCTCACTTCGTGAGCAGGCCAGGGAATTGGAGGGGGGGGGGGGGGGGGGGGGGGGGGGAGGTGATGGTTGACCGAATCCTCCAGTCTGTTAAGTTTAGGGCAGTTGTGATTTAAATTCAAAACACTTGGGATTAAGGAGCTGATTGGCTCCTGGGGCGTGGGGCATGCAGGGTAACAGGAGGAGTTGGGTGAATTGGGGGTTAAACGTGGCAGGGTAAACATTACTTGCCTGCTGGCGTGGGTTGGAGCCGCATCGCTGTGTTTGCTGTAGTCGCCTGGGTGTGCTAGTCGGTGGTGATCTCCAGTTTACTGCGTCTGGTTTGGTTGCAGTAAGCATGCTGGGCGGTGATGCTCTTCAGCTCGTGGCGGTCATGGAGTTGGAGAAGGTGGCAACAGCTGTGGCAAACAGTGACGTTGGGCCAATGACGGTGATGGCTGGTAGGAGCGGGAGCGGCCTGTTGGGCCTTGTAGCTGTGTCGGCACTCCCTTTGGTAAGTATGCTGGGAGGCGCACTGGCTTCTGTCAGCACAGTCATCCAGGGAGTGTGCCGCTTCCCAGGACATGGGAAGACGGGACGCGCGTTCTCGCATGTGCAGTCGTGGGCCTCTTGCCTCTGCCTCTGGGGATAAGGCCACAGCCCCAGATGGAGCATGGCCTCCGATTGGTCCTGTTCTTTTTCTTCCACGTGTGGGGGGGAGGGCTGTTGAGGTAAGGATTAGCAGAATGACAGGCAAGTTAAGGTGACGCGAGGCTGCTGCCTCTACTGCTGGTCAGATTGGGCTATCTCTGGCTGTTGTGCCAGGTGTTCTTTTGCCCGATTCTGTTGAGGGGCTGTTGCGTTCGTGGCTGCTCTAAGCCCTCACTCCACCCTCTCTACCTCTGTGGCGACTCCCTCCGGGCTTGATGGACGGCTTGCTGCCGCGGCGTCTTGATGCCGCTTCTCTCCGGCATCCCCGGACCGGCTCGACGCTGCGGATCCGCCATGTTCCTGATGACGTAGGGCGCGCGCTCCGAAGTATGTACCAGCAAGAGCGCAAATCTCAGGGGCGTTCCCCTGTATTGACGTCATCCGCTTCCAACATAAAAGGTCTGCACTTTCGTTTATGAATTGAGTTAGCAAGGAGTGGAGAAGATACGGATACGGATCTGGTTACGATTCCTCCAAGCTACTCTGCCTCCTCGGACTTACCAGGGGTACCCGCTCCTCAGGGGCCTCGCTCTCTTTTCTTTATTTCAGATTGCAGATGGGAACCGGTACTCGCTCCTCGAGAGCCCATGTTCCTGAATACTCTGAAGATTCTCTACTGCCTGGAAGCTATCGCAGATACAGACATTCGTGAGCTACCACCACTCTCTCAGAGCTTTCCCTGGAACCAGGTACTCGCTCCTCGAGGGCCTAACTCTTTCCAGCTACTGAGCCTCCTTAAGAACCTATGTGAGATTGTCATCTATTAATGGCTATGTATACAGCATACTCTGTCTACTCACTATCTATAATCTTTCTACAGCTCAGCAACCCTGGGATCGCAGTTCCAGTATCTGAGGGACTTCAGCCCTGCTGGGTATATCAGCTCACTACTGCCACCTCTGGTGGTTCTACTAACCTGTCTAATAAAAGAACTATCTGTGTCTGTCTCCATAACCAAGCCTAGCCGTTGGTCCCTCTCAGGATATCCTCCTGGGGGCGCTGTCATCTGCCATCGGCCCAAGGATTCACCTATTTACATTCCTTTCCGCTGGTACAGGTTGCCAACTCTGTAATCTATATCATATCAAGATTGCTAGTTCCACCTACGGAGCATATCAGATTGCTAAACTCCTCCTTCCACGGGAGCCAGTCCCTAACAGATTGCAACTCCGCATGGTGACTCATAACAGGTTGCTAACTCCTCCCAGTACAGGAGTATCCAGCAGCAGATTACAATAGATTGCTAAGTCCTCCCTCCTGGAGGAGCAATTCATAACAGACTACAACAGGGGCATGCTTCTATGCCTTGAGAGAGTTGTGCAAGTGGGGCCAGGAAGCGTGCGACCAGAGTGGGGGGTTGCAGTACCGCGGCATCTTCGCATCCTGGTGCTGAGGCCATGATGTGGGATGGTAGGACCGTATTTCCTGGGGATTTGAGGTTGGAGGTCAGCCTATGGCTCTGAGGAGCTTTTGGGCTAGTTTGGGTCAGTATTTTCTGGGGGAGGGCTCTATGGCTCCTTGGTTGGGATCAGGTTTCCAGGGGAGGTTGCTTTCTCTGGTTGGTAGTGGCTGGAGTGATTCTCCTTGTTATTGGCCATCTGGTTTTGAGGGTGGAGTGCCATTTGGTCCCTTGGGTCAGGGAGCGTGGCAATCTTCTCCTGCCTACTCTATGGGCTGGGGTTCCTTTCCTGATGCTTTGTGGGTGGCTGTTGGGAATCTAGGGTCGGCAGGGCTGTTTGGTCTTGTTGCTTCAGCTACTTCTGTTTCTTCACAGGTTCAAGCTTCATGTGAATCTGTTGATGGTCTAGGTCCCTCACGTGAGGAAGGATGGCAAAACGATCCTGTGTCTGCAGCAGCCAATGTTACTCATCCTGTGAATCAGACTATTTATTTATTTATTAGTTTTTATATACCGGTGTTCAATTTATAATATCACATCTGTTTACATTGTAACTGTTTTCAAGAAGAAGGGACTTCTTGTTTTACAATGTAACTTCTTCTAGTTTTACATTATAACTAGAGATGTGAATCGGAACCGGAATCGGTTAGGATTCCGGTTCTGATTCACATGTGGTTTTTTTTTCCATCGGGCCGATCGCGGTTTTGTTTTTCGGCTGCGCCCGAGCCGATAAACAAAAAACCCACCCCGACCCTTTAAAACTAATCCCTTTGCTTCCCCCACCCTCCCGATCCCCCCAAAAACATTTTACAGGTACCTGGTGGTCCAGTGGGGGTCCTGGTGGTCCAGTGGGGGTCCTGGGAGCGATCTCCCGCTCTCAGCTGCCACTAATAAAAATGGCGCCAATGGCCTTTGCCCTTACCATGTGACAGGGTATCCGTGCCATTGGCCGGCCCCTGTCACATGCAGGGAGCACTGGATGGCCGGCGCCAAATTCCAGAGCTTAATTGTTTTAAATGTGCTACTTGCTAACTTCATGGAGTGCCCCCCTAGTCCTTCTACTATCCGAAAGAGTAAATAACCGAGTCACATGTACCCATTCTAGACTTCTCATGATTTTAAAGACCTCTATCATATTCCCCCCCACCCCCCCAGCTGTCTCTTCTCCAAGCTGAACAGCCCTAACCTCTTTCCTCATAGGGGAGCTGTACCATTGCATTTATCATTTTAGTCGCCCTTCTCTGTACCTTCTCCAGTGCAACTATATCTTTTCTGAGATGCGGCGACCAGAATTCTACATAGTTCTCAAGGTGCCGTCATACCATGGAGTGATACAGAGGCATTATGACATTTTCTGTTTTATTTACCATTCCCTTCCTAAAAATTCCTAACATTCTCTTTACTTTTTTGACTGCCGCAGCATATAGGATTGCCAACTTGCTCCAGATCCCCAGGACAGGCCGCTCTAGCCCCGGTCCCATCCCACCACATGCAGGGATCTGCAGCCCCACCCTCCTAAGGAAGTGAAATAGGGAAAGCAGAACTATAATTCCCTGCATGCAATGGGGAAAAACCAGGACCGGACCTAACTGTCCTGAAAATCTGGAGCCAGTTGGCAACTCCAATAGTATACCATATATAAAACAAAAATGTGAACTGGTTGACAAAAACACATTTAAAAGAATTCTGTTTATTTTCTTAACAAAAGAAAATGTAAATAATGTGTGCTCAGTATCCAAAAGCCAAATAATTGCACCCCTATACACCCAATCTGCATCTCAACAACTATCAACTGAATGTACTTCATATGCACTGTGCAGGTAATACAAAAAGAATGACTCCAAATGATACAACAAATATATACTAATGATATACAGAACTCATTCAGTATATCAGTCAAAAAAAGAAGAGGTAAATATGTCACTTTAGCCTATAGGAATCATTACAGGGTGGCAAGGGCTGAAAGTGCCTCCTCAGTTTCAGACTGTGGATCAGACGGGGATTACCCCCACCCAATCCAGTGCTGCAGGTGCACTGGTGTCAATGCTATAACCACAGATCCTCCTCCTTACTGTCTCCCCTATCCCTGTGTGCAGGAAGCAAGAGTGGCATTTAAGTGGTTAGCTCCTGCTTCAGTGAGAGTGTGCTGCTTCTAGCATGAGACTGGCTTCATGGCAGCAGGAGATGACATTCATTTCAGTGCTGCTCCTGCTGCCAGGCACTGTTTCCTGAAAGACAAAAACTGGTGGAGACCCATGGGGAGGCTAAGGGAGAAACTAGTGGGGGCAGAGAGAAAATGTGGGGACCGGTGGAAAGGAGAAGATAGAAATTGATGGACTAATGGAGCAGAGAGGGGAAACTGGTGTGGGACTAATAGGAAGGAGGAGAAACTGGTGGGGGGACTGTTGAAGCTTGGGGAGGGGAGAGAAAATGGTGTGTACTAATGGGGCTGGGGGATGATGGGAGGTTCTGCATGCTGGGGGTGGAGTGCATGGATCGTTGGACATTTGTACATTATGTGGGCATATAAGCATGCAGGCGGGTGACTATGCAGGACGCAGCTGGACTTGTCTCAGCATGGAGCAATTGTACACTGGTTGGGGTGTAGGGGAATGCGCTGGGATGAATTGATTCCCTGCTTGCTTCATGGGCTTGAATGTTTTGGTCAACCGCATGTGTTAATAATATACTTGGGGGGTAATGATTGGAACAAGTTGTCAGGGCGCAGATTCATCAGGATGGTCAGGAAGGACTTAGTGTCCATTTCTGTTCTGTTACCTGCTGCGGTAATTTGCTGATCTGACATGATTCCAAGGCTTGCTGAGATGGACAAAAGAATTTGGAAGGTAGCTGGGCAAAGGCCAATCAGCAGATTGGTTCATGGCTGGGTTTATTGGGGGGTCGTCATTAGATATGAATGGTCATGGGATCCGGACAGGGGTTTGCTCCAGGATGAAGGGGGTCCAATTGTCTGTCGTTGGATTTATTTCTGAATACATTTCAGGCGGCCTTGGAAGATTTGCTTTGTTAGGGATCTTGGCCACATCTTTGGGGGGTGTCCCAGGATATTTTCTACCTGTGCCTGCGGCGGATTGCCCGAGCCGGTTGGGGTTCAGGCTAGTGTTGAATGGTTGGCTGACTTGATGGTGGTCAGGTCCAGTTCTGTGGTGGGAACAACTGAATGTAGTTGTCCCATGTGTGGCTCCTTGCTGGGCTGTGGTGGGGGTTTCCAATCATGGCTCCTTGCTGGGTGGCGGCGGGGGTCGTGGGAGCGTTTATAGTACAATGCTAACAGGTTAGGTGGCCTGGCGGTGTTCATCTTGCTGGTTGGTGGTGAATGTTGACTGTGGGCTGGTTCTTCCTTGGTTCTGTTGGGCTCAGGTACCTGGATTGTTATGTGAAATAAAGTTGCAGCCTATTTGATCCCACTCTGTTGTCAGTGTATTTATTGTATTTGTTATTTGGAAAAGGGCAGATGCTAGGATAAATGTATGTCCTGGCTACCCATATTATTACAGTGTACAATATTAAAGTGGATAAACTAAAAGCTGCTTCTGTCTTAAAGTTCCTTCTTCATGACCAAAGAGTAAACTGGTACCCCCATGTGGAGCTCATGTGTCACTGCACCTCTATCTCCCTTTTTGCAGAGAAATAAAAGTTAAACAAAAACAATTAATATAAAGTGATACCTTTTTATTGGACTAACAAGGCATTTCTTCACTACGTTTGGAGAGTTTACAATAGGAAGGGAATGTAAACACCTGAAAGCCAGTCAAAAATTGTATTGTCACCTTATATTGGGGTAGATTTTATAAATCTACGCCCGCGCGTACTTTTGTTCGCACACCAGGTGCGAACAAATGTACGTGGGATTTTATAAGATACGCGCGTAGCCACGCGTATCATAAAATCCAGGGACGGCGCGCACGCAAGGGGGTGCACATTTGTGCACGCCGAGCCCTGCGCACGCTGCCCGTTCCCTCCGAGGCCGCTCCAAAATCGGAACGGCCTCGGAGGGAACTTTCCTTCCACCCCCCCCGCACCTTGCCCTCCCTAACCCACCCCCCGGCCCTATCTAAACCCCCCCACCTGTGTTTTAAAAGTTATGCCTGCCAGAAGCAGGCATAACTCGCGCGCCAGCGGGCTGCTGGCGCACGATTCCCCGGCCTGGGACCTGTTTCGGAGGCCTCGGCCATGCCCCCGAAATGCCCCCGGGCCAGCACCACGCCCCCGACATGCCCCCCGGAACCTCCCAAATTTTGCGTCGGCCCCGATACGCCCCCTAGCGAAGCCCCGGGACTTACGAGCGTCCCGGGGCTTGCGTGCGCAGGGGTTTTTTAAAAGGGTCACGTGCATAAGTTATGCGCGTAACCCTTTTAAAATCCAGCCCATTATGTTTTTGTTTGTTAACCTTTATTTCTGTGCATTCAAATGGACTAATACATAACCACACTACTTTATCCTGCTAGCAGAGAAGCTCTAATTCTACAATGTAATACACCGAATCCCACCAAATTTGGGAGATTGTGCAGCTCACTTTGCAGTTTAAAGGTGGTGTAACAGGTGAAGTGAGAAGTACCTGTTTTCCTTCTTGCTGGGCTCTGCCTTAGATGCGTCCACTTAAAAGGGTGCCCATCTTATCAATGACTGGGGCCTGTGATGCTCTTTGAGGGCAATTTTCACAGGTAATGTTTGTGGGTTAATGGGTGTTTAACCACAGAGAAAGCCCCTTTGAAAATTGTTCCCTCACTCTCTTTTGTCACCTCCATTCTTCCTCCTTCCTTTCCTCATCTTTTATTCTTTTCCCCCTCCTCCCCTTACTCTGTCTTTGCTCCTAATTCTTCCTCTTCTGCATGTGCATACTTTGAATTTTATATTTGGGGGGAGGGGGATTTAATACTCCTCTTCCAGTTCCACCTCCTACAAGACCAGTGTTTCCATTAGACAGACTAGGCGATTGCCTAGAGCACCAAACCTTTGGCGCAGGAAAATCCTGCTAACAGAACAGAGGTGCTGTGTCAGAGACAATACCATCAAAGAAGGGAGTGCTCTGCAGGAATTGGCCTGCATGGCCTTAAGATCTAGTTGAGGAGTTCCCCATCTGGCACAAATGTGGTTCCACGCCTCCTGGGACAACTCCCATTCCCCGGGATCCAGCTGTTGATGGCTCAAGAAATCCGCCTGTACATTGTCGACTCCTGCAACATGGGAGGCCATGATGCCTTCTAGGTGGCATTCCACCCACCCAAAGAGCAGCTGCACTTCTCGTGCCACCATATGTCTCCTTGTTCTTCCTTGATGGTTGATGTAAGCTACTGTTGTTGCATTGCCTGACAGCACCCACACCATGCAACCCCGGATCAGGGGCAGAAACACGACCAGCGCTCTGAGGACTGCTCTTGTTTCCAATTGATTGATAGACCAGGTCTGCTCCACCAATGACCACAGGCCCTGAGCCGAATGGCCCAGACACACCACTCCCCATCCCTTGAGATTGGCGTCTGTGGTCACCACCACCCAATCCGGGATCTCCAGGTCCATTCCTGTATTGGTCTTCAACAGCCACCAATCCAGGCTGATCCTGGCCTCCTTCAAAAGAGGGACCAGAAGAAAAAACTGCTCTGACACTGGTTTCCACCGGGATAACAGTGGCTTCTGCAGGGGCCACATATGAGCAAAGGCCCATGGAAATGGATCCAACATCAATGCAATGGAATCCAAGACCTGCAGATAGTCCCAGATCCGTGGTACAGGTAGACTCAACAGACGAGAAACTTGTTGCTGTATGTTACGTACCCTGTCCGCCAACAAGAACCCTCAACCTTTCATGGTGTCAAAACGGGCTCCTAGATACTTGAGAGACTGACATGGGAGAAGTGGCTCTTCACCACGTTGAACACCCATCCCAAGTTGCTCAGAGTCTGCATCACTCGCAACACCGTACGAGCTCAGTCCTCTTCCATCTTCACACGGATGAGCCAATCATCTAAGTACAGATGGACCAACACTCCTTCCTTCCTCAGGGCCTTGTCATGACCACATCATCTTCGTGAATGTTTGAGGGGCCATAGCTAGGCTGACAGGGACAGCCCGAAACTGAAATGCTGACCTAACACTTTGAGCGCAGAAACGTCTGATGGTCCTTCCGAATGGGAATGTGCAGATAGACCTCAGTCAGATCCAAAGATGCCAGGAACTCACCTTTGCGGACCGCTGCAAACACTGTATGCAGAATCTCCATCCTGAAATGCGGCACTCGTAGGCTCAAGTTCACCTTCTGTAAATCCAAGATGAGGCGTAATGTGCCCTCCTTTGTACCTTCCCTGCCGCTGTTCGTTGGGCGGCACCAGCACTATGGCATCCAGAGCTATCAACCTGTGAAAGGTCCCCTCTATCGCTTCCTGTTTGTTTTGGGAAGAACAGTGCGACTTCAGAAAGGCTTCTTTGGAAGGCTGCAAAAATTCTAAGGCGTAACCGTCTTTCACTACCTCTAGAACCCACTGGTCGGAGGTGATTTTGACCCATTCCTCGTAAAAAGGGACAGCCTCCCCCTATCGCTTATCACTGTCAGAGAGGAGTGGGGCCAGCCTGGTATCACTGGGATGGCTTTCCAGATCCGGCCCCCTGACCAGCACCACCTCTGGCAGATCTGCCAGAGCCCCAAAAAGACTGCTGGTGACCCAACGGCTGCTTGGAACCTGAAGAGGAGGCCCCACTGCCTGACCGAAAACGCCTCAACTTGCGAAAACGGGGATGAAATGAATAAGGCTTCTTACTACCCTTTTTGTCTTTCGACAATCTAAGGCCCTTGGTTTCACCCAGGGACTTCATCAGTTGATCCAGATCTTCTCCAAACAGAAGCTTCCCCTTAACAGGCAGATTACATAACTGAGTCATGGACGACGTGTCCACCGACTAGTTGCGCAGCCACAGGAGTCATTGCGCAGCAACCACTGAGAACATAGTCCTGGCCGTCATGCGCACGAGGTCATACAATGCATCCATCACATAAGCTATGCCTGCTTCAAGGCGCGCCGCCAGATCAGGAAATAGCATTCCTGAGGATGATGGCTCCTGCGGTTTCTGAATCTAACATAAGCAGGCGCATTGCATCAAGCTGACACAGCTTCAAATGCCCTTCCAGTTTGTGATCCTGGTCATCTTTCAACGCGGCCGATCCTACTACCGGAATGGTAGTCTTCTTGGTCACCACGGAGACCGCCGCATCCACCCGAAGTGTTCTCAGTGTTGTGGGATCTGCTAGCAGGTTAGTAATCTGTTGGGATTTGCTATGTGGATGGGAGGAGCTAGCAGATGAGAATAGCAGTCTGATAGAATCCCCTCCCCAAAGGGGAGGAGTAGCAGTCTATAGTGTACTGCCTCCTATGGGTCTGCTAAGGAATGGCAATGTGTTATGATGTAGACTGCAGAGTTGACAATCTGTACCAGCGAAGTACTAGAGATGGTGCTCAGCTGGACAGAAAGTAGATAGGTGAATCCTTGGGCTGATGGCAGATGACAGAGAGGGACCACCGGCTAGGCTGGAGTATGGAGACAGACACAGATAGTTCTTTTATTAGAAAGGTAGTATAACCACCAGAGGTGGCAGTAGTGAGCTGGTATGCCTGGCAGGGCTGAAGTCCCTCAGATTCTGAAACTGCGATTCCAAGGTTGCTGAACTGCAAAGAGACTGTAGATAGTGAATAAACAGGGCATGCAGATATACACAGCCAGTACTAGATGATAACTCACATAAGGTCTTGAGATGGCTCAGTAGCTGGGGAGAAGTGGCATGGAGCACCCCGGCATCAAGCCGTCCATCAGGCACGGAGGGAGTCGCCACACAGGTAGAGAGGGTGGAGCGAGGGTGAAAGCAGGCACGAACGCAACATTCAGATGATGCAAATGCTCGTCCACTAAGGGATATAGCTTAGATATCACTCTCCCCACCTTCAAGCCCGCTTCCAGGGAATCCCACTTCTAGCTAATGAGCTTTTGAATCCTCTTAGGAATGGGAAAAGCGCTGGGAAGACCCCGCAGACCATCAAGAGCTGGGTTGACGCCCTCACCGTCCGACTCCTCTGGATCCACCTTGACCCCCAGCTTATCTAACACCTGGGGAATGAGAGGGTGAACTACACGAGGGTCATCACCATCTGCCCAGGAAGCCTCCACAGAATCCGATCATCCTTGGTGGCATCAGGGCCAGGATTCAGACCCACATCTGGGTCTATCTCTGGGTCCTCCTGCGGCTCATCCAAGTTATCCAGGTCCCTGGGGAAAGGATCTAGAAAAGAGTCCCGTGATTCACGACACTTGGCTGCATGGCCCAGAAAGCCCACAGACCCCAAGCATGATCTCTTGGATGAGCTAGAGGACCTCTCCCTGGTTCTCCAAGCACCTGCCTTCGGGCCAGTAGGGTGTCGTGTATCAGCCAAATAAACTCTGGGGAACAGCCTCCTGGACCCCCCAAGGTCCACTCTGAAAGGAGACTTCTCCCCCTCCTCCTGGACCTCACCATGTCCCTGCACCACAGGGGAAAGAGAAGGAGATTCAGCATTGCCGCAATCTCCCGTGGGAGCAGGTGGGGAGCACCCCTATTGACCCCTACCGCGGACCCCCCTGATCGGGAGGCCCTTGTGAGCTTGGGCCCCTTGGAGGAGAGCCCCTCCCCCCTGAGGCACAACCTATGCACAGGGAGAGGGGACTCAGGCAGGTGGACCAGGTCCCACAGGCCTTGCAGGCTACTGCCTGCAGTTTTTCTGCCATCCTGACAGAAATTCAATCTGCCCACTAAGCAGATGCACTGCTGCGCGAAGTGGGCCTCAGCACTTCATGGCCAAGCTGCCCGGAAGAGCTGCTGTGGAGCAACCGTCGGAGCGCAGGAGAAAGGCCAAGACGGGCAGGCAGAGCGTGAGAAACGTGGGTCTACAGAAAAAAAACGAGGCGCACTGAAATCGTGTGTCCCCCATCGGGAGAAGGCTCCTGCACCTGCCCACACTGCTCCTACTCCCTTACCGGCCCCAACATCTCCGGAGGCCAGCCGTTCCCGGTACAGCCCCCCAGGCTGATTATCCCAGACTGGAAACTCCCCAGCCTCCGCAGATGCAAATGCAGGCTTTTTTTTTTTTTTTTTAAATTAGATTTACTGACAAAGAGAAAGAAGCAAAAATCCCCAGCAGGGATACTTCCCTGGAGAGTCCAGCGGTGGGTAGGAGGGGACCTCAGGGCGCCAAGAGTAACCCGGTCCCCTGGCTATTATAGGCCCCGGAAACAGCCAGGGGTATCCAAACCCCGTTCGCCCGGCTCAACCCGAGGAAAGGCCCGCCTATTAGAACCTGGCACCTCGGGGAGCTGCACCACAAACTTCCAAGTCAGTCAGGACTGCAGGTTTGCATCTCTACCATCTGCTGGAGACAGAGAAATACTGAGGGACTACAGGTGACACTCTCGGTTATGTAGCAGTGCCTCAAGGTTTTGTTCTCTGCCTCCAACTGCTGGTAGGGAGGTATACACCCACTGGTCTGGAATGATCTGCGTATGTCCAGGAACCAGCCTTGCCTTGTCTGTGTGGACTCACCAGTATGATGTACTGTCACAGAGGCCTACTGATCTCCAGAGCCCATAACAGAAGACCAACACCCAGCTGAGAGAGTGGGTATGAGGCCCTTAACCCTGCAGGTGAGTCCAAGCCAGTTTTTTCTATGAATGAGAGTAATCATGTTCCTTATTTCTTACTCCCAGACCACAGAAAGATTCTTTTTGTCATCTGTTTAGTTCAAGGCCCTTTCAAGATCTTTCAGCATTTTCAATGTTCTGCTTGTAATGATAAAAGCTTAGGGCGTGCTCAGTATAGTTCTAAAACTCTAGACATGCGCATTTGGGCATAAACACTAAAGCCTGATCTTAGCCTAAGCTTTTTGAAATTCACAGAATGCCTGAAAGCATTAACTTGCCAGATTAAAGCACTGGAAACCTCAGCCTGTCTGACCAATTTTTGTGCTCCTAGTTACCAAGCTAATTTAAAGTACATAGATAATGCAGTCATAGCCTATTACAGGGGTTTAGAATCCTTACTTGAAAAGGAATTTCCTGTTGAATGCAGCACAGAGAACCAGGGGAAAACAGAAGCTCTGAAAACCCCAGTTTACCTGACTAATTTTGGTTCTGTTGCTATTGTTCAAAACAATTTAAGCTATACAATTAATTCCACCACAGTGTGTTCAAAGATATTAAAATCCTTACCTGGAAAAGTAAAATCTTCTTGTGATTCTAGTTTAAAACCCAGTTCTGTCCCCATTGGTAGAAACCATGAGGTAAACACGGCTAATTAATCCTACCTCTAGAACCCAGAAAACCACATATGGCAGCAGCAAGCTGTTAACGAGTTCAGCGCTGATAGCTAAGAAAGAAAATTACAAAACTTCTCTGCCTGCCATTTCAGAATCCAGCTCAGAGATCAACTGTCTTACTGTTCCACAGTGTATGTGCCAGCTGCTGTTCTTTCTCCAGGTACCGTCAGCACTTCTTGTCAGCCAGTAAGTGAAGGGAAAATCCTGTTAAAACCTTTGCTTATAGAGAAGCTTAATCCGCAGCCTTGGTTTCACCTTAGCATCTAGAGAATCCCAGTCCAAATGAACTGTTCGGGGAGGAACAGTCCGGTGTAATGGACCTATTCCAACAAGTACATTCTTTTCCAGCTGAACCTTCCAGGAAGAACTTGCAGACGTAGCCATGTCCCAGTGGGAACTTGCCTTGTCTAGCCCTCTGCCAACTTCAAGGGACTCCAGTCCAGCTGTGCCACTCTGGGAGGAGCCCCAGCCTACCATGCCTGTGGTTCCTCTCTCCACGCACCCTGTGCTGGTGGTCCAGTTTCTCAAGGATCCGGAGCCAGAGGTCTTGCACTCTAGAGCTAATGGTTCTGCCATTTGAACACTCAGTCAGCAGTGCTCTTACCCATGCACCGTGTCTGCCCAGAAGGTGGTGCTTTTCCACAGCCTGACTGTCAGAAGGGGGTGATAGTTCAGTCACAACATGCCCAGAAGACAGTGACTCTCCTGCTACTGTTCCAGAAATCCAGCTTTCCAGCCATGTTCAAGCCTTGCCTTGTTTACCCAGCCAAGTCTTACCTTGTTGCATGACCATAGCCCTCATGAAAATTGGGACCCTGGAAGAGGGGGTCTTAAAAGTAGGCAGAGGCACAATCAGGATTTTGCCTGTCATACAGCCTTATCCTACCTTCATAATGCCTCCCCACCAGCAAAGGCTCAGTATGCCTCATCACTAGTCTTGTCAAGTTTCTCCTCACTGCTTTTGTCACACCCAAGCCCCAGCCTTATATAAACCTGCCCTGCCATTCTAACTTTGTCTTCTCAGGGTGTCACTTCTGGCTCTGTGACCTGACTCTTGTTCTTGCATTGAGGCCCTTGGACAAGCCATTAATACTTTGTCCCAAAAACTTATAATAAAATAAAATTAAAATAAAATAAAAAATGGAACATAATTGAATTAAAAGCCATAAGGGTCTATAAATGTATATCTCCTGATAACATACTTAACTATAAATAAATTACAAAATAATAAAATAAAATTTAAAATGTATAAAACCATACATGATGGTACTATCATATAAAAACTAAAAAATTAAAACATTTTAAGTATTTTTAACTAGTGCTAAGAATTCCTAGGGGGAGTCCCTGAATGTGTTAATCTGTCTTAATGAGAATGAAAATTCTTGTATTCTGGTCTGAGACCTTTGGGCCTATTGCCTGTTCCAAGCTTTGCTGCCTTTGGGATTTTCTGTTCTTTGATATCTGCCTTGTCTAACATCTGCTTTGTCTCACTCTTGTCTAGTTCCAGGTCCTGCTTAGTCTCCAGCCTTGTCTACCTGGTCCTGCCTTACCTGTGTGGACTCACCAGTATGATGTACTGCCTCCACAAAGACCTACTGGCCCCAGAACCCAAGGGCTCAACCTGTGGGGGAGTGGGCTGGCTTAGTGGAATACCAACCCTTGTTTTGCTCTGAGTCTTGCCTTGCAGTCCCGTGCCACCCCCCAGCCTGTAACAGCTCCTGGGCGGGGGTGGTTTGGCTTGCTGTGTGGGTGGATATGTAGGCAAATGATTGTGAAATGAGGCAAAGTGAAGATGAAAGCAAGTGCATGTAGTGCACTCTAAATTCCTTGCACTCTTCCCCCTCTCCTCTCACTCTCCTTCTTTTCCCCCAGCTCTCTGTTCTCCCCTCCACACATCCTTCCATTCCCTACACCCAAGGCCCCCACTGTATCACAGCTGCTGCTCAGGCCCAGATACAGGCATAGACAATGTAGGCAATTGCCTCTGACATAAAATTTGTATAGGTACTAGAGTGTCACAGCCACTGCCATGCCTAAAAACAAGCCTGGTGCTGCTTGTCTCCTCTAGGGGCACCAACTTCAGCTCAGAAGCAGCAGTTGAAGATTAAGAAAATTCAGTGGGGGGCGTTCTGTAGCCCCCATCCATCGACTGGCCCTGTGGCACCCCATCCTTGCCTCGTGCACAGGCTTCCTCCATTTCCTATGGGCGCAGGTTACCTTAATCCAGCCCTGCAGCTCCTTTGTGACATTGGCAAGTCATTTTACCCTTCATTGTACCTGAGACAAACTTAGGGCCTGATGTACTACAGCTTTTCTCCCATGCTGTGTGTATGGGAAAATGCTTAGTAAATGAGACCCTTATATTGTAAGCCCTCTGGAGATAGGAAAATACCTACAATATGTGAATGCAATCCACTTTGAAGTACCTGAAAAAGCAGAAAAAATATGCAGGGAAGTAACGAGTAAAAGTACACACATCGCACACATACTTATTTTAGTGGCTGGACAGAGTTCTGAAACACGTTTCATGCACATAACACACATTCGCACATGCATAAAAAATTGCAGTCGTTGCATCGAATGGGAACATTATTTTTATTCTGTTCTTTAATTAAAGGTGTTAGGCTATAATTCTAAATGGAAGACTGAGTTAAGAAGACATTCTAAGGAAACAAAATCTCCCGAAAACGCAGCGCAAATACACATTTTTTTTGCATGACACACACTCACCAACACATAAACTGCAAGTTTTCTCTCTTTCTATAAATAAAAATAGGAGACCGCTCTGCGGCCGTAAAATATAATAAAGGTTAAAGGCTCTAGATAGAAAGATGACACGTCAGGTAACGTTCTGTGACGCTACCCTGCACGTATTTTACGGCGCCCAACTAACTCAGTTCCGGTCCTTCTCTTTTCAGCGCAGCCGCACAATGGACTTAGGAGTAGCTTTAACTATCTTTCTGTCGGTGGACAAAGGGGAAAAAAAAAAAAATCCTCTTGCGACGTTTCCTTTAAGACCAGAACGCCGTTGCTAGGGCGGCCATAGAGGCGCGGAAACTGAATTGTGTATGTGGAGGCTTGGTTAGGCCGGATTTCGGGACATCTTGAACTGTGGCACAAGTGGGCTGAGGAGCCCCGGACTCTGAGTAATTGCGGCGCGAGAGAAAGGAGTGGACCACGGCCTGAACGCTTTCGGCAGTGTTTTCGTTATTTGAAGTTTGCGGGGCTGAGCTGGCGCTTTGGGCAGGATGACTTCCGCTTTGGTAAGTGCCTCCGGTGGTCCTATTTCTGAACGATGCTGCCTTTTTCTAGTCGACCGTTGTCTGTGCGTGAGCAGGCCGGTTGTTTGCTGTCCAGTACCCACGAACCAAGATGCCATTTAAAGACATTTTCTTATGTGCTTCCAGAATCTCTTAGATTACGTTTTTAGGTTCCCTGATGCTATTCCACCTTATCATGCACATTCCTATTTATTTATTTCAGATTTTTATATTCCGCTTTTCGGCACTTCAAAGCGGATTACATTCAGGTACTATAGGTATTTCCCTATCCCCAGAGGGCTTACAATCCAATTTTGGAGGGTAAAGTGACTTCTCTTATAACACAGAATAGACCTTCATATATGATATTATGTCATGCGTTTTGAAGTCTTCCTTTCAGATTAAGTGACACCATGTAAACTAAAAGCTTAATGAGCCACATTTAAATTTAAGAGATGCTGCCTAACAGTTGTAGAAAAGGTTACATGATGATTTCCAGGAGATTTTTGGAAGCCTTTGTACTTTGTAAATGAACCAACAAGGTTGTCAGCTTATTTTTACGGTTAAATTCACATATAGGATAGTTCTAGTTCCTGATGTGAACTTAATTTAAGTTATTTTCTACTTTTTTGAGCAACCAGTGCTACAAGGTGAATTATAACTCAGTTAAACATATATAACTTCATCCTGAGACATCTTAATCCCAAACCCAGCACAAAATTAACTTAATAAAAACTCAGTAGTTCAACAAAATAAAAAGTTACATAGTAAATGTTGGTAGCTGAAGTCTGCCCAGCAAGGTGTTTAGGGTTGTAACAGCTGCTCTGTGCAGGTTACCCTAAGGAGGTCCCATCCATAATAGCATCATAGACCCTATATTCCTAACTATGCTATGCTCACTGACATTCTAAAAATGCAGTCTCACTGACATTAATGCACATTAAGACTCTAGCAGAGCTATCTTAGATAATACCTGAATCATAGCCAGCTTGAATCTTGAGCAGCCCTAAATAGCCAGGTTTTTTTCTAATTATGGCAAAACTGCATGTAATTCTCTTATTTTCAACTTCTTGGGGAGTGAGTTCCAAAAAGTAGAGCCCGCTCCTGAAAAGGTCCTTGACCTATTCTAGCAGGAGGGACATCAATTTCACTTTGATTGGACAGCAGTATTCTGGAGCTGATATTAACTTTTTTTTTTTCTATGAGGTAGGCTGTCCTAAATTATTATAGTCCCTTCACTTGGTTAGAGCCAAATTGGTGCAGGGGACACACTCAGGCCCAAGTTCTAGCTCTCTTGCATCAGTTCTTTCAACCCAGGACATAGATTCTCTCAATTTGGAGGCTTAACCTCCAAGACATAGCAGGGGGATAAATTCAATCTCTTTTTAGGAACCTTTTCTCTCTCGCTCAGTCCTATGGTTGTATTCACTGTTTGTTGTCCCTGCTGCTGTGACCACCCCCAGCCCTAAAAAGCACACTGGACACTTGAGTGGAGTGTTCTAGAATCAAAACTTTACTGTAAAAATGCTCTTAATCAAATCAGCTGGTACTCTTCAATTAATCCTCATATCAAGTGCACTTCTGCACTTACTCCTGCTCATCTAACAGGCATTAGGTAAAACCCAGTCCTTCAAGTGGAGGAAAATGGGCTCCTAGTGTGTGTATTGGGGTCTCCTGTTGTTCTTCTGATGTTAAATTGGACCTTTTGGTGGAAAGTCCACTTTGTAGCAAAAATAAAATCTTTTCTCCTCTTCCTGGGCAGGAATGTGACAAAAATTCTTCCCAATCAAAAACAGGAACAAAATATTCTCCAACACAAATTCCTTCTTTCTCTTCTGGCAAGGAAACTGCGGTCCCTCCCCATTTTGTAGAATAGGAGTACATGTCCTCTTTTTCTTGCCCTCCTCCAGGCAAGAGAAGAGGGTGGAATCCTTCCAAAGGCAGGAGCAGGAATCCACAGAAAAATCTCTTCACAAGATAAAGTGCTACAACTGAGACAATCATGAAATTGTTAGCAAGTGTTTGTGATAGCTATAAAATTTTATGCTGATTATCTCCAATTCTTCATTCGGCTGCACCTTTCTTGGAGTCACACTAGAACATTTGCAATCTGTATGTCTTCAATCAAGCAATGGTTACATTATAACAAATTTACAATATGTCAAAAACCTGAATTTTTGCTGATCCAACTACCACATCCTGTGTTCCATTGTCACCCTATCTTCGAAAATTTGACTTTTTCTATTAAAGACCTTATCAAAAGTCTTTGGGTTTGGATCGACCCACCTACCTTTCATTTCATACCCAAATTAAAGCTATAATTAAATCAGGGTTCTACAAGTTGCATGTTCTTGCAGGGTTAAGACACTTAACTGCACAAATGTGATTTTCACACAGTGTTCCAAGCTTCAATCTTCCTGCTGTTAGATTATTGCAATGCTCTTTATTTGGGTCTTCCATTGCTCTCTTTGCATTGTTTGCAAATTTTTAAACTCTATTGCATGTCTTCTTTCTGGGGTCAAATGCTGTGAACTCATAACTTCTACACTTGTTGATTTGTACTGGCTTTCCAATATAGCAGAGAATTGTTTATAAAATCGGGATGACCCTATTTAAACTGATGAATTCAAGCTTGTACCCATGGGCTAATGCTTTCTTGAAAAAATATCAACCATCTCGTCTGTAAGATCCTCATAGCGTGGGCTGCTTGATGTGTCTTCAGTCAGAGCCACTCGCCTCACAGTGACAAGAGAATCTGCTTTTTCTGTAGCAGTGCCTTGTCTCTGGAATACTCTCCCAATAGAACTTAGAATGAGTGATTATTTAAAGAAATTCAGATTTTCACTGAAAAGTTTTCTGCTAAAACAGGCTTTTGGGTAGGGACATTCGCAGTGTCTCCTCTCCTGCAAAAGGTCAGCAATTCTTGCGGCCCCCCCCCCCCCCCATGGTTTCAGTGAACTATGCCTCCAGCAATTGTGACTAATGAACGTCCATATTTTTGTTTGATTTTTTTTTTTGTTTCACATTTTCTTGTATTTATTTTATGTGAATGTTTTTATTTTGTACATCACTTAGGCCTTAAGTGTTAAGCGATTTTAAATAAATTTTAATGAAATGAGACAAACCCTGCCAGACCAGTTGGGCCCAAAGCCAGGGAACTGCCTCCTTCCTCTCTTTTGTGTCAGTTGGTGGTGCCTAAAATGTGAGCTACTCAACTGTGTGTCGTCCTCTAAAATCAACCAAAAAAGTACCACACCAATTTCCTTCTCTGCTTGCTCTTATACAGATTGGTTGACCAATTCAAGCAGCCTCACTGGAAGTTCCTATCAAGGATGGTCTGCTGCCTCCTATGTCATAACTTAGAGCTTAAGCTATGGGCCTCTAATTTATTTATTTATTTATGTATTTTTAATTTTTATATACCGGAATTCCTGTATGCAATACAAATCAGTCCAGTTTACAAGTAATGAAAAGGTTGCCCTGGTCTGGGAAGTTAGACTGGGGTTTTTTACATAGAACATAGAACAATAACAATCAACTATTGAACATTATTACAAGGAACAGTGAAAGTAACAATAGTATTTAACAAACAGATAATATTATTATAACATTATTTGTGTTCACATTTTACAAGGAACTTTAGTAGCGTATATAGTCTGCAAGTAATCGGTTAAATAATATAATATGAGAAGGATGACTTAAATAAATAGATATTGCGAATAATCAAGTCCGTGTATGAATTTGAGTGTCAGTGTGTTTGTGACACCTTGCAATGGTTGGATCTGAAAGACAGGAGGAGGTGCCTAGTTACACTCTGGGAATTGGAACGCTTGCCTGAAGAGCCAGGTTTTTAACCTTTTTTTGAACTCTGGTAGGTTGGGTTCGAGTCTTATGTCTGGTGGGAGCGCATTCCATTGATGTGGTCCCGCAGTGGATAGTGCTCTTTTTCTTAGCGTTGATTTGGCGGGAGCTGCGACTAATGTGCCTTTGTAGGCGCTTCTGATGGGTCTGGCCGATGAGTGTAGGCGAAGTTGAGTTTGTAGAGATATAGGTGCGACGTTATGAATTGTTTTATGGATAATGGTTAAGGTTTTATATATGATTCTCTGTTTGATGGGTAGCCAGTGGAGGTAGCTCAAGATGGGGGTAATATGGTCTCTTCTATTAGTGTTAGTTAGGATTCTGGCTGCGGCGTTTTGTACCATCTGTAGGGGTTTGATGCTGTTGGAGGGGAGGCCCAGTAAGATTGAGTTGCAGTAATCAAGTTTCGAAAAAATAATGGATTGAAGAACGAGGCGAAAGTCATTGAAGTGAAGGAGTGGCTTTAGTTTCTTTAGGACCTGTAGTTTAAAGAAGCAGTCCTTGGTGGTTGTGTTTATGAATTTTTTAAGGTTAAGTTGATTGTCAAGCCAAGTTCCTAAATTCCTGACGTCTGCAGAGAGCTCCATGTTTAAAGATGTGGTTTGTGCCAGACTAGGTGGGTGGTTGTTCGGGTTGTGTGAGATTAGTAGCAGCTCTGTTTTGCTGGAGTTTAGAATCAGGTTTAGGCTGGAGAGTAGTTGTTTAATTGGTTTAAGACAATTCTCCCAGTAGACGAAGGTTTTTTGAATTGATTCTGTGATGGGGATTAGGATCTGGATGTCGTCTGCATAGAGGTAATGAGTAAGCTTGAGTTGAGATAGCAAATGGCAGAGGGGGAGGAGGTAAATGTTGAACAGGGTAGGGGAGAGGGATGAACCTTGTGGTATGCCTTGGTCTGATAGGATGGGGTCAGATTCCTTGTTGTTGATTCTGACCTTGTAAAACCTGTTGGATAGGAACGATTTGAACCAACAGAGGGCTGTGCCTTTGATTCCTATGTTTGATAGTTGTTCTAGGAGTTGTGAGTGATTTACCGTGTCGAACGCTGAAGATAGGTCTACTAGGACCAGTAAGAATGACTGTTTTTTCTCCCGGTTCAAAAGTAAATTATCAGTGAGGGAAAGCAGAAGGGACTCTGTGCTTCGAGATTTGCGAAAACCATATTGTGCCGGGGAAAGAATGCTGTGCTCCTCGAGGTATTCGGAAAGTTGTTTATTTACCGCTTTTTCCATCAGTTTGGAGATCAGGGGCAGGTTTGCAATGGGTCTGTAGTTGGCTGGGTCCATGGGTGATGCAGTTGGTTTTTTCAGTAGGGGTTTGAGGATTGCAAGTTTTAGCTGATTAGGAACTGTGCCCATGGCTAAGGAGGTATTGATGATTTCTGCAATAGGTTTTGCGACGGTGCTAGAGATGGCAGTGAGCAAATTAGTAGGGAGTGGGTCCGAGGGATGTGCCGATGGTTTAATTTTTTTAAGTAAATTTTCAATCTCCATGGCTGATGTGGGCTCGAATGACTCTAGTCTAGAATTCAGAGTGAGTTGGTATGTGCTATGAGGTGTTGGAAGCGTTTGGTGGGTTGTAAGGGAGACTTAGGGGGTTTCTACATTATGAAGAGCATCTAAGGCGAGGCATAATAATTTGAATTTTTTACAGAAGTAAATGGGGAGCCAGTGTAAAACAAAAGAGAGATGGCTCTATCTTATTTAGAACTATTGGGTCACGATCTTGGCTGCTGTTTTCTGTACAACTTACAGCCTGGCTATTATATTTTTCAGGAGACCAACATATGTTGAGTTTCCATAGTCTGTTTCTCAGTGAATAACTCACTCAAAGGGAAGCTCTGCAGCCAGATGATCTGGAAAACCACACATCTAAAATCAGCTTCCAGACAAAAGATTCCTTCTGCAAGTTGGGGTGTGCTCAATCGGTCTCCCTCATGAGTAGCTGTACTATGTTTTTCAGTCTGGCATCAATACTATAAATAAATAGAGGTAAAGCCAAAATGGCTACCTGGGGACGATTTGTAGTATTTTGAGCTTCTTTGACTTTCTTACATGGTATGTACTGCCTTCGCTTTGTAATTCATTACCTATTACCAATTTGTTTTTACTTTCTGTATTTCGTTTTTGATTTATTTCTTTCAGTTGCTCAGACGTCAAGCTTTAATTTTTTTTTTTTTACATGGTTATTGACTAGGTATGTTTTTATATCACCTTGAGTTTATTTTAAATAGCCTATGTGTGGTGTTCTGGATCCTTTTTATCCTTACCTCTTTCTCTATTTATAGTTTTGGGCTCTTGTCCCTCCCGACACGGTCCATGTCAGGGGACCAACGTTTGTCTCATTTCTATACCATTGCCTATTAAGCTATTGTGTTGCTTGGCACCTATCACATTAACTGAAGTTTCATTTGAAGTCTAAGGATCCTTATGCGTACCTGCACTACACTTTGTGTTTGCATCATTGTGTGTACTGCTTCTCTTCTCCTCCTTCAGTTTTGCTATTGCATTAGAAACGCAGAATCTGTAATAATGGTTTACAGTGGATCTGAAGGAAATATAACTGCATAAATCTCTTGCTCTTTGCCTTGCCAGGGCACTTCTGTCATCCAGCACCTCAAACTGATTGGGGGCATGACATTAGGAGCTCAAAGGGGAATATGTGATCTGAAGGAAGTATTTACTAGGGATGTACAATCATTTTCCCCGAATTAGGCAATGTCAATGAAATTGCCTAATTCAGAATGGTTCGAGAGAACTGAAAAATGATTGAATTTTTTTCTGAAATTTTGGAAAAAATTCATTTTTTAGTTAGTGCATGTTAACCTGGCGGAGTTAGCACGCACTAACCCGAAAAGCGGGGCCCCCGGGAACCCCCCCCCCCCCAACCAATGGAAAAATGAAATTCGTGTGTGTGTGTGTGTCTCAAACGAAGCCCGACATGACATTTTTACCCGAAGCACATCTCTAGTATTTACCATACAAGTGTAATTCCCCCCCACCCCCCTTTTTTTTCCCCAGAGGTCACCTTCATGGACTGTTGTTTCCTTCTGCTGTCCTGGATCTCAGGGATCACTACTCTGGGACCAGAAGTTCATCTGGGAGGTCCAGGGAAGACTTACCTAGTTTCCACAAAGTCCACTGTTCACATCAGGAATTGGTTCCAAGCGAAAGTTTGGAGTAAATCCGAAAAGAGACAGACAATCGGATGAATCTTGTAACTTGACTGGACACTGTCGATTTAAAACAACTCCTTCAGCAAATTCCAAAACTTCACGGAGTAGGAAGGAGCCCATTTGCAGATACATCAAGCCCCTAATCCTTCAAGGAAATGTATTCATTATACAGCTCACTGTGCTGCAGTTGTCCCAGAAATAATTCTACTCTTTTCCTTGAGGGGATTCTTATCTTGATAGGCTCCACAACCTTAACTGGCAACTTGGAATTGCTTCTGTTCCTTGCTACACCAACCCTGGATGCCTCAGAAGCCCTTTCTATTCCCAAGACTCCTGAGAACAACACCACTGGGTACTTGGGGAGCACCGTATATAGATTCTCAAACCTTACCCATCCCCACATTTAGGGAATATACCTTCTCCCTTATCTCATTTTTTTACAGCACCAACTCTCATATCCTCCTATGCTCTCCCTTCTTTAACCAGGAAGGGTAATTCTATAGCTTCTGTAGTTTGCATGAGCTCTGAAACGGCATGACCTCATCCCTCTCAATACCCCTCCTTACAGGGGATTTTTGCAGAGAGCAAAAGTTCTGCACTTCACACAGAACCTCTAAACTTTGAGTGAACCCTGGACTGCAGGAGCCATCCAGAAAGCTTTAGAACCTTTTGAAGAACACTAGTAACCCTGAGTAGGATTACACAAGCTTTGCAGTTTTCAAATTTTATTTATTTATTTATTTATTTATTTATTTATTTAACACTTTTCTATACCGACATTCATGAATAGATTCATATCAAATCGGTTTACATGGAACATGGGGTAAACCATTTAACAAGAAGCAAAAATTACATATAACAAGGAGAAAGAACTTGGGGGGCTAGGGAAGCCGGAAAACAAAGGACAGCATAACTAAGTGTGAAAAACGTAACGCTGAGACTAGGCAGGGCGTCTAGTCAGGTAAGCGGAGTCTGATTCGGAGGTATATTGACGGTTTAGAAAAATTAGGGGGAGGCTTGAAGGAAAAGCCAAGTCTTAAGTTTACACAGCTTCCAATGAATAAGCCGTGCTACTTTGTTGTGCCTCTCTGTATACAGGCCTTCTGACATCACATCCGGCAACGAGATGTGTAACTGTTTCCAGTTCTGCTCTGCAGAATCTGCATTTGTACATTTTATCATTCTTTTCGATGCTGGCTAAACCATCTCATCTGCAGTCTACTATCCTGTGCTATAGTTACCAGTCTCTCATCCAGAGGTTTCAATTCACCTCTTCTCGACCATTGCTGTGCCGTTACTAAGTTTTCTCCCATTCTGTGTCTATGGAAAAAAAAAAAGCTTAGTTAATAAGGTCCCAAATTAGAAATAGCTAAAGGATCCATTTGTAAACATCAACCAGCTCTCTTTCTGATGGTAGGGATACTTAGCTGTATTTACCTCTGATTTGGAGATCACATCGTGTAATTACTGCTGTAAATCTATTTTGTGTCCACCTATACATGATATAATTTTGAAACGGAAACATATTGGCAGACGTTTACTCAATATTGTGCACTTGTAACTCTGCAATTAAACAGGTATGACATCAATGTCACTTTAAGATTATTTAAAATTATTTATATCCCGCACCCTCTGAATAGTTTGGGGTGGGTTATGGTTTTAGTACATAACAAAATCATATTGATTTAAAACCAAACCAATCAAAATCACAAATAGACAGTGATACGGACTATCACATAATCAACACCAGATAGCCCTGAGTCAAATAACAAAACAAGGGCTAATCTGTGATCTTGAAAGCGCCGAGTTGTAGAGGCCCTAATCCCCTTATTGCATAAGGGGGATTAATTAGCGCCTATACAACCCGCGTCCAACTGAGGGTTATACAGTGCGCTTGGCTGAGCGCAATGTATGGCATCGGCCCCAGAGTTTGTAAAGAAACACTTGGAGGACATTGCATGCAAATAGGAGGCTTTTTGGTTTCAGATCAAAGTGGAACCTTGTATTGTGTAGCTATAATATGGGTTGCTGTTCCCTTTGTGCATCACTTTGCATTTGTCCACATTAAATGTCATCTGGATGCTCAGTCTCCCTGTCTTGCAAGGTCCTCTTGTGATTTAACAATTTTGAATAAGTTTGTATCATTGGCAAATTTGATCACCTTATTCCCATTTCTAGGTCATTTATAAATATGAAAAAGTAGTGGTCCTAGTACAGATCCTTGGGGTACTCCACTGTTTACCTTTCTCCACTGAGAAAATTGACCACTTATTGGTATTCCACTTCTCTGGCACTTTAAAGCAGATTACATTCAGGTACTGTGGGTATTTCCCTGTCCCTGGAGAGCTCACAATCTAACGGGCCGGTACAGTAAAAAACGCGGGAGAGTGGGCGAGCGCCCGCTCTCCCGGTGCGCACACAGGCCACACTCCTGTGTGTGCGATACAGTAAATCAATTCAAATTAGGCCCGGTGATTAAAAAAGAGACGCTAGGGACACTAGCGTGTCCCTAGCGCCTCTTTTTGGACAGGAGCGGCGGCTGTCAGCGGGTTTGACAGCCGACGCTCAATTTTGCTGGTTTGGTTCTCGAGCCCGCTAACAGCCACGGGTTTGGAAACCGGACGCCGGCAAAACCAAGCATTCGGTTTTCAACCCGCGGGCCTATTTCAAATTTTTTTTTTTTTTTTTTTTTTACTTTTTAAAACTTTTGAGACCTCCGACTTAATATCTCCATGATATTAAGTTGGAGCGTGCACTTTCCCGGTGCCCGGAGAAATTAGCGCCTACCTTTTGGGTAGGCGCTAATTTCTAAAAGTAAAATGTGCGGCTTGGCTGCACATTTTACTTACTGAATCGCGCGGGAATACCTAATAGGGCCATCAACATGCATTTGCTTGTTGCGGGTGCTGTTAGGTTCGGGGGGGGGTTGGACGCGCTATTACCCCTTACTGAATAAGGGGTAAAGCTAGCACGTTGAAAACGCACGTCCAAATGCCAGCTAACAGTGCGCTCCATCGGAGCGCACTGTACTGTATCGGCCTGTAAGTTTGTACTGAGGCAGCTCGTACCACGAGACCAACCCCGTGGCAGCAGGAGATGTTTGGATAAACATGACTCTTGGTGCCCACCCCACAACTCTGCAGGCTGCCCTGGAGCCTGTGCTGTGGTGACTGAAGAGAGAGAGAGAGAGAGAGGATGTGGTGGCCGCCATTGGACTTCATCTTGCTGGCAGCTGAAGAAGAGGCCCTGGCACTGTTTGTGTATGTGTGGCTGGGTGAGAGCCTGTGAGTTTGATGTGTGTATGACTCGTGGGTGGGTGGGTGAGAGCCTGGGTGTGTATTTATAGGTTGGTAAGAGCCTGTCTGTGTTTGGGTGGAGGGGTATGGAGGAGAGCCGGTGTGAGGAAGTGGGAGCTTTTGTGTGTGAGCATAAATTTTATATAGCTCTCCATCCCCAAAACCACAACAATTTGAGTGGCTGGAAATCAAAAGATTCCAGGTATGAAGAGAAGGGGATTTTTAAAATCCTTATTAGTTTCATTGTTGGATGTTTGATATATTTGCTGTTTTGAAACATTTTATTGGTATTTTGGGCAATCTTATAAATATTTTTCTGAGAGTTTAATTATTGGATGTACTTTTCATCAATTATTTTAAATATTCTTTTTCTTTTTATATTTCTTTTTGTTTGTTGGTCTATTATTTTGCCTTTGGTAAGGGTCTGTTTGTTCTGTTTGTATGATTGAAGTGAAGGATTCTGTGGTGTATAGCTTCTGTGTAGGGGTCTTATAGCAGTCTATCTTGTTCTGTTTTCAATAGAAGGTGCATTGATTTTCTAAGGCCTGATGAAATATTTGCAGTGCTGCTCTTTCCTGGGTAAGATGTCCTGGAAGTTATTGTTTTGATACGGCAGACTTGTCTCTTGGGGTAAACTGTATGCTTTGCAGGCTGTGATTAGTTTTTATTGGATCTATAAAAGTATTGTCCAAAAATACTGTAGGTGCGTTATTGAGACAATACAGGACCCGTCTTTATATTTGAGTGTCTCTGATCTGACATCTGAAGAAGGGACTTAGGTAGTTTTAAAAGCTTTTGTACAATATTTTTAGGTATTTTTTTTCATTTTACAGGTATTTTAGGCAGTCTGGCTTGTTTTATTTCCTAAATAGGTGTATTGGTATGTTAGAGCCTGATGTAATATTTGCAGTGTTGCCTTTCCGTAGGTAGGATTGTAGTTTGAGTGCTGCAGTTAGTGCTATATTTGGTATGGGAGGTTTACTATATTGTAATTGTTCACTGCTTTTTGAGGCCCAAACCCACATCCATTACATGGAACATAAGAAAATGCCATACTGGGTCAGACCAAGGGTCCATCAAGCCCAGCATCCTGTTTCCAACAGTGGCCAATCCAGGCCACAAGAACCTGGCAAGTACCCAAAAACTAAGTCTATTCCATGTAACCATTGCTAATGGCAGTGGCTATTCTCTAAGTGAACTTAATAGCAGGTAATGGACTTCTCCTCCAAGAACTTATCCAATTCTTTTTTAAACACAGCTATACTAACTGCACTAACCACATTCTCTGGCAACAAATTCCAGAGTTTAATTGTGTGTTGAGTAAAAAAGAACTTTCTCCGATTAGTTTTAAATGTGCCCCATGCTAACTTCATGGAGTGCCCCCTAGTCTTTCTACTATCTGAAAGAGATGCGGCGACCAGAATTGTACACAGTATTCAAGGTGCGGTCTCACCATGGAGCGATACAGAGGCATTATGACATTTTCCGTTTTATTCACCATTCCTTTTCTAATAATTCCCAACATTCTGTTTGCTTTTTTGACTGCCGCAGAACACTGCACCGACAATTTCAATGTGTTATCCACTATGACACCTAGATCTCTTTCTTGGGTTGTAGCACCTAATATGGAACCCAACATTGTGTAATTATAGCATGGGTTATTTTTCCCTATATGCATCACCTTGCACTTATCCACATTAAATTTCATCTGCCATTTGGATGCCCAATTTTCCAGTCTCACAAGGTCTTCCTGCAATTTATCACAATCTGCTTGTGATTTAACTACTCTGAACAATTTTGTGTCATCTGCAAATTTGATTATCTCACTCGTCGTATTTCTTTCCAGATCATTTATAAATATATTGAAAAGTAAGGGTCCCAATACAACAGGACATCACTGTGAAGCATTGCTCATTTTGTATGTAAGCTGTGGAAGTATTTCTAGCTGAATACCAGCTATAAAGAAAGGACAAACTTGGATTCCCGTGTTTCTCAACTCTGTCTCCTTTGACCCAAAGGCACTTGGATTACCAGTGGCTAAATGCACCATCTCCAGCTGGATAGCGCAGTGCATCAAATTCTGTTACGACAAACAGAAACTACAACTACATTCAGAGCCTAAAGCTCACCAAGTCAGAGCAGTAGTAGCCTCATTGGCACACCTAAAGAATGTGCAACCCATAGATATTTGTAAGGCAGTTACATGGTCATCGCTTCATACCTTCACATCTCGCTACTGCCTTGACCAACAAGCAGCCACTGATGCGAAGATAGGGCAAGCCATCCTGCAATCTCTATCCACTTGTATTCAGTGACTGCCACAGGATCCAAGATCACGTACGAACATATATATTATGAACAACATGATCGGGAGCGTGGGACTCCCATGACAGATTGGCTAATTCAGCCCTGCTATCTACGGAAACACCGTTTACGGTAACAAACTTGCTTTTTTACCCCTTATACAGTAAGGGGTAATAGCGCGTGTCAAACACGCGGCCAATCTCCGCCCCCGAAACTAATAGTGCCCGCAACAAACAATGCATGTTGATGGGCCCATTAGTTATTCCTGCGCGATACAGAAAGTAAAATGTACAGCCAAGCCGCACATTTTAATTTCGGGCTGGCACTGGGGAAGTGTACAGAAAAGCAGAAAAACTGCTTTTCTGTACACCCTCCGACTTAATATCATAGCTCAATTTTGCTGGCGTCAGTTTTCTGAACCCGTGGCTGTCAGCGGGTTCGAGAACAGATACTTGTAAAATTGAGCATCGGCTGTCAAACCCGCTGACAGCCACTGCTTCTGTCAAAAAGGAGGCACTAGGGACGTTTTAGTGTCCCTAGCGCCTCATTTGCATGCGGGCCGATACTGAATTGCACGCCTAGGACACTGGCTGCTCGCCGGCTCTCCTGAGCTGCTTTCTGTATCGGCCTGAAAGAGCAGATTCTTTCAAAACAGCTGATGAATGGAATATCCATTTCAAGACTTTCTAGATACCAATAAAATATTTCAAAACATCAGACACAAAGGTCCAATAATGAAAAATAATGATACAAAAAATGTTTTGCTCTGATACCTGGGAACATTTTGATATTCAGGTGCCCTGAGATTGTTTTGAATTAGCAAGAGGAGGGATGGTTTGCTTGCAACTCTCTCGCTCGCTCACATATACACATGCTTTTTCTCTCTCACTTATATAGGCTCTTAATTACACATTTACACACATGCTGTTTGTCTTTTCACGCTTACATACACAGGCTTTGAATCACACACATACATGCTGTCTTTTTCTCTCACACACAGGCTCTCAATTATATACTCACATGCTCCCTCATCTAAACCAGCTCTGTCCCACACAGACACACATGCGCTCTCTCTCTCTTACTTATACACACAGGCTCTTAATCATACATACACATGCTCTCTCTCACACACAAATACTCTTTCACATATACAGGCTCTCAATCATTCACATACATTCTGTCTCACTGGCGTGCACACACTCAGGATCTCAAACATATACTTGCTCATTCACTCACTCCCCCCCCCCCCCCCCCCCCCCCCCCAACTAGCGGAAGCAACAGCCTCCTCCACTTCCAACTCTAAAGGCAGCAACAATCTCCTTCATTTTCAGCCTTCGCAGAGAAAGGAGTCCCATCGGCCGCGGGGGTTGATGTTGTTCCTCATTTTACTCTGAGCTGCACTGCTCATCCTTCAGGCCGCGCCTCTCTTCTTTCCTTCGGGCCGATACTGAGCGCACTAGCATGGTCTCTTCTTCCCGTGCCCTGGGATGGTCATAGTTTGTCTTGAAAGCCACTCATAAAGCAGGTCACACTCTAGCTAAATTTGCTAATACAAGTAATTCCCTAATCAATACCTCACACACAATATTGCCTTGGTCTGATCATCAATTAATAAACGAATATAGCCTTCATCAACCAAACCCTTAATAGAATTGACAATAAGCTTACTTTTAACTTCAGGGAAAAGATAGAAATGGAAGTACTTGCTGAAGCAATAGAAAAGACGATCCATGAACTAAATCAGACCAATCTATCATCTGCTTTTGAGTCCTGGGATAAGTTAGCCAATGACAAAGCTGAAAACCTCAGACCTGTCCAGACAAAACCTATTAAAGATAGGAACAACTTCAAGCAAAAGAAGCCCTGTTACAATGATTAATTAAGAAGCACCAAACAGAAACTTAGAAAATTAGTGAAACAATGGAGGAAATGCCTATTTGTGGAATCTCTAGAAAAATATACATTTTTTCTTACTAAAATAATGTACACTAACCAATAAAGGAAAAATTGCTTTGCTAAGCAAATTCAGTTATAATTCCAAACTGCTCTTTGAGACGGTTAAACATTTAATTAAAGACTCGACATCATCCATCTTGATAAACTATTTATTTTTTTATTTTTATTTTAAACTCTTTTCTATACCATCGTTAAGCTAGAAGCCGTCACAACGGTTAACAATAAGGCACTTAAAATAATGTTGCTTAACTGTTATTTTAACCTCTAGTCAGGTGCCTGTAAGGTATAAGATGCTAGGTGAGGTATGTTTAGGTTTATCAGGTCTGTTCAAAATGATTAATAATCTAGATGTTATCTATTACTGCTTAAAAGTAAAAAAAAAATAAAATACTCATGAGTCAAAGCACAAACTCATCACTTTCTACAATTCTTTAGATTCTATTCTCCATTCTCTTTGTGGTATGCTTGTTTAAATAGCCATGTTTTTAGGTTCTTTTTGAATAGTTTGATGTCTTTTTGCAATCTGATGGCATGGTGTTCCATAATGTAGGCCCTGCTAATGATAGGGCTCTATCCCTTACTTGAGTTAGTCTTGCTGTTTTAACGGAGGGAATAGTTAGTAATGCCTTGTTTGCGGATCTTAGGTTCCTGTTGGGTACGTGTACTTTCAGTGCAGTGTTTTAGCCATTCTGTTTTTTTCGACATGGATTAATTTATGTATGGTACATAGTGATTTATATTGTATTCTCTGTTCAATGGGTAGCCAGTGTAGTTCAATTAGGGTGTCAGTGATATGGTCCCTTCTACTTTTTCCAGTCAGAATTCTTGCCGCTGTGTTTTGCAGTATCTGGAGTGGTCTAATTGTTGTGTATGGTAAACCCATGCGTAGGGCATTACAATAGTCAGTGCTTGCAAAGATTAATGCTTGTAGCACCGATTGGAAGCTGGCTGTTGTTAGCATGGTTTTAATCTCCTTAGAGCCCTATGTTTGTTGTAACCTTCTCTTATTTTAACTATAACTTCACAAAGGCCTCCTGCAATGAATATGCCACCACACTCATTGACAAAGTTTAATAAGTTGAAAAAACAATTCAAGATCAGTTCTCCAACAAAAACACCTGAAGAATCAATACATAGTGAAGTAGTCCACATTCGACAGAGTATCGAAACTGGAAATCAATCAAATCATTGCTAAAATTAAACCTGCTACTTACGTGACTCTGCTACTCTGTAACAAGTACACCATGTTATCACTCAGACATTTACAACCTTAACTAACCATTCACTATCAGAAGGAATTATACCACATGAATTAAAACAAGTGGTGATAAAGCAGATTCTTAAAAAAAAAGAGAGTGGTAGAACTGATTGGGTCAACTATCGTCCAATATCCAACTTGCAGTTTCTAGCAAACGTTCTCGAGAAAGCAGTGTTATGCCAACTTGTAAATCACCTGAAAGATCAAAATATTCTCTACCCAAATCAATTTGGATTTAGGAAACATCACTCCTTTCATTAACAGACTCTGTTTCACGATTACTTGACGCAGGTGAATCTTATTGCCTTATGCTAATTTGTCCTAACAGCCACCTTTGACACTGTGGACCATAACATATGCCATCAGATGAGATACATAGGGAATGACGGCATAGTTGTCAGTTTACTTCATTTCTATCGAACAGAACATTTTGTCAAACTGGGCAACCATATATCTGACACTTTCCAATGCGATACAGGGGTTTCGCAAGGCTCAGCCCTCTCAGCAACATTATTCAATATTTACATGCTCCTACTGTGTAAATTATTGACAAATCTAGGAATAACTTTCTTCTTATATGCTGATGACTTACTTTTACATCCCACTCTCCAGATCATTTGAAAACAGCTTATATTTATCTACCTATATGAAAGCAATACAACACGAACTATCGCAACTTAAACTGACATCAAACCCTAAAAAGACTGAAATCATTTGGCTAAATAGAAACTCAACAGTTAAATCTGCCCTAGACCTGGGTAACTTTTCAAATTAATCCCTCCAATCAAGTACAAGGTTTAGGTGTACAGCTCAATGAGAACCTCACAATGAAAATGCACATCAGTAAATTAAGATAGGTTACACCAAGCTATGTATACTATATCGCCTGAAACTATTAACTTTTGCAGACTTCTGTATTGTATTGCAAACTTTAATCTTCTCAAAACTTGACTACTGTAACTCCTTACTACTAGGTCTTCCAGCAAGTCACTTAAAACCACTACAACTACTACAAAATGCTGCAGCAAGACTATTAAGATCTAGGAAATATGATTCCGTGCTGATAACACTACATTGGGTACCAGTACAATCCAGAATCTACTATAAAGTATTTACAATTTTCAACAACATTCACTTCAATAACACCGGCTTATTAGGAGTGACACTACAACCTTACAACCCTCAAACACTAAGATCTCAAAATAAAGGACTATTGTCTATTCTCACAATACGGTGCACACATCTGACGCAAATTAGAGATCGAGTGTTTTCAATAGCAGGTCCAAAACTCTGGAATTCCTTGCCCGAGGTGTTATGCATTCTACCAGAAAGAAAAAGATTTAAACGCAAACTAAAAACATGGCTATTCAAAAACGCATATATAATTTAACTTTAAAACATCAGAATACACAGAACCACAAAAATAAGGACAAAATAAAATAGAATCTTGAAGAACAAATCAAACGAGAGAATGGAAGATTCTCAAAACAACTCACGGACTATGACATGAAAACTATTTTGTTTGTAATTATCCTTACTCTTTGCCTCATGTACTAGATCAGTTTTAAAATGTACTAGTACATATATCAATTTTAATATATGTTAAATATGTTAATATGTTAAAAATGTACTAGTACATTTCTCTTGATATCAGTGCCTGACTGTGAATACCTCCTCTATAACTAACTTGTTTGTTGGCTGTGTTTTATAATTATGAATGTCAATTTGTAAACTGTTGTGATCTACACATGGAATGATGGTATATAAAATGTCTAAAACACATGAGATTTTCTGTCAGTAAGCAAGCTGAATTAGCCATTATGTCAATGATGGTCATCCGGCGGCACCAATGGACTCGCTCTCCTAGCTGGTAGAGGTTTGAGCTCCACGAAGTCTGTGCAGGAATTGTCTCATCAGCCTCCTCGGTCATTTTTTTTGTCTGAGCACAAATTACAAATTATTTTTCTTAAAACTTCTTAAATTAATTATTTTTCATCATTAATAGTTGCCTCACTTCCCCTGCAACACCCACAACAGCATATTTCAGTGCTACAAAAAAAAAATGTTGGGCTAGAAGAAGGGGATAGTGAGTAGATTGAAAAACTGAATCTGAGGAAAGGTGATATCCCTACTGATGACTCAGGCTGGAGCATGACCCAAAAAATTGCTATTCTTGTGGAAGGATGTCCCTGTGCTCCTACTGTTCCAGGGTGATTCGCATCAAGGAGCTGCATAAATCTCTTTTGAGTTGCAGCAGGTTCTCTTCCTGTAATGAAGTATCATCTGACTTGTCAGGGAAAGAGTTGAACAGGGTTTCTCAAAGACTTCCCTGTTGGCTCAAGCTTTCATCAAAGAAGTGGCAACACTCTGAGCCATTGGAGCCTACATTGAAGAAGCAGATGTACTCAAAACGCAATGCTGTGGTATTGGCACCATCAACGCAACCATTGTTGGGACAAGGTGCGTCAAAGCATCCTGCTACGCTGGTTTGGGATGACTGATGCGCATTCAGCCTGTGCAGTCTGCACATGGAAGCCTGCGAAGCGAGCAGCCCATGCTTTGATGCTCTCTGAGGCATCCATGAACTGCCCACATGGTGAATCCAGTGCTCTGATGCATGACACAATGATGCATAGTGCACATAGTGCAATTCCGATGCAGTTGACGCTTCCATTGACACATTCTTGCTCTGCGCAGACTTCCTCAAAGATCAATCAATGCTGTCAAAGCAGTTTCTTTCTAAAGCGTCCAGACGTTCCTCTTTATTGAAGATGTTGATGCATTAAGTTAAAGGCCTAGCTCATCAAGCTGCTCTACTACCATACCTATATGCAGCCCATCCAAGATCTACAGTGGAAGAAGTAGGGTTACCTCTGCCCCCTCTAATAACAGTCCTCACGCTATGTAGGTTACTTGAAGAGGATCTGCATTTGTAAACACTGGATCTGGTGTGTTCCATAATTCCACTTGCCTCCAACAAACTTGTTCAGATGCAGGAACCTATCCTACTCTCCAAAGAGGGTGTTATACCACCCATGCCAGGTCATCAAACACATCAGTCATTTGACCAGATAACAGGTTTGGTGTATAGTTTCTTCCCTGACCAAGGAGATAGAAAGAACTTTCCAGCCTCATACTCTCCACCATTACTGTAGTTTGATTCCTTGGACTGGAATCCAAATCTCCCCTCTTGGCCTGAACACATCATCAGAACAAGCAATTTGGGATTCTCCATCATTGCGCACACTAGCAGCGGAATCCAGTTCGTTGGAGGCAATGGACGAGGGCACATCCCCCCCTCAGGGGCCACCAGAAGAACCTCTTTGTTCTCCTTCTTCCTCATTGGCGTCCTGGATAAGTGAGCCCATGCCAGTAGGTTCAGATAAAGACTCTACATGGACAGACTCTTCTGACCCACTTCTGCATCATCCCAAACACCCTTTGCCACTGGAAGGTCTGTGGGAAAAGATGGCATCCGTAAAGAAAAAGACCCCACTCAGATTTACTTGGTCTTCTAATTCTGCACACCTCATCGGAGCCAATGGCTTTTCCAGTCCATAACACCCTCAATGTATTGCAAATGAGAATGTGGGAAACACCTATTTTGGGCATTCCTACAGTTAGGTAGTTTGACCTGATGTAGAGTTCAGACATCCCTGGGATTTGGCATTTAGTTGCCACACCAGTCATTTAGTAGTTGAATCTGCTATGATAAAATCGAAAAAGACAAGAATCCACTCATCTTTGTCACCAGTGAAGGATCATAGACTGCTTGACAACTTTGGCAAGAAAGTCTTTCAAAGCTACATGCTTGCTACTCTCATCACTATCCATGCGTTCTATATGGTGTATTATCTCTTCGACTGTATCCAGAAGCGTAAATTTCTTCTACAGTATACATAAGGTGGTAGCTATTATCTCCAATTGCTTTTAGATACAGAGGGCATCAGTCACCACCTTTGGTCTGAGTATGAGTGTTTGACTCAGTTTCACATACTTTCTCAGCCTCCATAAGGGTTCAACATATGATGTGACTGAGAGTGAGCAGCATACTTGAAGATATCCATGAGAATTTGGCAAACCTATTTGGTGAAAAGCTCAGGTAAACAGTTGCTCAAATAAAGATCGGAATGTAGCGGGACAATATTTCAGTTTCTTCTGAGCAGCCCTCTACTTGGAGATGTTCCTTCTTCCCATAAAAGCATCCATTCTAGCACAGATGGCCTTATCGCTGTTTTTAACAGTACTGCCTGCTGCTGCTTCCTGTACAGTGTCAATAGCACTTCTGGCCATACCCTGAGAGTGGGAACATCGTCAAGCCAAAATCCACACAACAGGCCCAACCCAAACCAGGGCCCAGTTTTTGATTCCTGAGAGCAATCCTTACCTCCATTCCAGTGGAGGGGAGAATTCAGACCACCTTAGAAATGTGACATCACATCACCAAGGACCTCTAGGTTTTCAAGATTATGCAGTTTAGATAGCATTTTCATTTCTCCTGTCTACCATCCCTCCTGCATTGTGCCATTTACAATCCAGAAACGTTTCGCATGCCTCGGCTCTGCCTAGAAATCCAGTCACTTCAACAGTGAATGATAGAGCCGATCCCTGTGTCCCAAAATGGCCAGGGCTTCTACTCCTGATATTTCCACATCTCCAAGAAGTCAGGAGAATTGAGGCCCATTCTGAACTTAAGACATTTGAACAAACCTCTGTTCTGAAAAAAAATTCAAAATTAATCCCCTAACATTATCCTTTACATACAAAAGGACGAATTGATGTGTGCCCTGGACCTTAAAGGATGTATATTTATTTATTTATTTATTTATTTAAGGTTTTTATATACCGGCAATCATGAGGACATATCTTGCTGGTTTACATGAAACGGGGTGCATTAAATACATCAAACTAAAACTGTGGTGATCGAAGGAAACAGTTACAATTAACAAGGGTACAGAACTTGGAGAAGAAGGAAGAGATAGGAAAGAATAACTGGTTAGACAAAATACAAATTAAATTAATTAAATACTATGTACAAATGGTATTGTTAATGGTTGAATGTTTTGGGGAGTCCTCATGCTTCCCATTGGCCCTACATTTTTGTTTCAAAGGGGATTTTTCCTGCTACTAATACAAGGTACTCCCTTTTGGTCTATCGATAGCTCCAAGAATCTTCATGAAATGACTCATGATGGTAACGGCACATCTCTATTTCATGGAATACAAGTTTTCTTGTACCTAAGTGACTGGCTAGTCATGGCAAGATTTTTGGGAGGAAATACTCAGTTCCCTGCAGGACATAATTTTTCTTCTCCAATGCATTTATTTATTTATTTATTTAAAACATTTTATATACCGACTTTCACAGACAAAGTCTGACCAAGACGGTTCACAACTTCAAAATATAAAAAAAACTAAAGAAGATAATTAAACAAAAAAAAACCCAAAAAAAACCTACATAACAAAATCAATAGATAAAAATAAAGTAAAAAGATGGAAAAAAATACAATGTATAATTATAATCCCTAATTCTTTAACATAACTTATACTAAAATTTATAACTAAAACAAGAAAAGTCAGAAAAAGTTAAGAAACCAGAGACCAGTGTTATCACAAGGTTAGCAAAAACAAGCTATTAAGCTCTATGTATGTATAATATACATCCACTAGTATTATGAAGATCTTTGTGGAAAGATATTCGTTTCCTCAATTCCTGCAAAGGCCATTTTAAATAGGTAGGTTTTCAAAACCTTCTTGAATTCATTGTGATCAGTGATTAATCTTAGTGTATTTGGGATCGAGTTCCAAAGAATGGGTCCCGCCACTGAGAACGCTCTCTCTGGTTATATTCAATCTGGCCAGCCTAACCGTGGGAACATCAAGTAGATACTTGGTGGTAGATCTGGGCTTTCTAGTCCAATTTGAGAAATTGTATCTATTCCCCACTCAGAGGTTTAAGTTCATTGGAGCTTGGACAGACTCTCCACAAACGAGAACATTCATACTACCTTCAGAATGAAAGAACATCTTCAGATCACTCATTCACAAACGAATGTCCTCTCCATACTCAACAACCAGCACACTCTTGCTGGTCTTGGGGAATATGGTGGCAGTTATCCATGTGGGCTTGCTGACCTACCTCCGCATCTGTTACCTTCAGTGGGGACTACATATTCAATGGGATCAGCTAACTCTACCACTCTTGACTGTGGTACGGGTCACAGACGACATGAAGAGAGTTGCACTTTCCAGTTCTCCGGGGGGGGGGACATTCGAAGAGGAGCTCCTTCATCAAGAAATGCTGATTATGGATGCATCCTCCAGAGGATGGGGAGCTCACACAGGGTCTGTCCAAGGGTTCATAAAGTCCATTTTCTTACTTCCAAATATGGCCAATCTGGGAAAGAGAAGTCCAGTGCCGCTGGATAACGTCACCCACGTGTAAGGGTTAATTCTTTTCAGCTATCTACAACAAACTCCATTTATGGCAAGCAAATTTGCTTACACTGCTCCTCTCTGACCAGAACTGTTTCTATAATCATTTTTTTTTTTTTTTTTGAGACGGAGGAGTTGGGTGATTACAATAGCAATCACATTTACATTGATTCTGCTAAATTTGGATGTATATAAAAATGCTCAGGAGTAAATCTCTACAGGACAGTGCTTTGAATTAAGCTGAATCTGTTTTGCAACAACAACAACAAAAAGCCTGAGATTTGGCTGTTTCTTGGTAATTTGGCAGAATTGAGGCTTTTATCTGTAAACGACTAGTTGTGGAACTAATTCTGCTTGCTCATATAGAAATGTGTGGTTTTATAAGTTGTTTAAACTGTTCATATTTTGGTATTTTCAGGAGGATCCTTCATTGGAAAGACATTTTAAAGGCCACAGAGATACAGTTACTAGTGTGGATTTTAATGCCAATATGAAGCAGTTAGGTAAGAGATCTTTTCTTGTGGTTTGGAAACCAATTTGACAGTCACCGATTGGGTCCAAGCTTGGGGGGAGGGGGAGGGGAAGCGGAGCATGGATCTTAATCTACCCTCTTGAAAATAACTTTGGTCAATGACAAGCAATTTTCTAGGGGTGTGCATTCGTATTGACCGCATATGTAAAACGCTACGCATATTTTTTTTTTTAACTTAAAAAAGTGATGTGACAAACGATCGGATTTCCCACATATCCAACATAGCTATGTTGGATATGTTGGAAATCGCGATTGTTGAGCCAAAATAAAAATTTAAACCCCCTCACCCTCCTTAATCCCCCCCCCCCCAGACTTACCACAACTCCCTGGTGATCGAGCGAGGAGTGAGGACGCCATTTCTGCAATCCTTGGCGAGAAGCATGTGACGTCGGCGCCACGTCGAGTGACGCGGCGTCACGTGATTCCCGGCGAGTTCGCGCCGGAAGGCTCGTTCGGCCCAAAAGGAACTTTTGGCCAGCTTGGGGGGGAGGCCCCCCCCAAGCTGGCCAAAAGTTCCTTTTGGGCCGAACGAGCCTTCCGGCGCGAACTCGCCGGGAATCACGTGACGCCGCGTCACTCGACGTGGCGCCGACGTCACATGCTTCTCGCCAAGGATTGCAGAAATGGCGTCCTCACTCCTCGCTCGATCACCAGGGAGTTGTGGTAAGTCTGGGGGGGGGGATTAAGGAGGGTGAGGGGGTTTAAATTTTTTTTTGCACATATGGACATATACCCAACTCATTTAATTTTTTTTATGTCCATATTGACCGCAAATGGGACCCCCTTTGGACATATGGACATAAACCTTTGCTCTGCACATCCCTACAATTTTCATTAGGCTTCATGTTGAAAAGCACTAGAAAATGCATGCAGAAGCATAATTAATTTTGTCATTCGATTGTGATTATCACAGTGAAGTCAACTCCACAAAGAGCATGTTCTGAGATTTATATCTCATTTCATTGTACAGAAACTGGGCATATAAAGAGAATAATTTCAACTAATAAAATTGAAATCACAGAGCAGTCACACACAGATAATTATTTTTAATACAAATGGGGTTTTTATTGGTGCACATGTCTGTATCTTTTTTTTATTTTTTTTTATTTTTGTGCCTATAGCTTTCAGCTCAATAGAAACTTGGAGCTATGGCACCATGAACTTTTTTTTTATTTTTTGAAACTTTTTTATTTTATAAAAACCTTAAACTTTAGCATTCACAGCAAATACAATGCCAAATATATAAGAAAATAGTAACTCCATATGTGATGTTTCTTTACAACTCATGAATTTACTTACAAATATAAAAGCCTTGCTCTCCTTCCCCCCCCCCCCCCCCCCCACCCATTAGTGAATAGCGTTTCCATCCAAAATTCAAGTCCCCTTGTGCATCCATTGGGATGCACTCAAGGCAATCCCCCCCCCCCCCCCCCCCCCCCACCCCCCCCCCCCCCCCCAATTATGGCCCTTTTCTGTCAATTCTGAGACACCCAGAAGGGTGCCCACATTTTATCATACAAAAAGATTGTCTACAAAGCATGTATATAAGCTTTTCGACCAAGGCTATCTCGTGGATCTGAAGGCAACAGCATGCTAATGTAGGAGCAACTTTAATGACCACCAGCATGAATCAGGTGGCCATTAAGTTGAAGCTTTTCTTGACTTAAATTATGATGATGCCACCTACCCAACAAGCAGAGGGAAAGTTCTATCTGACCTCTCCTCCCAAAATGGCCTTCATCTCTTGTCCCACCTGTTTCCAGAAGTTCTCCACTAAGGGACATGCCTACCATACATGTAAGTATGCACCCACTTGCCCCACCCTCTCCAACACAAATTAGATGCCCCACTGAGAATTTGAAATAATATACCAGAAATCTATATGTCCTGTGAATAAGCTTCACCATTAGTTCTACTCTTTCTACACAAGGAGATTGTGTGAGCCTTTTTCCATACCTCCTTCTATTGAGTCGCATTCAATTCTAAATGGTGATCCTTGTTCCACAGCACTTCTAAACTAAGTGAGGGATCACTTGCTATCTGACACTCCAGCACGGCCTTATAAAACATTTTGATTTCCCTCCTTGGCATATTCTCTCGGGCAATAACTTGCTGTACTGGGTTAAGTACCTGTCTTTCTCATCCCCCCTTCTCTCATAAGTCTCCCAGCTCTACCCTCAATCTTTGATAGAAAGGCTCCGACTCCCTTAGAACCCCTATAATCTTCCTTAAGATCCAGGAAGGATCTCATTTGAGCATCTTCTTCCTCCCATAGTTGACCTAAGAATGCTAAGCCCTGATTCCACCATGTAGCAGCCGACACTATGTAGTGTAGTGCACAGTAATTTCAGATTTCTCCTAATAGGCATAATTCCTGACAGCTGCTGTGAGAGGAAAACCCAAGGATCTATTCACAGTTTTCAAAATATTCTTGATGTGCAATGTGTGTGGACTCACTCTGCTTATTATGCTACCAGCACGAATAAGCAGGCTGCAGTAATATCGGCAAATCCTGTCCTCCTGCCAGCCCTACTTCCAACAGGTACCAGGGCATCTCCAGGTTCCTATGAAACCAGTCAGCCCCACGGCCCCGTAGTAACCCTGCAAGTAGGGAAGAGACAACCCCCCACCCCCTCCACACACACATACACACACACACCCTCTTTTGGTCTCCACAGTGTCCTGAACTTAATGTGTGCTTTTTTTTATTCTGCTATATAAATTTCCCTAATGTCCCCTGCAATGATGCAAAGAACCCATCTGGCAAGTAACACAGAACATGCTGAAACAAATATCTTAATCTGGGAAGTACATTCATCTTCAATACATTTATTCTGCCTGACCATGGTAGGAATTTGTCATCCCATTCCCACAAATCTTTCTGTAAATGATTGACCACTATCGCAATATTGTGTTTTATATAGGTCCACAGACTTCTTGGCCACCCATATCCCAAGATATTTAATCCCCTCTCTAGCTAACTTAAAATTTGGAAAACATGAAGGGATCCCACCTACTGTCATAGGCCAATGGGAAATACCTCTGATTTTGTATAGTTAAATCTTATAACCAGAAACCTTACTATAGGTGGCAAGGGTCTGTAACGCTCTTGGACCTGTTTTTTTTTTTTTTTGGTAGATTCAAAACAAAGCACCTCATCTGCGTATAGAGAAATATGAAGATCCTGACTTCCACCTTAAATCCTTTAATATCCACAGATGATCTTATCCTCACTGATAATACCTTGATGGCTACATTGAACAGTAATGGGGATAAGGGGCATCCCTTTCTACTGCCTCGTAGCACTGGAAAAGGAGCTGAATTCACACCATTAGTCAATATATATGCTCTAGGGTGTGAGTATAGAGCCCTTCTTCTCTACTGTTAATTCCCAACTCTGTTTTCCACCTGGTTGCATCATATGCTTGGAAAAGACTTCAGGAGCTGGTGTCATGCTCCTTCTCTTGCCTTATTTAAATTCCATCTTTAAAATCCTTTTTTTTTTTTTTTTTTTGAGGCTGTTTTTATTTTTTAATCTGATTGTCTCACAGCCTCATTTTAACCATTTTCTTAAATGAAATTCCCAAAGTATTTTTTGCCCTGTATGTTTGTCTTGATTAGATAGTCCCTGCTCAGTAGAGTTTACAATCTCTTAATGTTTTTTGTACAGCCCTTCATACGTCAAGTAGCACTATAGAAATGTTTAATAGAAGTAATTGTTTGGTCTACACTCAAGAACTGAGAGGGCAACTTTCAAACTAATTGTAGAAATGTAAAGTCTGTGGGTACTTTACCTGTAGACTTTGTTAATTTTCAAAGGGGAAAAGTTCCTTTTTGAAAATAGCTAGAAAAGGTATGTACACAGACCTGTACCTGCTAATTGTTGGGCCGATACAGTAAAGTCCGCGGGAGAGCGGGCGAATGCCCACTCTCCTGTGCGCACGATTCACTATTCAAATTAGGCCCGGCGGTAAAAATAGGCAAAAGGAGGCGCTAGGGACACTAGTGCATCCCTTGTGCCTCCTTTTGGACCGGAGCGGCGACTGTCAGCGGGTTTGACAGCAGATGCTCAATTTTGCTGTCGTCGGTTCTCGAGCCCACTGACAGCCACGGGCTTGGAAACTGGACGCCGGCAAAATTGAGCGTCCGGTTTTTGACCCGACAGCCACGGGCCGACTGCAAAATTTTTTTTTTTTTTTACTTTTGGAAACTTTCGGGACCTCCGACTTAATATCGCCATGATATTAAATCGGAGGGTGCACAGAAAAGCAATTTTTACTGCTTTTCTGTGCACTTTCCCGGTGCCCGAAGAAATTAGCGCCTACCTTTTGGGTAGGCGCTAATTTCTGAAAGCAAAATGTGCGGCTTGGCTGCACATTTTTGTTTTCTGAACCGTGCGGGAATACCTAATAGGGCCATCAACATGCATTTGCATGTTGCGGGCGCTATTAGGTTTGGCGGGTTGGATGCGCATTTTTGGCTCCTTACTGAATAAGGGGTAATGCTAGCACATCAAACGTGTGTGCAATAGAGGGTTAACAGTGCTCTCTGTTGGAGTGCACTGTACTGTATTGGCCCGAAAGTGAGTACTTTTTACAGCAAAATTATGCATGCAATTATGTGTTTGCGTAATTGCTAACTCCGCCCAACCTCCACCCCGAAAAATATCTTTGCTCTCTGGAGTGGATCTAAAAGAGGCATGTTGATGTTAGTGCTGGTTTTCACTATTGTTTTAGAGTACATTTTTCAGCAGTAACTTAATTCTGGTTTTCTTAACACTAGAGGTTAACTGCTGGCCTGAAGTGGAGTAAGCTCGCATCTCTGGTAGCAAATGTTTATTCTATGTCTGTGCCAAACAGTTTGCACTCTTTTGTGCCCAAGTCAGGATGCTCTGTGCCAGAAGTACATACTGTTTGGCTTTAGGTGTCTGCCCCAGAGAGTTTACCCTTTTCATTTTACTTGGCATACCTTGTCCAAATGCACAACACCAGTTTTGCATGCAAGGCTGTTTTGTGTATTTATTTCTATTTATATGCCGCCTATACCTAAGCCCTAGGCATCTCTCATCAAAACACACAGTAGCTCAATCTGTGGTACAAAAACAAAATAGAAAAGAACAAGTAAACAAAGCTTCCAACTTGAATCAGTCTGACATCACACTCCTGGTTACAATCCTGCCAGTTTTCAGCACCTACCATCCTAAGCCTGTTTTTTAAAGTGGTTTTTAAAGGACCTTGCCGCATTAGTGCAGATTTTCATATTAACTTACATTTTTAGAGCTTTTTTCATTTTCTGTCTAAGCAGGTTGAATTAGCCATGCTATTCTGGGTGTCGTCACAAATGGAGCTATATGGACATAGTTTAGTCTTGAATCAGAGTTTTGAATCTGCTGCGCCTGCGCGGTGCTTCCCATGCGAAGCGCGCAGCAGTCTCTTCATTTTTTTCTTTTCCGTGCTTGGGCACAGATGTATTTCGTAGTTGCTCTGCATCTCTTCAGTTTTCTTCTTTTCTTCTTACTGTGCTTTGTGGTAGCGATTTCCCAAAACAGCACTTTTCAGTGCTAACATGTCTGCAGAAAACCCAGGCTTCAAGTATTGTCCGTGCAGACAGATAATGTCAGTCACTAACCATCACAACTGTTGCTACATCTGCCTAGGTCCTGATCACGACCAGGCAGCCTACAGGGACTGTGGCCACATGTCTCCTAGGGCGAGGAGACAGAGGGCTATGCACTCTGTCCACTTGTTGCTGGGCCTGAACACCACTCCTCTCAATGTCACCAGAAGGGCATCTTCGGTAGAACCCAGAGGTAGGAAGCATCCTCTGTCCCCAGAGGCCAAGGTTGCTAAAGCACCTAAAAGGCCAAAATCCAGTTCAGGGGAACGACCCGATAAGTGATTAGAAGCACCAACATAGGGTCGGGGCCGAGATGCGCCGGAGAAGGAACGTGCTATCACCTCAGAGCACAACGCACTGGCATTAGCTTCAAAGCAAGACCCATCCACGCGGCCCTCGATACATGACGCTCTGAAGGAGCCTCCGCATGACACATGAACGCAGGCTCAGGTGCATACAGTGTCAAGGACTTCGGCACACTCCTCCCTCCATCTGCAGCCTGGATGTTGAACACGAGATCCTACAAAGTCTAACTCTTCCTGCAGATAACCATAGAATTATCATAGCGGCAAGGAAACCATCGGCTAGACGTAACTACTTTTTCAAATGGAAAAGATATGCTGAGTCGTGCCACTTTGGGACAGTAAACCCTTCTCTTCATCTCCCAAAGGGATCCTCTGTTATTTACTCCACCTTTCGGCGTCAGGCCTAGCAACATCATCGGTTAGAGTCCACCTAAGTGCTATAGCAGCTTACCATGAAAGGGAAAAGGACTTCTTGGTGGCTTCACACTCCTTGACTTCTTGTTTCATGAGGGGTCTCTTTAATCTCCATCCTCCAATCCTTAAGCCTCCAGTTCCCTGGGACTTGAACGTAGTTCTCAGAACTCTTATGAGTTCTCCGTTCGAATACCTGCAGTCTGCTTATTTGAAGTATCTCACCTGGAAAGTTTTTTTTTTAAGTTATCACCTCTGCCTGCAGAATGAGTGAACTTCAAGCTTTGGTTCACTTCTCTCCCTGCTTACAGTTTTATCATGACAGAGTAGTACTTGGGACTCATCCCAAATTCCTCCCTAAAGTTGTCTCTGCCTTTCACATCAATTGGGATATTTCATTGCTGACCTTTTTTTCCAAAACCACGCAACAACAAAAGGGAAGCCCTGCAACGTTCTTTGGACTGTAAATGAGCTTTAGCTTATTACAGAGAACTGTCTCATCGACGTTCCTCGCAATTATTTGCCTCTTTCAACCCTAACTCCCTAGAGGTAGCCATTTCCAATTGCAGCCAGTTCTGCCACACTTCAGCACAGAAACCCTTGTCCAGTTCAGTTTTGGCTCATCCGCTGCATGCCACGGCTTCCTCCATTGCACATTTATGTAATGTGCCACTAGGACATCTGTAGAGCTACGACCTGGTCTTCAATCCAACTTTTACTTCACATTACTGCCTAGACCAGCAGACTTCTTCAGACAGTTCTCTTGGTCACACAGTACTGTCGACTGTACTAAGTTTAAAAAAAAAAAAAAAAGTCCACAAAGGAGTAAAGGGAACAATTTTATTATTAATAATCCAATGCGCCATTCCATTCTTCATAATACTGCATGACAGTGGACCACTTACCAAAGGGAAAATTTTATTCCCCTATGCTTGGGACTCCCAGAACATCATGGCTAATTCAGCCTGCTAGCGACGGAAAAGAGCAAGTTTGCTTACTGTAAATGGTGTTTTCTGTAGAGCAGCATGAATTAGCCATGCGTTCCCACCCTCCTCCCTGGACATGTTTTCCTCTTCTACCTGTCACTACCTTCTCGTTTTATTACTAACTGAAGAGACTGTTGCATGCTTCGTGCGGGAAGCGTTACACAGGCGCAGCAGATTCAAAACTTTGACTCAAGTCTATACTGTCCGCTAGAGCGCTGTTGGTGATGTCACCCAGAACAGCATGGCTAATTCATCCTGCTATCTATGGAAAACACCGTTTACGGTAAGCAAACTTGCTCTTACTTTTATAATTTATATCTTTATTGAAGTTTTAACAAATATTTAACATAAAATATTACATCACGAAATTAGGCAGTCCTTTCATTGGAAACATAACAATTTCTTAATAACTTTTAACATAAACTACACAGATTTCCAAATTAGGAACTAATAATGGAGGAGGTCTGCTTGAAAAACATTATTTCAACCATAATAAACATTAATGTGAAAGGACAATTTCATTCTTTCAATTCTATAGCCTCACCCATGATTGATTCTTGGTTACTCGCAAGACTAGATTTATCTTTCAGGAAATTTTCTAGCTGTAGTGGCTCATTGAAACTGAATTTCTTACCCTTAAAATTTATAAAACATCTCGAAGGATATTTCAAATAAAAAGTTGCTCCAATTTCTAGAGTCTTACTTTTCAGTGTCAAAAATTGCCTTCTACGTACTTGTGTAGTTCTAGATACATCAGGGAACATATAAATCTTTTGACCACAAAATTGTATATCTTTATTCCTGAAAAATTTCTCAAGCATATTCTCTTTATCTCTCTCTGCCATAAAGGATATAAAGAGATTAGCTCTACTATTAATGATATCTATTGATTCTTCTAAAAAAGTAGTAATACCTAAACTAGTTTCTTCACTTAACTTGTTTTTATTATATCGGGATGAAAAATAGAATATCTTAGAGATAGCCAGTATATCTTTATCCTCATACATTAGAATTTCTTTTAAATACTTAACCAACATCTCTGTCGGAGATAATAGCCTTGTAATAGGAAAATTAACCAATCTTAAATTTTTAACTTTTAACACATTTTCCAGATTTTCCAATTCAGTATGTATGGAAGTGTTCTCTAATCAATACATTCCCTAAATTTTGTGTATTACTAATTTTCTCAGTTACTTCATTAAGTGTAATTTTTACTATACTTAATTTTTTACCCTGTTCCACAATCGAAACTCTATTAACATTTACTAATGATGAGAGAGATGAGTTAACCTGAGTTAAATTCAAGTCTAGCTTTACCAGGACCCTCCACAAATCCGATAGTTACCTTGGTAGGATCTACAGAATTAATCTGTGTATTACCAAGCGTCACAACAAGGTTTTCCTCTCGTGCTCTTACTTTTACATGAAGATAGGGTAAAACTTTTTTTTTTTTTTTTTGTTTTAAACATGCTGATATAGTTTTGAAAATTATACTGTGAATATATCTCTTTACTAATGTGGATTCCATGTGCCACCTAGTGTGCAGTCTAAGAATGTCAGCCACAGAAAAGAGGAAAGAACCAGATCACTCTGTGAAAGTGTTTCTGCCAATTTGACCATTAGGAAAGTGACCAGAGATGGCTTGGAGGAATGGTTTTGTGGTTAGTGGACTGCGAACCCTATGTGTTGGCTGTTTTGCTTTCTTTTACTTCCCCTTGATTTTGTTAGTGTAATGCAGTAACATTCATAATATAGCTGCTTACTGTACCTATTAGTAAATGCTCAACTAGTATCCCTAGGTCAAAAGATACATGCTGCATGATCCAAATTTCTGCATATTTTGAACTATTTTACTAATCAAAGCTAATAAATAAATAAATAAAAATTCTGTGACAAGCAGGCACGATTTAGCCATTATGCATGGGTGACATGATCAGTTGGCGCCAATCCCAGTTTAGTTTGGTTTATTTTATTAGGATTTATTAGGATTTATTAATCACCTAAAGCTGAGGTCATTAGGTGATGTATATATTGCACATTCATAATTCAAATAATGCAGATCAATTTTCTGAAAATAAAAACTGATACAACAAGACAAAAATCAGACTAAAGGGTGTAAGCCAACTTAAAAAGAACAGTTTTAAGTTGTGCTTTGAATGACTTCAGGCATTCTATGCATCACAAAGAGTTCAGCAGTGTAGAAGCTGCTTTTGAGAAGGAACACACTCGTGTCTCGAAGAGTTGTCTGCTTTAAGCAAATGCTTGTGATAAGTGCAGTGATCATGTGGTCTGGTATAGTCTAAGGCAGGGGTAGGCAAACTATTTTGTGTTGAGACCACATTGCAACAAGTTGAGTGTAATGAGGACTGGAGAGTAGGGTGAGTCCTCAACACAGCAATTAAATCTCCACCACTTGCTGCAGGCATTTCAATATCCAGCAGGCTTAAGTGCTGTCATTTTTAGACCCAAGGAGCCCCTTAATCATGGATCCCCAGCTCTACCAAAATCAGAAAAATCTTCAAACCAACAGATAAGACATTTTCCCAGCTAGCAGACTGCCTCACTTCAGTCACAAATGCAGGCCATAAATTTATAAATGCAGACAAAAAAACTGGAGAGGAAGCCACTAAAAGCCAGACTCTTAAGCCGTGCAATAAATTGAAAACAGAACTATCACCATTCCTCATAAAAAGGTCAAGAAATATAAATAAATCATAAGTGATGAAACCATACTAATAAAAAGTATATTTTAAAACAGATGACAATAGAACACCACCTAATAATTAAGAATAAGAATAAAAAATACTTTAAACATTTCCCCCCAAATCAATCATTTCAAAACAGCAGACAATTTGTAAATTGCAGCTTGGCTTATCCATAATGATGTACAATGAAAGAGATTGGTATCTAAAATGAAACTTTCATATCACTCCAAGCTCTTCAGTCTCAATGTTAACATACTGTTGCCTCGATCTGTTAGCTTATAGTAATTAGTAGTTAAATAATTTATCTTTTTTTAATTTAAAATTAAATTGTTACTATGTTTACATCTATGTACTCAAGAAACCTAGTTGATAATGTAATCCAATAGCCCTACCTTACTTTCCCTAATTGTTACACGTATTTCTCTGTTATCCTGTAAAATAAGCTACCCATGTCTTATTTGCCTTTAGTTATATGTAAACCAATGTGATATCTCGATCGAATGTCGGTATATAAAAACAAATAAATAAATGTCACCAAAAACTAAATGGTCAGGAATATCTGCTGATGGAATACGAGCCATATATAGAATTTCAGTTTTTTTGATAATCGGAGATAATCTAAAATTTCTCATCCAAACAAATTGCATGTAGGCAATTTTTGATCTTAAGTGAGGTTTTAGAAATGCTTGGAGACAGTTACAAAATTTATGCTGACAATATTCAGTTTTTTGAATCGGACTCCCAGGTTGGCAAGTAGCTGACAATTGGAAACACATAGATGTAAAATAATGTCGCAGAGAAGGCAGACCCTTGTAGAATTCCAGACAGAATAGGAAATTTTGAGGAGCAAGAGTTGCTAATGACTGTACTCTAGGAACGATTTGAAAGAAAAGAGACAGACAAACCTTACAAGAACTTGGATTGAGACCTATGATTTTTTTTTTTTTAAAGACATTGAATTAAGATCAAATGATTGTCAAAAGCAGATGAAATATCGAATGAAACTAAAAAATGAAATTCTGATATCTAATCCTCTGCAAAATATCTCCACAGTAAATAACAAGGTTTCAGTGCTATGATTTGCCTGGAAACCAAATTGGTAATCAAGGAGGCATTGTTTATCAATAAGTCTGAAGCTATTTCAGTACAGCCTTTTCAATTACCTTTTGTCGAAATGGGGCGAAAATCAGAAATATCTCCATCCTGTTTAATGATGTGGTGGACACGGTTGTTATGTCCATACAACAGGATTTGAAAAGCAGCAGCTACCACAACAGTCTGAGGTAGTCAAATCTACTTTCAAAGAGTCCAAAGGTATTGGTTCCCTGGCCTCTCTGAGGAGGTGGCTCTATTAAGGGGCTATGCCCAATTATTACATAGCCTACTGTCATTCCTTCTAATGTCAATACATGCAAGACGTGAGACAAACCAAGAGTTTATCAGAGCAGCTCCATTGAAACATCATGACTCTCTAAGGTCACTAGGAGTATGGGGTGCTGGAGTGCAGAATTCATGTGGTTTGTTAAACTACTGACATTTTAACTACCTGGTACTGAAAACCTCTTTTGGTATTAGGGTTGAAGAAATGATGGCACAGTGATGAGGCTACCGTGTTCCCTCAACGAGGGGCTCATGACTGGGGTGCAGTAATTGAAGGAAATGCTTCTTGTTGCTCCCCTCAACCCTATCAGCAATAGGCGTCTTACTCTCGTATCAGCGACCAGAGGGGACAAAAACTACAGCTCTAGCCCAATCAGGACTTGACAGGTTGCTTTGCATGGATTTAGGGAACGTTGCCCAAATTCCAGTGACTATGTTGTATAAACTTCTGATTAAGAGGAGGCTAAAATTTAAGTAAACCTTTGACCCGGAGTACTCTGACACTCGGGCTTTCAGTGTAGTGAGTGGAGGAGCATACACTTAATTGGTACTCTTCCAGATCGCTCTTGGCAATCTCTCAGTATAAAGAAACATTGCATCCTTCTCTCTTAAAGGCCCAGGGGGCCCAACCCAGCTCATTGGGGTAAGAGCTGGGTTCCTGAAAGTGGAAGAACTGTGTATCAATCTAAACATAAGAGCCTAATTTGGAAACTCGGAAAAAATTGGGGAACCATGATCCTCATAGCTTCTTACTGTCCAAGATGTTTTGATTCCTGCTCCTTGGGAGATGTCCATCAGGATTCTCTTAGGTTGGGAGATTCTCTAACCCGGCATTGGGTTCAGGCACTCTCAGCCTAACAGGTAAATTTTAAAATGAGCAAGTGTGCGCCCATAAACATGAGTATTAGGCACGCGAGCAAAATACGCTCAGTTTTACATAGCATGTGCAAGTACGTGTGTATCATTTAAAATATCCCTACCATGCATATGTGCGTACTCATAAGTGATAGAGAGAGTGTCAGATTGTTTCTCTCTCTCATCTACCACTGTAAGAGGGGCACTTTCAACTCAAGGTGGGTTTTGGGGCTGGGGTGCCCTAGACAGACCAATGTAACACCACCCCCAACCCACCCTGAGTTGAAAGTGCTTCTCTTACAGTGGGGGAGATATAGCTTGTCAGATTATCTCTTTAAAAGAGTCTTGCTCTCTCTTCCCCCCCCCCCCCCCCCCCCCCCCCCCGCACACTCCACGGGAGTTCAGGATCCCCTCTGGCCCAAATTCTCCAGACATATGCCTTATCAGGACCAGTAGTAAAGTTACATAGGTAACATGGTGCATGTTGCCATGTTCAGCTTTGCAAAATTCAGGGGTTATGTGTGTACGTCTTGGCCCCATCTCGAACACCCTTTCCCCACCCTTTTTCTTGACACGTACTTCCTGGCTTCTTAAAATTCGCATTGCTCGTGCATAGCCCACATAGACGTGTCTGAGGCTGTTGTTGCGTGAGCAACACCTTTAAAATCTACCTGTAAATGTCAAAAGGGGTAGCCCTGCAACCCAAAAATCTGTCAGGTGATGATATATATTCTTTTAACACCCAGAAAAAATCATTAGGAAATCCTATGGTGTGGTATGCCAAAGTTCTTGCTGTGTAGTTCAAGGGAAAATCCTAAATTCTTTTCTCCTTTTTCACATGAAAGCTGCTTGAGTACCTTCTACATGTCTCAGAGTTGGTTTGATAACCGATGCAGTTAATGTTCACCAGAGTGGAATCTGTGCTTTCACTACCATGTAGAAGGTAAATTCATCTCCACACTATTTTGTGTTGTACATTTTTATGAGGGGCTGGCTTTAATTCAGGCCCCTGTCAAACCTTATGCTCTTTTGGGAAATCTAGGCCTGGTGTTCATTCAGTTATTAAAAGCTCTTTTCGAACCTCTGGTCTCCTGTGAACTGAAGTCCTGATCTGGAACGAAATAATTTTGTGGCAGTCACTTGGGCATGCAGAGTACATGAACTCCGAGTGACTTTTCTACCTTTATGCTCCATTTTTGTAATATAGTGGTTCTATGCATTTTCCTAAGTCTTTGCCTATGGTTGTGCCTTAGTCCATTCGGGTGAATGGACATTGCTGTGAGAATTACAAATCATCTGAAGCCTTTTATTTGAAGCCCTCAGTCCATCAATTTTTTGTTTTGTTGATACCAATAAACCTTAAATTATTATAGACAAGAGTTTGACTGCTCTCTGTTAGTGAACTCCACCCTTTTTTTATTATGCCCAGTAAGGCCTGGGTGTGCTGGTGTATATCAGGGCTGACAGTGCTAGAGCCATAATGGTGTCAGTAGCAAAGGTGCAATGTGAATATTTTTTTTTTCTTCACATGTTTGCATCTAGCTGTTTCGAAAGAAACTCATGATGCAATATTTAGTGTTGAACAGTCCGTTCATATGGAGTTTTTGGGGTGTAGAACCCAACTCCATCCTTCCTGGGTTTAATTTGGTTCAGACTGCCATTAAAAAAAAAAAAAAAAAAGAAGAAGAAAAATAGAAAAACGTTGAGTTGTCCTGTCACCACCCAGAACAGTATCGTCTCTTGTCATTGTTTGGTTTTCCCCCTTTTTTTTTGTTTGATACAGCTTGTAGACTGAGAGTTCCCAAGCATTAGGACTGCCATCCTGCTTGTCCTCAGAAAAAGTGAAGGCGTTTACCTGTAAAGTTGGTGCTTTGATGATCAGCAGGATGATAGTCTGAAGAAACAAACCAGAAGCCGATCCAATATTGCAAAGTCGCGACCAGACGAAGAGATCGGTAAAACATCAAGGATTCTTTATTAGCACAAAACATGGTAAAAAGCCCAACTCAGGCCGAGTTTCGCTCTTATTTCGAGCTGCTTCTGAGCTATGATGGTCAATATGACTTTAAAGGCAGTCTCCTTAATTGAGTCTTGTGTGTTTTCATTGAACTGACCGGTGGTTGCCAATACTTGAACCTCCTTAAAATCTGTCCAAAATGCCACAGCACCGCTAGCATTCAATGACGGAAGTTAAAATATGATAGAGCCTTTTGAAAGCACTTGTGTGTACAGGGACCCACAGCAAACTGAAGGACTGCGTCACTCGCACTAATACACCGGAAGAACACTACAGGATAATAGTCCTTACAAAACCCTCCCACCTACTATTGGACTTGGTTCCTCAAAGTCTTAGCTTTATCATGGACTGAAAAGCATTTCATGTGATGCAGGTGCATGGCTAGGCCTGCACATAATCAGTGGGGCATTTGAGGTCATGTTTCTTTCTGGGCTCTGTCTGATGTCAGTGCTTGTGTGAGAACTGGCAGCTTGCTGTCCACCAGAGAACTAAAATTATAGGTAAGTAACTTCACTTTACATTTACACTGTTTATACTGCCTTATTTTGTAAACATGAACCCAAAGTGGTTTACATTAAAGATAAAAATGAAATAAATACAATAATACAAAATAATTCCTAATGTACTGAATAGCCCTATCCCCCACTCTGACTGTGGGATAGGTCAACCCTGTAATCTAAAACTAGAAAACTGAACAGCCATTCCAAATAAACCTTAAAAACCCTTCCCACATCTGCCCATCTAAATACCAAGGTACAGTATTCTAAATTGCCAAAAACCTAGCAAACCTGATCCTGTCATACCAAAAACAGAGGATGCATAGCCTATTGCATTTTGAGTAACTATTCCTGAGTCATAAACAAAGGAGCACTTCAAAGGGGCACTCGCCCCCCCCCCCCCCCCCCCCCCCCCCCCCCCCCAAAGATATAAAACATAACACTTATTTTGTCTCTGGAAAGAATTTCAAATGAAGTAATCCTACTGAATTTGTAATTTTTCTTTAACCATATTAATAGAAAAAAATAAATGGACAGACTAAACCAGCATTGTGGCCCTTAGCTTCTGTCATATTCTGTTTCTATTTAAATACCTTAGTCTTATTAAAATGAACTTGTTGGCTTATTTTTTTTTTTCTTGACATTAAGCAAGTGGCTCTATGGATTCCTGCCTGATGATCTGGAACATGAAACCTCAGATGAGAGCCTATCGCTTTGTAGGACATAAAGATGCAATCATGTCGGTCCAGTTTTCCCCTTCTGGTCATCTGGTGGCATCAGCATCCAGAGATAAAACAGTCCGTTTGTGGATCCCAAGTGTGTAAGTATGTGTAAGCTCAATCTGTGAAACTGATTTCACCAAAGGAAAATGACCCTTTAATAATTATCACTTCTCTCAATAATAAAGATGAGTAAAGGAGGTAAGGTCTGAATCGGAGAACCATGAATTTTTATGTAGTAACTACGTAACTGTGGATTAGGCATATTTCATTTTTATTAAAAGAAAACTGTACCTACTTTGCTCTATGCAATATTTCCCAAGTGCACATGGGCCTGATTTACTAAAGGATTTTCCCCATTTTGTGTCTAAATAAAAATAAGTACATTAGACCCATGGTGGCTAACTTTATCAAATACTGCCAATTTTATATTTTAGTTAGCACTTCAACATAGCCATAGAAAGGAAGTATAGTTTAGTAATGAGATTAGTGAACTAGAAGTCTGAAAAAAATGAGTTTGGCTATTCCATCTACCATGAATGTGAACATCGGTGGTTACTTTATATTGTTGCTATTCAGTAAATACTAGAAATGATTTGTCAGGCCATATACCCCAAAAGTGCCTGCATGTATGTTTGCTGCATTATTAAATTGTAAAGTTCATTGAATGATTGTTTGAATAAAAACTATATAAATTCAAATTTGTATAACTGATTGGAAGTAAACCTTTGTGGTATTAGAAAATGGAATGTTTTGAGTCAACAAATTAACTGCAAGCTCTAGAGAGAATATTGACAGCTGAAGCTTATTGGAAATTCACGCAAATGTAATTGTAAAAGAGAGCTAAACATATTAAGGTTTGAAACTTTTTTTTTTAAATTCCATTTTTAGAAACTATAGTCTTTGGTAGAGAGCTCTGACACCAGAGTAATTGTTTATCAGGTGTTCTTGTCTTCCTGGGAGCTCTTATATCAGTTGCAGCTGCTGCCATGGGTACTGTTTAAATGCTTTCTCATGATCATTGTTTTACAGGTTATATATTTTAAAAAAAGTTTAATCGCAGGATTTCTTCTGTTGTCATGCTGCTAATTTTTCCTTTGACCCTAGCAGGATGTTGGCATGGAGCAGCTGTTCTGACCACATTAGTCTTCTGATTTTGACTATTGAGTGGTTTCAACAGAGCATTTCCTTGTCTACTAGACCAGTCCATTATGCTTGAGGATTCCCTACTCCTCAGCTGATGAGAACAGAGGGCATGCCCCCTTGATGACCTATTCTTTGTCATAAAAATGGAGCGTAGAGGCAGGCCCCACCAGTAGCTCTCTATCTCAGACAGCTGCAGACAAGCGTGATGGTAGACTACTAAGAAAAGGAAAAGCACCTAGAACTAGGCTTGGGTAATCTATATGCTCCTGGAGCAATTTCACCCTGTGAAGCAGTCTCTCAGGACTTTTCCCCCCCCTCCCCCCGGTATAGGCACCTAGGCATGGGACCATATTCTCTCTTGGGAGCAGTGGGGTTGTAAGCCCAGAACTGTTTCAGCTTTTGCAAAGCTCCCACCAAAAAGGGAGGAGAAACCAATTGCCTCGCAGTCCTGTGTCGTTTCCCCCCCCCCCCCCCCCCCGTTTTGGTGCTGTGGTTTGGCAGGCATGATAAAGTTTAAAAAAAAAAAATGGAGGCAGCGAGGGAGAACCGTAGGAACATCTGAGGAGCAGCAGCAAAATACAGCCTTTTGGAAAGAGGCAACAGCCTGGTGGTTCTTCCTAGTAAGAGTAAGTAATTGGGGGTACATCGGGGGAAGCAAATTTAAGCAGCGTAGCAGCTTTGGCAGGCCTGTGGTAGGCAGTAAAAAAAAAAAAAAAAAAGGGGGGGGGGGGTGGATGCAATGCCACGAGGCTGACATTGTGTAGCCTGCAGAAGCAAAAAGCTTCCAACTGTACCTGGCTCTATCTGCGATATGGGAGCAGGCTGAGCCGCCCGTGTTACCCTCGCAGGAATGCCAGGGTGGGGGGAAACTCCAGGAGAAGAATTGAGAGGGAAGAAACCCTAGAGGAACAGCTGTCAGCAGGGCAGTGCCCCCCCCCCCCCCCCCAATCATATGAGGAGGAATTTGGGGTAGGTCCAAGTAGCTAGGCTAACCCTGGGACTGGAAGTAGTGGGGAAATCCTTGGGGAAAAGTGCCCCAGGGTCTCTTGCCAGACTTTGTGTTGGTCATGCACCAGACATTCTGTGCTAGGCAGAGGCCTGGCACAGGGGGACCCCCAAAGTCTTTATCTCAAGGACAGATGCTGGGGAAAGACGACTATCGAATCCCTAGACAGTGTCCAGCCCCTATTCCTATCCCGGAATCCTTGGGATGAGGCTCTTTCACCTGGGGAGTCCAAACTGGGGGGAAGGGGGTGGTTGCTTTCCTCGGAGGAGGAAGAACATTTTTCCTCAGATGAAGATAGTTCAGTGATTATTAGACTCTTCCAAAAGGAAAGATTGCAGCACTCTTCTCAGGGACTCCAGGAAGTAACGAGACTGGCAAATACGAAAACCAGTAAACTCATGGAAGGTGACCCCATTTGCTAGGAGTTAAAAAAACACTCTTAAGCTTTTCTTCTGAGGCCTTGAAACAGATTTTTCTAACACTCAGAGGGAGCAAGACTATGGATAGACTCTACCCTCTGCCCCTAGAGGAAAAGGAAAGCCGGCTAAAGATTCTGAAGGTTGATTTAGCAGTGGTGGCAATGGTACACAGAACGACTGTTCCCATAGACGGGGTTTCTTGTTGAAGGACCATAGGATCATAAAATCAAGTCAGTGCTCATACAATCCTTTGCACAGAAGCCATGGTAAAGGTATCCCTCTGCCAGGGTATATGTTCAGGCAGCCCTATGCTGGGTGCAGAAACTCCCCCAAAACTGGGAGTTGATTTGGCTGGAATCAGCGGTGGCCTTTCTGGTGGATACACGTAATGGATTTAATAAGGCTATCCAAATTGGAGAAAATGATGGATTGGGTGAAAGCAAAGCCCTAGGGACTCCTGGGGAGCCAAGCATGGAGGACAAGGCGCCAATTCTATAAGACCTACTGTAAAGGTAGGGCAGCAACATGGACAGCCCATGGGGTGAGGGGTAGATAGCCCTTTCAAGGTGAAAAAAGATCAAGAACTGATCCTCCCTTTCCTCAGTGAACTCAGGGGACTAGTGGCCACAGCAGTTTTAAATTCAGGGTCCTTCCTCCAGAGAAACATTGATAAGTGGACGCCCAGCAAGGTTTCCATGGAGTGAGCCCAAATCTTGATGGACCAGTGGGTCCTAGAGATAATCCTTAGGGGGGCCAGAGTGTGTGTCCCCAATCCCAAACAGATTCATGATTTTGTCATGCAGTTTGCATTCTGAAACTGAGCCAGTCGAGACCATCCTTCAGAAGTTACAAGCCCTAGAGCCTATAGTGCCCTTCCCGGCCCAAGAGAAGGGACTGGGAGCATATTCAATTTATTTTGTAGTGCTAAAGAAGGCCTGCACTTTCCGTCCTGTGTTAGACTCAGAAGGGGTGGGAAAGTATTTAAAAATTTCACATTTCAGAATGGTCGCCAAAGAGCATGTCTTTTCTCCAACTCTGGCCCAAAGATCACAGCAGTCAGTGGACCAAGTTGGTGAAGAATTTCTTTGCCTCCTGGCTCCTGAAGATAGGAGAGTGGTGCTAAGCGACTTTCCTATCAAAAATATGTGACTTATTCTCTCAAACAGGCACCCAGCACATCTAAATCATGGCAAAGCCCTATGGGAGAGTTGCCAGCCATGGTTATTAACCCTCAGCATTTGGGCAAGCCTTCATCTGTGGTTGGGAGTCACACCCCAAATCAGAGGACAATGAAGTTTCGGTTAGATCAGCATCCCTTTGAGAGAAGAGAGTTCCCCTGAGAGTTCTCTATCCCAGTTGCATTTTTTTCATTGGTGTCATGATCAGTGTTTACCTTTAACTTGGGTCAGAGGAAGGTTCAACTGGGATTTTGTTGTATCTCTTGCTGGAATTGCTCATTACCTGAGGACCTTTACTAGTCCAAGTTCCTAGATCACTTGGCAAAGGCATTTAATATTGTAAGGAAGGAAGTGGATCTGAGAGCAGAGATTTTCGACCTTCTGTAGATCCTAGAGCCCCCAGCAGACTCAGCAGCAATCCTGGCACAGACTACTATGAGATTTGCAGTCCAGAATGTGGCAGAATCCCAACTCATGCCTCCTGGTGGTCAGGAAATTGGATCTCAAGTTTAAATACAGCCAGCCCTAGATCTGGCATGGTACAGCTCTTTCATCATACAATAGTAATGATTGGCTCTCTAAAGGGCAAGGAAAACTAGGGAGCTTTCTAACACTCCTCTATGGAAAGACCCAGGTTACTAGACCTGTTTGTCAAAGTGGTGTTTCAAAGTTCTATGCTAAGCTCCCATATAGCAGTGCACAAGCTGTATATGGTCCAGTATTTACAAGAGTGTATTAAGTAGATGAAGCCCCTCATGTAGATTTTAGACCCCGAGAAAGCTATAGTGCGTAAACTGGTTGAGGACTCAGAGGAGTATGAGCAGCATCTAATTTGCTCAGTCTATGAAGCTTTGAACTCCATGGCGAGGATTTTGGCGGCTGGCTTGGTTGTGTGCTAGTGGTTTGAGGGAAGATCACTGACCGGATTGCAAATGCCCCTTGCTTAGGGGACAATTTGTTTGGAAACCAAGTCAAGAAGATACTGGGACAGATTAAGGAGCACCAGGTGATATCTAATCTGTCAACGTGAGAAGATGACTAACTTCCAGCTTCCTCATACCAATGTTTCTCTTACAAGACATCTGTTCTTTCAGAGATGCCCCTTCAAGTCTTACCAGCATCCTCCATCTGCCCCCTTCTGTGCAGCAGCAACCGTTTTCTGCCAGAGGGTGTCAAAGGGAACAGTGGCATCCTAAAATACCACAACAGCCGCAAGGAAAACCTAGGCTCAGTTTTTGACTCCTCTTCGTCCTGAAGCCTTACTACCTTTGGTGGTGGGGAGGGTTCAGTCTTTTCTGAGTGAAAAAAAAAGATCTAGTATCACTGGGTCCTGAAAATTGTGGCGAGCAGTTACCACTTGCACTTCTTTCACTTATCTTCGATCCAATGATTTTCAATCTTCAATTCATGCCTGTCTCAGTTGGCCTGACTGGCGGTAGAATCTTTCCTTCTACAGAGAGTGATAGAATGAGTTCCTTCTCAGGAACAAGGCCAGGGATTTTATTTCTGTTACTTCCTCATTCCCAAGAAGCTTGGGGGATTGAAGCCTGTTTTGGATTTATGAAGACTGAAAAATTTTGATGTGGGAGAACCTCAAGATGGGTTCATGTCACAATGTTTTCATTAAATTCAAATGGGCAATTGGATGTGTACACTTATATCCCAATTTATCATTCACATTGGATTTTACAGTACAAAATCTTTTCTTCCGGCCATTCAAATGCTTGGCAGTGATCAAGCTCCATTAAGGTTAGTGATAGTCAACCTAGATGCATGGCAGCAGCAGTTCTTGTTGTCCTATTCACTCCATTGCCTATGAGAAACATACAGTGGGGCCTATGGTGCCACTGGGATCAGTTCTGTTACCCTGATGCGGTGGGTCAAAGATTATCAGCTGGAATAGTCAGCTCTTGGTGATAGTTGAAACCTTTAGATCTGTATGTCATGGTGCAATCTCATGAAATTACTGTCCACAAATGCCTCCACCAGAAGGTGAAGAGCTCCTACAGACGTGGCTGAAACCCAGGGACAAAGTCTTTTAAAAAAAAAAAAAAAAAAAAAAAAAAAGTTTTTCAGATCAACCTTTTGGAGCTGTGTGCCATCCAATGCGTTGACAACTTTCTTTCGCCTTCTAGCGGGAAAGAAAATCTTGATTCAAATTGACACTCTGGTTGCCATGTTCTACATAAACAAAAAAGGGGAAACGGACATCTTTGTCCTTTGGCAAGAAGCTCTCAAGATCTGGATGTGATCTTTTCGCAACAGAGCTCATCCACAGCAACAAACCTTTCTGGGTCCTAAGACACTCTGACAGACAACCTCAATTTAGTCCTCCTCATGAGTGGTTACTGGATCAGCAGTTCAGTATGTTTGACTTTTGGGGTCCGCTGACAAACTTCCTGTTTGCTAGAGAGAAAAAAGGTCACTTTTTTGTTCCATTCTTCCAAACAGATTCAACTCTGTTCCTGATGCTTTTTTTCCTGCTTCGCTGAGATGCAGCTCTTCTATATATCTATTCTGCAAGCCAGTTAATTGCAAGGACAAACCAGAAAGTGCTGTGGATTGTGTGAGGATGATTCTCATTGTTCCAGCAAGGTCAAGACAAGTGTGGTTCCCCTATCACCTGAAGTTATCCAAACAATCTCCAATTTCACTGGGCATGTTCCCATCACTCATGACTCAGAAGGACTGTCATCTCTGCCATCCAAAACTGTTTTTGCTAGCTCTTATGGTTGGGTAGTTTCTTCCCTTCATCCTAAAGATGTGGGAGATATCCTGATTTCAGTTAGGAAGCCTTCTGCAAAGAAGGCTTACAGGTTCAAATGGAATTGGCCTGGTGCCAATCTGGATCTCTGGACCCATTCATGTGTAACCCATGGGCCCTGCTTCACTACTTTATTTTTCCTTTGTCAGGATTCTGCACATTCTCAGTGAAAGTTCACCTTGGAGCCATTGCAGTATACCATGAACATGTGGAAGGTACTCCTATTTTTACTCCTCCTTTTGGTATTTAAATTTTTGAAAGGTTTATGCTTCTTTAAGCTTTTGGTGACTTGGGACCTTAATGTCGTCTTGAACTAATTTATAAAGCTTCCAATTGAACCTTTTGAAGTTGGCTTCTTTAAAGCTCCTCGCATGGGAAGGTGGGGGTCTCTAGTGGTCATCATGTCTGCTCTACAGGTTAGTGAGTTGCAAGCTTTGGTGCCCTACTCACCTTATTTCCAGTTCTTCCACAGAAGGGGGTGGCCCTTTGTTCTCATCCTAAGTTCTTTTCTAATGTGGTGTTGGCTTTTCTTATAAACTAAGCTATTTGTTCTTCCTATTTTTTTTCCTAAGGCAGCATGCTCATGAAGTAGAGAAGGCTTATCATTTGTTGGACTGTAAGAGAACATAGGCATACTATTTGAAAGGACTTAACTGTATACAAAGGCATTTCAGTTGTTTGTTTGCCTTTGATCCTAACAGATTGGGAGTGGCAGCTGCCAAAAGAACTCTTATCAAATTGACTAGTAGACTCTTGCACACTGATATATGCTGGCTGGCTTAAAGATTTCAGAATCTGTCATGGCTCATCAGGTGAGAACCATGGCGACTTCAGTGGCACACCTAAGGGCCATCTTCATTGAAGATATCTGCAAAGCTCTGGCTTGGTTGTCTGTGTCCACCTTCATATCACACTACTGTCTCCACAATATGTCAAAGGATGACTGTTTTAGACAAGCAGTTTTGCACAACCTGTTTACTCAGTAGTCCACACTCCACCAGTGGGGCTGGATTGTTTTATTCAATTACTGTGCTGTGCATCTGCCTGACAACTCTTCAAAATAAAATTATCCATCAGCAAACAGAGCTGACTTAGCCATGACACACTCGCCCCATGTTTCTTCCAAAAGTGGTTTCAGCTTTTCATATAAATCAAGCCATTGTGTTGTCCACATTCTTTCTGATGCCGCATACACACAAGTTTGAGAAGGCCTGCTATTTGTTAGACTGCAAAAGGGCCTTGGCTTAGTATCGAAAGAACAGTCATCTGGCCTCGCAACTTTTTGTCTGTTATGATCCTAACAGATTGGATATAGCAGGTTACCCAAGAGCACTTTATCCAACTGGCTAGTGGTCTGTCGTTCATTGCCACTTTTTGGCTGGCCTCCAGATCACAGACTCTATCAAGGCTCATAAGGTGAGAGCCCCATGGCTACATCAGTTGCGCACCTCAGAACCATGCCATTCTAAGATATCTGCAAAGCTGCAACTTGGCTGTCAGATCACACCTTCACTTCCCATTACTACCTGGACAATGTATTAAAAAGTGACAGTAAATTTTACAAACAGTTTTACGCAGCCTGTTCACCCAGTAATCCACTTTCCATGTGGAATCCAAGTTGCTTTTTTTTTTTAAAGTTGCTCCATTGCAGCTTTCAGCTTGACTCTCCACATGTCATGGCTAATTCAACCGTGCTTCTTGAAGAAAGTAATTTTGCTTACCATAAAGGGGGTTCTCCATAGATAATAGAATGAATTAGCCATGCTTAACACTTGCCTTCCTCCCTGGAGAGTTGACTATCATGCTGAAGCACAACTCTACAATCAACTGAGGGGCTCATGGGGCAGTGTCCACGCAGGAACTCAGGTACATACTCAGTAGAGCAATAAGCTCTGAGCTTGGAGAGAAGGGTCTGTTTGGTGCTGACTGATGTCACTCTAAGTTCAATGGGTAATTCAACCTGCTGTCTAAGGAGAGCCCTTTTTGCTGTAATCAAAATTACTGTATCTGTGGTAGATAAGCACTCTTCATTTAAAAAAAAAAAAATAAATAAAAAAAATAAAAAATTTGGGGACAATGATTGTTGTAGATATGTACTTAGGATATTGTGGGGAGTACATTGTAATATATTACATTGTTTTATTTATAGGAAAGGAGAATCTACTGTGTTTAAGGCTCACACAGGAACTGTAAGAAGTGTCAGTTTCTCCACTGATGGCCAGTCCCTAGTAACAGCCTCCGATGACAAAACAATCAAAGTGTGGACAGTTCACAGGCAGAAGTTTCTGTTCTGTCTTAATCAGCACATAAATTGGGTTCGTTGTGCCAAGTAAGTACTGCCTATCAAAAAAGTGATTTTTATATTTAATCTTTAGCAATAAAATGAAGCCCATACAAACCTTGCATATTTTGTAACACAAGGTTTTGTATTTATCCCCTCTAGCTTAGTTTCTTACAAGGAGACTGGCTTTATAAAATCATGTGACCCCCCCCCCAGATAACTTGAATCATTCATCCAATTTTATTCAAATTTGTGCCCTTGACAATACTTAAACTTAGAATCACTGTTCGTTTGTTTTTTAACCTTAAGAAAACAGGCCAGTTCCATGGTAATCTCAGGGAGATCAAGGCACATTGTGATACCATTGAGCTTCCCTGCCCTAAATTAATGTCTAGGATTACACACTTTGAAATCTAGCAACATACTGCACAAGTCAGTGCCTCTTAAAGAGAGACATTTGAAATCTCAGTGTGGTAAAGCACATTGTGACATCACTGAGAACCTTTGAAGGTGCTCTGCCTTGGATGGTAGTTCAGAACTCCAGTATATGCATATTTTTGTTCCAAAGAAGGAAACTAGGTGGAGGATTTTTTTTTAATGTTCCACCTTTCATGACCTATCAAACCCAATTTACATTTAGGTATTGTAAGTATTTCCCTATTGCCAGACAATCTATTTGTACCTAAAACAATGGATGGTGAAGTGTCTGGGCCAAGATCACAAGAATTCAGTGGGATTTGAACCCCGTCTTCCCTGGTTTGCAGCCTGCCATACTATCCACTAGGCTGCAACTCCAGGTATCATTAAATATTCACACATCTCATTGTCTTTTTACTTTCACTTGTCTCAATGCTGTTTCATGGGACCACGTTTTCCAAACCCACTCATGTCTACAATCCCTACCATTCGGTCAGCTAATGGTTGAATAGCAATAATGAATAACAAAGGGAACAAGGGGCATTCTCGATAAGTCCCATGCAGAACAGGAAATAAAGAATACACATTTTCTGTCACATTGGACTGTGGTCTAGAGTAAAATATTCAAATTTAGTATAAAAAAAACCACTGAGAAATTTCAGTTTTTCTCAGAGGACAAGTAGGATAGTAGTCCTCACACAGGGGTGACATCAGAGCCCCATTGTGGAAAACATATGTCAAAGCTTCTAGAACTTTGACTAGGCACACTGAGCATGCCTTATACCATGTGTCCACGTGGGGTCCCTCTCCAGTCTCTCTCTTCGCTGAGCTGTAAGCCTTGCAGTGTGAGTGAGCTCACTTTGGCTATTTTTGGACTTGTGGAAAACCTTTGTTTTCTTGTATTTTGTGTTTTTGTTTTTTTTTCCTCATTTTTCTGTCACCAGTTCCCTTTCGGTGGCCTCCTGTAGCGCCTCCTAGTTGGGGTTTTCAGCGATTCAGGTACATTTCTTTTCACGGTTTATTCCCTGTGGTGGTGAAGCATCAGTGCCCGCCAGCCATCAACACTCCGCTTCCATCGCCTCTGGTTTGTCTTCCTTTTGTTTCATTCGTCATAACCATGCCTGGTTTTTAGTGATGCTCCCTGTGCCACAGGACCATGTCCTTCACAGATCCATATGAAATGTGTCCTATGCCTGAGGGCATCGCATGATGCCCAGGGTTGCCACTTATGTGCCCAGACGACCCCGAAGGGATGGCTTCAAATCAACAAGATGGAGCATCGTTATCGGCAGCATCTGCATCAAAAGACCAAGGAGCTGTACCGATAGACACTGAGCCATCAACATCTGTGGGACCATCTGTTCTGTCGATGGCACCAGAGACTGACCATCTTCTGTCTCCTTCAGACTGAGGATGTGTTCATCGTCACCTGGGAAAGGTCAGGCCAAGCATCAAAGAAAGCCAAAGAAACAGTAGCACCGGTCCCTGTCGATGCACGGGGATGCACTGGATTTTGCTGCGATGCTGAAGCGACCCCCGTGGCAAGGAGTGCCAATTCTCCATCATTGCCAGGGGTCTGGGTTTGTCTCCATCAGTCCTGATGCTAGTCACTGATCCATTTTGAGGGTCTGAAGAGAATCTGGCCACCATTCCTTCCTCCCAGTTGGTGTTGGCATTGGCAATGTTCGAGGAGTAGGTGGAGCGCCAAGTATTGCTAGCAGTGGACTGGATGCTGCAGGGTCCTGTGACATGACCGCACTGGACCTGGTGCTGCCCATCCTTGTACCGCTTCAGGAGAAGCTCAGTGTGCTCATTAATGCATTACCGACCCAGCTGGTGCCAGTTCCCGGGACAGCGTCTGTTCCTAGTGGGGCTATGAGGTCACCCCCTACCGATTATGGTGGTCACTGCTGGTTCCTCCCTGGAAGAAGCTGCACAGAGGCCAGCAGAGACGCAGAGGCCTGCTACCCCTTGTCCAGTTCTACTGGTGCTTGTACCTCTGGATGAAGGCCGAGCACCTAAGGACCCATTCCCTATGGTTTATAGTGAGGATGAGGAACCTTATGACCTCTAGGGGGATGATGCTTCGGAGTCTTCCTTTGAAGGCTCTGAGGGTCTCCCTTCAAAAAAAATTCTCTTCCAGGAGATCGAAGGAAGTCTTTGCCTGAAGACTTAGCCTTCACAGGTTTTGTGAGGATGATGGTGGAAGCCATCCCATTTCAATTATTGACGGAGGATTCCAGGCATAAAATTCTTGGGAACCTCCTAAGATCATCGTGGTGGTCCCAGTGTGAGAGATCCTTAAGGAGTTGCTGCTGAGGATATGGGAACACCCCCTCACAGTGCCTCCCATTAATAAGAAGGCAGACTGGGTTTACTTCATCCAAAATGCTGCTGGATTTGATAAGCATCAGCTGCCCCACCAGTCAGTGGTGGTCAAATCCACCCTCAAGAGGGTCAAGTGCTCTCGGACTCATTCCTCTGTGCCCCCGGGGAAGGACCATAGAGCGATGGACATTCTTGGCAGGAAGGAGTTTCAAGATGCCATGCTTATTTCCCACATCACTGCCTACCAGCTGTACATGAGCCAGTACTCGTGGGACATCTGGAAGCAGGTGCAGGAGTTTGCCGAGAAGCTGCCTTAGCAGCAGGACACCCTCATGCCACTGGTGCATAAGGGCCTGGAGTGCGGAAAACACGAGGACTGGGTGACCTACAATGATTGAGATGGCATCTGCAGTGGGAATCAGTGCCCATAGAATGGCATGGCTGTGAGCCTCTGATCTCCGACCAGAGGTACAGAAAAGACTTGCTGATGTGCTGTGTATTGGAGAAAATGTCTTCGGAAATAGGGTGAGGGACGCTGTGGCCCAGCTTTGGGACCACCATGAAACCCTTCAACAACTTACTGCCAGTACTCTAGACCAGTCCACCTCTTCTAGGAGACTGGTGAGACTGGGGCCAAGGAAATCTTTCTTTTGCCAAAGGAAATACTATCCTCCGCCCCATCACTCCCGACAACACCATCAGGGCTCCCTCGGCTGTCCTAGGCAGCAGAGAGCCCCCAAGTCCCAGCTGGCTCCTTGGTCAACTCTGGGGATGTGGTTTTGACTGGGTCAGAGGGAGCATTTGCCCGTTCCTGGGATGATGGACCCTCCAGTTGGGGGAAGACTGTGGTTCTTTGCAAACCAGTGGCCCAGTATAACCTCTGACTAGTGGGTTCTGTCCATCAGGGGTGAGCCTATTGGGTATCCTGCCAAATTGCCCTCCATGCCCATTTTGGGGGCCAGTAGAGCATCAGGAGGTACCACTAGTGGAGCTCTTCTCCCTCTTAATGGCCAGAGCAGTCGAGCCTGTACCATCAGGGCAAAGAGGGTGGGGATTCTACTTCAGGTACTTCTCATTTCCAAAGAGAACAGGAGGACTCTGTCCCATCCTAGACCTAAGGGGCCAGGACAGAGAATGAGTGAATGGGGGGGAACAGCAAAGTAGTTCACACAGAGCAGCAAAAAAGTTAGCACCGGTACTGGTTGTCACTTATCCATTTGTATTTTTCCTCCTGTCTTTGAGGTTGTGATGTATGTTTGGAGACTAGGCACAGTATATCAAGTATAATATGCATTTGTACCCTCTGTATTTTTAGTTGTTACACTCTTATTGCCAGGAAGGGGGGGGGGTGTAGGGGAGGGGCAGATGGGATATTAAATGATTATAGAAAAATATAAATGTGAGATATATATTCTGTTGGTTGAATAACTTTTTGCATGTCACAATAAAAAAAAAAACTTAAATTAAAAAAAAAAAAAGAATCAATACCCAATATCATCTGGGTATAAGAGTTAATAGGGTTTATTTTTCATTTCTATATTGCTGTTTTTGTATGCTTTCTATAACTATTCTGTTAAATTGCTGTGCAAAGTTTATACTTTCTATATTTGGAAAATTAACAAAGTTAAAAAAAAAAAAAAAAAAAAAAAAAGTCTCTTCCTTCGGCCCCTCAACTTTCACAGGCCACTGCCAATGGGCTTGATTCACCAATCCAGGGTCTTGGGCTCTTCCTCACAAGCCAACAAAATGGTGCTATCTGACCTCCCTCTGCAGATTTATATCATCTTCTTTCTTGTAATGCCAGATGTCTTCTTGCATCACTCTTAAAACCCTTGGCCTCTCCTTAAGTGCTCCCTCATCCACCATCAAAATGAGTGATTGCCCCAAATCCTCTCCTTCATTAGTTCTTGTGCTTGACAATTTCTTAGCTTTAGCTGTTGGCAGCAACGGCTATCAGTGCACATGGCTAACATACTGTGCCCAATTAACATTGGGCTGCTTCAGTCAGTCAGTTGCTGATCTTTGCGACTCCAAACCACCCCTTCAGTCTGCACAACTTAAGTAGTAACTGCTGACCCTAAGCATATTCCAATTTAAGGACGTTAACATTTTGTTTTTGTTGCAGAGCAAGAGCAGGCAGGTCAAGTATCCATTTTTGATAACTACTTTGTTGCCTCCTGTGGGTTTAAAAAAAAAATGTTGAGAGGTAGGAGTTCCACTTATCCTATTACATTTTTGCAAAAGTGCCCTATTAAGACAGGGGTCGGGAACCTTTTTGGCTGAGAGAGCCATGAACGCACATATTTTAAAATGTAATTCCGTGAGAGCCATACTAACTACAACCCCCCACCCTCCTGACTCCCCCAAGACCTACCAAATTAATTTACTACAACCCCCTACTCTCCTGACGCCCCCAAGACCTGCCAAATTAATTTACTACAACCCCCCATCCTCCTAACCCCCCCCCCCAAGACCTGCCAAAAGTCCCTGGTGATCCAGCGGGGGTCCAGGGCTCGCAGACAAATCTTTAATAAAAAAGTAAAAATCTAACAAAACCCCCCACCCTCCTGACGCCCCCCCCCAAGACCTCCAAAATTAATTTACTACAACCCCCATCCACCTAACCCCCCCCCCCCCCCAAGACCTGCCAAAATTCCCTGGTGGTCCAGCAGGGGTCCGGGAGCGATCTCCTGGACTTGGGCTGTCGGCTGCCAGTAGTCAAAATAGCGCCGACGGCCCTTTGCCTTCACTATGTCACTGGGGTCGACCAATGGCGGCAGTAGCCCCTGTGACATAGTAAGGGCAAAGGGTCGTCGATGCCATTTTGATTACTGGCAGCTGAAGGCCCTTTGCCCTTACTATGTCACAGGGGCTACCGCCGCCATTGGTCGACCCCAGTGACATAGTGAGGGCAAAGGGCCGTCGGCGCCATTTTGACTACTGGCAGCCGACAGCCCAAGTCCAGGAGAATGCTCCCAGACCACTCCTGGACCCCCGCTGGACCACCAGGGACTTTTGGCAGGTCTTGGGGGGGTCAGGAGGGCGGGGGTTGTAATAAATTAATTTTGGAGGTCTTGAGGGGCGTCAGGAGGGTGGGGGATTTTGTTAGATTTTTACTTTTTTATTAAAGATTTGTCTGCGAGCCAGATGCAGCCATCAAAAGAGCCATATCTGGCTCCCGAGCCATAGGTTCCTGACCCCTGTATTAAGAGAACAAACTTTTTTTTTTTTTTTAAATAAAGAAATTTCATTTTTTAAAACATTTAAGTCATAATTTCTTTAGAGGTCTCTTAAATTTCAAATCAAGATCTGCTCCATCCAGACCTTGCCAGCCCTCATCAGTTTAATTACCAGATAATGATCTTTCATTTTGTATCAATCAGTTATCCATGCCATTGGAGCCAAAGTGGCCAATTCACCGTTGTTAGGCTTTTTATCTCTGACTCCCATTCCTTATCCATCTCAGCTGGAAATCAGATTTTAGGCTATAGTAACTTTCTGTAATCAAGAAAGCCAGAAACAGGGCTCATAAAACCCGCTTTCAGGCTGGTCCTTGGTATTGCTCTAGGTGTACTGAACTTCTTCTGGGTCTGTGACTGCTGCAGGTCTAAACAAACTTGACTGATGATCAGGAGTCTAAGCTAGGGACTGATCTTAGATCTTCTGTAAAGTAGTAGATAGTGCTTTTCAGTGGGTCATCAGACAGCCTATTTGTTTTTATAGCTGTGCTTAGTAAGACTTCTTAAATGATGGACTAACAGTAAATCAATGTACTATGTGCTTTGATTATGATTGTTTACTCTCCCTATTTAGATTTTCTCCTGATGGAAGACTAATAGTGTCTGCTAGTGATGATAAAACTATCAAGATATGGGATAAAACGAGCAGAGAATGCATACATTCTTTTTGTGAACATGGCGGGTAAGTATAGTCCACCAAGAGACACCCCTCCCCCCCCCTTCCAAAACAAACTTACAGCCATTTTGATCTATTTCAAGAAGATAATGTAGGTTAAGGCAACTTTTTTTTAACGATACATAAGTTTTTGAACCTTTATCCCATGGGTCCTTCATCTGACATGAAAGTTTTTTTTGTTTTGTTTTTTTTTCCAGAAAGATTTCAATGCTAAGTAAGCACTATTGTAAAAATAGATGTTTCTTCCTTGTAAAGTAGGTAAATTTAGTGTGTGTTTGTTTTTTCTGTACAAAACTACTAGTCTGATGGACCATATATTAGCTTATGTAACTAAATATACATGATAGTTCAGTAACAGATCTAAGGACCTATTTTGTGTGGGGTATTTTTTTTTTTTTTTAATAATCTAGTGTTGCTAACATAGCAAAGGATTATAGATAGACCAGTTCATCTATCCAGTCTACCAAGTCTAGATTCTCCCTCTCTGGTTTTCTACCAGTTTGGATGGAGGATTATATAAGTTCTCATGCTTATTGCAAGGACAGCTCCTTCCAAGGGTTTTTTTTTTTTTTTTTTTCAAACTTGACCTTGCATCCCAGTTTCTACCACTATCCTCCATATATGTCCCAAGCATTTCCATATTCTGGGTAGTATTCTTAATGCATTTGTGTTATTGTCTTTGAATCTTTTGTGGGGTTTTTTTTTTTTGACCTGGCAGCATTCTTCTGCTCCTTTGGCTTTCCAACTCATTTGAAGTCTGGTCTGGGATCTACTGCCATGAGCCTTCATTTAAAACTAACCAGGGATTTTTTTCCCCCTATATTTTCCAATTTATTTTAATTGAGTCATTGTAGTCCTTGACCAAGGAAATACAACTTGGCTCCTTCCAGGACTGTTCAATCACGGTCCTTAAATCTGGCCACTAGGTGTTGCCATTGCACAATGACAATAACTCCTTCCTCCATGTTCAGTTTAATTCTCTTAATATACCACTGTTATTAGGATATATCAAAGTGATTTACTATCTAAAATGCAGCATCCTCAGCCCCCACTGACTCTGGATCTTTTTACTTCTTACAAGACTAATTCTTAATCCAAAACCCAGGTCCTCTTCCATGTCTTACCATCAAGTTTTTGTTTTGTTTTTTTTGTAACAATCTACACAGCCATCAACATTTGTAAGGCTGCTGTCCAAGAAATTCCAGCCTCCCCATGCTCACTATTTGGTTTTAATCATGGTCTGTCCTTGCAGATTATACCAGCTGCCTTTGCAAGTCTAATGAACTGTACTGCTGCTGTTAGGGTTGCAACACATTAGTGTCACACAGTAGGGGTGTGCATGGGAAAAACTGTTCATTTTGTTTCGTAAAATGCAGTCTTATGCACGTGTGCACACAATTTATATGTGAAAATACATTACTTTACACATACATTTTTATGAAAATAAATTTGTAACAAAACAAGTGCACATCCCCATCGTGCTGTTATCTCAGATGATGTGAACTGAGCATCACATTGATGAATTTGCAGTATGAAACAGAATATGACAGACTGAAAGGTCCATTTAGTCTGCTTATTCCTTTCCTGTTGTAATATCACAGACCCTGCTTAATCTGAGGTTTTAGCTTTATGATTTTGCAACTAAGGATCTACAATAACTCATACTTAATTGATTATAGTTTTAGACTTTTCTGTTCTCTGTTTTGAAAGCTATGAAACGTGTATATATACATATATACATTTCTAGATGCACCTTGAAAATTATATCTAAAGTCTATTTATTTCAGATTTGTAAATTATGTGGATTTTCATCCCAGTGGCACGTGCATTGCTGCAGCTGGTACAGATAACACAGTAAAGGTCTGGGATGTTCGAATGAACAAACTCCTTCAGCACTATCAAGGTAAATTAATATACAATTTCCCTTGTAGCTTATCCTCCTCACTTTTAGTATCTAGCTTTTGGTACAATGCATTTTGTAAATCTAAAATTATGAGCTTCCTTCAAAGAGTTAAATGGTAGCTATTCTGCAAATATGGAAATTTTTTCTATGTAGACAGTATCTTTACTCATTAGTGATTGGGAATCTAAACAAGCCTTAAGTGTGAAGAATTATATTATATTTGAAGAGTTTTTACACAGCACATAGCCACTTTGTGAGCATGTAATACTTTGTTCCATTTGTATGATCCCTTTGTGAACTCCATGTTGGATTTGCTTTGCTCTTTAGCAAAAACAACTTTCCACTTTTTTTTTATGAGGCATGCTATATATTCTGAAGGTCAGATTGTGTTTTGATATTAAAATGTACTAGATATTTTCTGAGCAGGTAGAACTAAGTTATACTCTTTTGATTAGCAATTAAGAAAGCAAAAATTAAATCCTGAGAGGGTATTGTGTAAAAGAAAGACAGTGCACACATTGAATCCAATCAGCATGCTTTCACATAACTTCAAGCAATATTGGTATGTTTTGAGAGGATCATGCTACAGTTGAGGGCTGTAGTATTGTCATCCGCTGGTGAAGATTGGTCTCAAAATATTTTACATGAAAACTAGGAAAGGATAGAAATCAGACATTTGAGGCTGAGTGGTTTTCAAAAGAAATCTAACCTTTTTCCCTCTTAATTTTGTTTTAACTACTTGCTCCCTCATGCTTTTTAGCTTAGAAGATAAGATTTTATAAGGCTTTTTAAAATGGAACAAACTAATCACTTTGGGGCCTGGGTCAATGTAATAAAACCTGTGCCAAAATGGTGCAAAATTGTAGTACTGATTTTTCATACCATGTGTGTTAAAACACACGATCCAGAGGCAGTGATGTCACCTCGCTGATGGTAACCTAAACTCCATGCTCTCAACCAGAATGCTAAATACTTTATTTAGATTTTTATATTCCACTTTTTGGCACTTCAAAGTATACATCAAAGCAGATTACATTCAAGCGCTATAGGTATTTTCCTATCCCCACAGGGCTTACAATCTAATTTTGTATCTGAGGCAACAGAGGGTAAAGTGACTTGCTCAAGGTCACAAGGAGCAACAGTGAACCCTGGTTTCCCTGGGTCATAACCCACTGCTCCTGAATCCTCTGCTATCGGCTACCTACGAGGGCTCCAGTGGCTTGCCTTTAGTTTTCTGAGTGGAGGTGATGTCTACTAAAAAGAAAGCTGTTGGTTTCAAGCAATTTTCTTATGTTAAATCCATATTGAATACTGGAACTGACAGTGGCTGAATCTAATCTGGCCAGAATGACACTGGAGACTTGCATTACCCATCAGAGATTGACATTCCTACGAGAGCTGAATTTCGCGATTGGTTTCACGATCTGCATAGTGACATGAAAGCTATCAAAGTAGAAATCATGGAAACAGTTGTCGAGCTGAAAGTTGAACTGATTGATATGGTCCAGTGTGTTAAGGAGTCTGAGATATTGCTGGATGCCCATGCAGAGAAGATTGAGCTGCTGTGAAATGAAAATCAGGCATTGAACAGGAAGCAGCAGATCCTGATTGAGAAAGTTGAGGATCTTGAAAATCATTGGAGGAGATCTAATCTAAGATTGAATGAGGTACCACAGACCTCTGAATTTGATGATAGCCATTGTGCTTCTGTTTTCTATTATTGAGTTAAATGACTGTCTTATTGAATGGAAAGATACATCTGACTTACATAGTACATAATGACCATCCTCTAGATGCAGAGCTTATTTTAACTTTTGCCTGTGAGGGGGAGATGTGAGGATTCCATAATTAATGTTTTTGTACTCCATGAGTTATAGAATTTCCCTCAATCAATTCCTGAGAATAAAATGTGAAATCAATTCTACAATTCCACACCTTTTATAATCCTAGTTCTTTGTAAACCTGTTATCTTAGGGATGGATTCTACAGCATTACTTGATACCTTCTGAAATTTACGTTAAAGAAGGAAGTGTTTATAATTACTAAAAAATAAAAGTGAAGTGTTTAACCTTGAAAGGCACTGTTATGTTTAAATCATTAAATTTTGTAATGCAGATATGAAAGAGGAAGTTGATAAGGGTAGAGATGGGCCTATGAGTAAGGGTGATGGAGATTGACACTGGCAAATGTTAAAATCTTGGGTCTGATGAGGTTGGACTGTTGGGTTGGATAGAAAATCATGGGGTATGAGACTTGTATTGGTTTGCAGGGAAGTTATATATTCATCTTCCCAGGTTGGTAGAGAATCAGAGGAAGAAACTTGACTGGGCATACTGGATGGCCCATTTAGTCTTTATCTGTTTACAAGTGGGCCGATACAGAAAATTTTGCGGGAGAGCCGGTGAGCGCCCGCTCTTCCGATACGCGCCCAGGCCACTCTCCTGGGCATGCGATTCAGGAAGCCCAGGTAAATTAGGGTCCGCAGTAAAAAGGAGATGCTAGGGACACTAGCGCGTCCCTAGTGCCTCCTTTTTGACAGAAGCGGGTTTGACAGCCTACGCTTAATTTTATCGGTGTCTGTTGTCGAACCCGCTGACAGCCACGGGTTCAGAAAACGGACGCCGGAAAAATTGTGTCAGTTTTCCAACCCGCGGGCAGATTTTTAATTTTTAATTTTTTTTTTTTTATCTTTGGAGGCTCTGACTTAATATCGCTATGTTAATTTCGGCCGGCACCAGGAAAGTGTACAGAAAAGCAGAAAAAACTGCTTTTCTGTACACCCTCCGACTTAATATCATAGCAGTGGCTATTTTCTAAATCAGCTTAATAGCAGGTAATGGATAAATCCATGTTGGCTTTGTCCCATTAAACTATGCTTATCTATATGTTCAGCAATTTTGTTCTTTATGATAGTTTCTACCATTTTTGCCTGGCACAGATCTCAGACTCATTGTCTGTAGTTTCCTGGATCATCCCTTGATTCCTTTTTTAAAAATTGGCATTACATTGGCAACTCTCCAGTCTTCAGGTACCATAAATGATAGATAATGTTACTGATAGCTTACAAATTTCCAATAGCAGGTCTGCAATTTAATTTTAGTTCTTTCAGCACTCTGGGATGTATACCATCTGGTCCAGGTGATTTGCTACTCTTTAGTTTCAGTTTGTTCTAGTACATTTTCCAGGTTCACTGAGATTTGTTTCAGCTTTTCTGAATCACTTTTGAATATGATTTCTGGCATGGATATATCTCTAACATCTTCCTTAGTGAATACTGAAGCAAAGAATTTATTTAGTCTCTCTGCTATAATTTTGTCAACCCTACATGCCCCTTTTTACTCCTTGATCATCTAATGGTCCAGCTTGACTCCTTTGCAGGCTTTTTACCTCTAATGTACCTGGAAAAGTTTTTATTTGGAGTTATTTCTTCTACAGCAATCATCTTTTCAAATTCTCTCTTTGCCTTCCTTATCAATGTTTTGCATCTGACTTGCCAATGCTTATGCTGTTTCCTGTTTTCTTCATTTGGATCCCTTTTCCATTTACACCTCACCTTTTAACCATGCTAGTAGTTGTTTAGCCTTCCTTCCACCTTTTCTGACTTGTGGAATACGTCTGGGCTTCCAAGATGGTATTTTTAAACATGTATGCCTGAGCTAAACTCTTAACCTTTGCAGTTACTCCTTTCAGTTTTTTCCTAACCACTTTCCTCTTTTTAGCATAGTCACATTTATGAAAGTTAAATAATGCTGCAGTAGATTTCTTTCTTGCACTCCCTCCAGTTAAGTCAAAACTGATGATGTTGTGATCACTATTGTCAAGTGACTCAACACTGTTACTTCTCACACCAAATCCTGTGTTCCACTAAGGAGTAGGTCTAAAATAGTTTCCCCTCTTGTTGGTTCTTGTACCAGTTGCTCAATGAAGCAGTCATGTATTTCATCTAGGAACTTTACTTCTCTAGAGTGTCCTGATGTAACATTCACCCAGTCAATATTGGGGTAATTGAAAACACACACATTATTACTGTGCTGCTGATTGTTAGCCTTCCTAATTTCTTTTAGCATTTCATTTTGTATTCATTCTAACCAGGTGGACGGTAATACACCCCAACTACTATGTTGTTCCTTTTTTCACCTGGAACTTTTATCCTGTTTGACGCAATGCTCTCTAACATATAGCGCCACCCCTCCACCAATTTGATCCATCCTATAATTTTGATATAACTTGTACTCTGGTATCAGTGTGCCATTCCACCAGGTCTCTGAGATGCCATCTATCTCTTCATCCAATGCTCTGCACTGTAACTCTCCCATCTTATTTTTTAGACTTCTAGCATTTGTGTACAGATATTTCAAAGCATTATTTCCTTTGTATTAACCTGCTCATCAGTAGACAGGGGTACTTTGGAATCTTTCTGCACTTTACTTAGGCACCTGGTCTACTTTGGCATTTATTGCAAACTTTCTGCTGGGATGCCCTGTTTTCCCTGTTCTCTTAATATCCTTCAAAGATACATCATTCTGAACCATGCGCTTCTGAGCAACTCTCTGCATTTTCCCATCATCTAAACATAAGCAATTTATGTTTTAAGATTTATTGTTCAAGGGCAGTATGGTGGCCTTATGCTTTCTACAGCATGGTTTTGCACAATAGAAAGGGAACTGTTCCTATTTGATATGATTGTGGCTTGCATCATAGCATGAGTAAGGTCTGTCTTTCATTGGGCTACAGAGCCATTTGTCTTTATTCATAACTACCAGTTTTTTCCTTTTTTTTTTTTTTTTTAGCCCTTTTCTCTCTCTAGACCAGAGCTTTCCAAAGTGTATGTCGGGACACATTAGTGTGTCGCCTGTAGTGTGGAGGTGTGTCGCCCGGTCCACAGGGCCGGCGGAAGCAGGGAACTATAGCAGGAAGATCGGCGGGCAGTGGTGGAGCTTACATCACCACGGCCCGAAGAAAAGGGTCACGTTCACTCCTCCTCCTTCCTGCCTGTGCAGCCCTGGAAGAAAAACGTTGCCGGAGCCGCGTGGGCAGGAAGGAGGAGGAGCATCTGCTGCGTACAGAAGAAGAGCAGCATTAATGGGCCGTTGCGGATCCCACGTCGCGACGGCCCGAGAAGAGGAGGAAACCCGATAGCAGGGCCACTGCGGATCCCATGTCGCGGCAGCCCGAGAAGAGGAGGAAACCCGATAGCAGGGCCGCTGCAGATCCCACGTCGCGGCAGCCCGAGAAGAGGAGGAAACCCGATAGCAGGGCCACTGCGGATCCCACGTCGCGGCAGCCCGAGAAGAGGAGGAAACCCGATAGCAGGGCCGCTGCAGATCCCATGTCACGGCCAGGGAAGATCAGGGCCTCTGAAGAGCCCATCCTTCGGCAACCCGTGCAGAGGGACAGCATGTGCCAGTGAGAGCCTGTGCTTGAGCAAGAGAGCATGTAGGAGTGAGAGAGCCTGTGTGTGTGAGAGTGAGACAGCATGTGCACGAGAGAGACAGTATGTATGTATGTATAAGAGAGAGGCATGTGAGAGTGAGAGCTATGGATGTGTGAGATTGCATGTGAGTGAGAGCCTGAATGTGTGAGATAGCGTGTGAGAATGAGAACCTGATTGTGTGTTTGAGGGAAGACAGATGGAGAGAAAAGAAATAGAAAAAAAGACCCTGTAAAAGGAATTGGCAAAAAAACAAGAAAGGAAAGGTGGAAAAAAAAAGCCTGTGACAGATTAGAAAACTAAGATCAGACAGCAAAGGTAAAAAAAAAAATTACTTTTTAGTGATTGGCACATGTAATCTTTGGGAATGTGCAAGAGTAGCACTTTCTCTATGCCGATCTCACAATGTACGAGATCAGCATGGAGGAAGTGGAAGCCTGCAAATATTTATTATGAGATAGGTTGTGTTGTGAAACATTTTATTTATGTATATATTTAAGGAAACATACATAAATTGTTGAAATACATTTTGTTCGTTTAACCTTTAACTTCTGGTTTGCTGGTAGACTGAATTACTGTGTCACGAAATTATGTTTGTCTAAAAAGTGTGTCGCCAACATGAAAAGTTTGGAAAGCTCTGCTCTAGACCATAACAATCTGCAGACAAAAGGCCATAGATTATATCTCCTTCAAGAACCCAGCAAGCGTGCACCATAAATCTGCATTGTGAAACGACCTAGACCAGGGCTAGGAAAATTACGGCCACAGGCCAAAACTAGCATGCCTACATCCCACGCTTTAGCTATACCATCCGCTCTTCTCCCCTCCTACAATAGCCTGTCCAAGCTGCCTGACGTTATCAACATTGGCCCATAATGCATCTAATGAAGTGGACTCTGTCCTCAAAAGCTCATGCTCCAATAAATTGGTCTTTAAGGGGCAACTTGGCTGTTAATAAATTAGTTGTTATCACAGGGAAGCAACCAGGTAAGCCAAGGTTTAAATCACACTAACACTCCTTGTGACCTTGGGCAAGTCAATTCATCTTCCATTGCCTCAGGTACAAACTGAGATTTAAACCCTCTGGGGGCAGGGAAATAACCATAATATCTGAATACAATCTGCTTTGAAGTGTCTGAAAAGTAGAATCCAAATAAATAAATTAATATATGTATAATATATCAGTTATGACTTAGCTTGAAAGAATTCTTAGACAGTGCTATAAAACTGTATCATAGAAGAGTATAATTAATGAGCCCACCTACACACAAAAGCATATGCTGCACTTTTTTTGTTTTTTTTATTATAGTGCATAGTGCTGTAGTGAATGGCTTGTCCTTTCATCCCTCTGGAAACTATCTAATCACTGCTTCAAATGATTCAACCCTTAAGATTTTGGATTTGTTGGAAGGAAAATTACTATATACTCTTCATGGTCATCAGGTGAGCTAAATCCAATCATATATTATAAAAATACTTGATTTCCAAATCCTTATTTGCAATTGCCAGCTTTCATTGTGAAGGTATTTTCATGATTTCTGGTAAAGAAATATGTTTTTAATGAGTAAAGATGTGATTTTTATCTTAATGTGCATCTGCTAGTTGAAAGCTCACCCCATGTGCTAAAATTTCTTCTTGGAGAGATGATAGCAGAAGCAGTTTTGCAATGCCCTGTATATTATTGCAGTTAGAGATCCTGATATTTAATAAAAATACTAAAATAAAAAAACTTCTGTTTGCACACAGATTTGATTTGACCTAAAGACAATTATCAAATACAAAAGAGAACAAGCTAGAGGCTGAAGCAATTAGTTAAGCAGGATGCTCAGATCTGGGCAGTATGTGCTTTCTAACAATTTCTGTGCTGATAGGATTATCCTTTGAAAGTACACCTTGCCAGATTTCTCTGACACAGAAGAGTCTCTGCTTTGTGGATTTTACAGTCTAGTTGACAGACAGACAGTCTACAGTTGAACTCTTGAGGACAGAGCTATCTTAATGGATCAAGGGATGTCTATTGTCTAAGGAGGAGAACAGACAGAAGGGTAGTGTGGGTCCAGGGACCATTTACTTCTGATAGCTGAGGTAAGCAGCATGTAAATATGGCTCCTGTAGGCAGAACAGTGGTGGCCAGCTCTGGTCCTCAAGAGCCACAAACTCAAGATATCTATAATGAATATGCATGAGAGAGGTTTAAGTGCACTGCTTCTATTGTATGCAAATATCTCATACATATTTGTTGTGGATATCCTGAAAACCAGACCTGTTCGTGGCTTTTGAGGACTGAAGTCTTCCACCCCTGAAATAATGCAGTTGGGATATTTGACAAAATGTTTTCTTTTTTTCTTCTTCCTCTTCATTATTTAACAGATGGCTAGGTCAAAGTGGATTTTGTAATAGGAACTTTTATTAGAAGAAAATATCAGAGCAGAACAAATGCAGTTAGGGAAGGTAAAGACTATGACTATTATTATTATTATTACTGCTTCTATTACTACTACTATTACCTTTATTGTAATTTAACGTCACCACGGCACATGCTGTGAGGAATAGATGTGGTGATTGCATGAGGAGAAGAGCAGGGTAGAATTGAGTATGGCTGAGCAGAGGGGAGAATAAACAAAGTAGGAGCAAAAGAATTGAAGCTTCAATAACTTGAAGTAGAGAAGGAACAAATATAAGGGAGTCCTAGGAAGCAAAGAGAGGAAGTGATGGTGCTGGAGTAGGGTCATATATGAATGAATCTCCCAGTACTGAGGGTAGGGGGTCACTTTAAATGAGCAGAGGACTCCACCTTCCAGTAGGTTATATAAGAAAAACAGTCAATGGGAGTGGAAGGGTGATGGGTAGAGTGGGAGGGACCGTAAGTAATTGCCACCAGCAGTGTAACAATTTCACTTCCTGTTCTGAAACCAAAATCAGAATTAGAATATATAAAACAGCGTGGCAAGAAATTTAAAAACTTTTATCTGCAGATGTCCCAAATTTGAAGTGGCTATCTGGAGGGAGAATGAAGGATATTTTAGACACAGGTAACCTTTTACCTGCAAATTAAACTATAAGACTGGCCCCTATTATCTATATGTTAACCTGGAAGCTGCTGCAGAATTTCATAGGAAGCTAGCACAGACAGCCCCCTATTGCCTGAAAAAAAACCAAACTGAATTTTATAGCATCTGGTACCAGCAGTTTAACATGCAAATCTTGCCACTATAACATAACTGCATTATTACCTTTAGCAAAGGGTGGGGGATGTGTGACAGATGGAGAGACTAAGGTACACAGGAAGACAGAAATGTAGGTAAAAAGGACAATCCTGATAATTCATCAGTTAGAAATTTCCTAAGTAATTGCTGCCATTGTTTAAGAATTTCACTTTTTTTCTGAAATCAAAATCTAATCTTATAAGACAAGAGTCCCAAGTAATTGAAACTTTTTATCTGCAGATATCCCAAGGGCTTCATATTCATGGTCTTTTTCTCTGCAGGAAATACAATTTATCAACAATTTCTGGAGCTACTGATTGTGTTGAACAATTTAGGTTTCAGAGTTCAGGTACTGAACAAAATTGCCCCGATATTAAGATCACTCAGGTAGTTATGCTTTGCTTGAACAAGCAGGAAAGAACAGTATTACTCCTCATGTGTCAGGAAACTAGCAAAGTACAGAACTAGGCTATTTCCCAGAGGAGGAACACATATCTGGCAGGAAGAGAGAATGTCCTTGCAGACAAACTTAGGGTCTTATTTTCTAAGCATTTTCCCATAGACACAAAATGGGAGAAAAGCCTTAGTAAATCTGGCCCTTTGTTGGATTCTAGAATTCCATTAATGGCCCCTGGAGCAGGATATAGCGGAGAGAATATTTCTCTGAGGATCACCTGAGATCAGTTTGCAGCCATTCTGAACAAGATCATTCCACCCTACTGTTTCAGGAGAGGATCAGAGAAAAGACTAAAAGCGGATACCTTGTTGCTTCATTGGGGGTCAGGTCTTCAGTATTTATATCTTGCAATACCTCTGTCTGTGAAACCCTTAAAGCTCAGAAGAGACCATGGGGGGAGAGAGATATATATAGAGAGAGATATATATATAGAGAGAGAGATTTGGTTTCCTCTGCTTGAAGAGCTACTGGTTTGAAATCCAATCAGATTGGCAAATCTCCAACACTGATCACGCGGAATTGAGGAATGCTATTTGATTCCAACATCTAATGTCCAGTTCTCCCATCACAACTTGAATGTTGAAAGGAAAATAATTCTTTTGAAATCTTTGTTAATGTTGGAGATCCTTCTGGATTCTAGGAAAGAGTGCATCAGAAGATTTTATATATATATATATATATATATATATATATATATATATATATATATATATATATATATAAAATTTGATATATATAAATCAAATTTTATCTGCCTAAAGCTTTTGACTATGGACCTCTTAGGAATTAATATTTCCAACACAACATATATTAACTAACTAAGGCAGTCTTACATGCGATTTTTTTTTTTTAAACTCTGGAGGCATGGGAGTTTTGAGTTCAAAGATGTTAATAAAAATTTAGAGGTGATAAAACTGAATGTTCATAGGAACAGATTGTTGTGGGGTTTTTTGTTTTTTTAATCATGATTGGGTATTAAAACTGTTAACGAGAATTTCTGCGCTTGTAAAATTTGTATCTTACTAGATGTTACTTCTGTGCAGGCTCATAGGCAAGAATGTTTGACTTTAAGGCTTTTTATACATTTAGTTGCTCAGTTTGTTTTAAAATATCAAGCAGATTTTAAAAAGAAAAGTCAAATTACATAGTAATATAGTAAATGACAGTAGGTAAAGACTAAAATGGTCCATCCAATCTGCCCAATAAGTTGCTTAGGGTAGTAACTGCTGCACCATGCAGGGTTACCCCCATGCAGAAATTTTATAATTGTTTTGAAACTTTTTTCATTTTATAAAGAAAAAATCATTCCTAAAACTTTAACGACCATAACAAGTACAACATCAAATACATAAGAGAATAGTGATCCCATATATGATGTTTGTCTATTACAACTCTGAAGTTTACATACAGACACACAATCCTTGTTCAACTTCCCTTTACCCTTGGCGAATAACGTTCCCATCCTAAATTCAAATTCCTTTGCACATCCATTAGAATATATGTAAGGCAACCCCCTAAAGTGTGGCCCTCTTCTGTCACTTCTGAGCCGCCCAGAAGGGCACCCACATTTTTATCATACAAAAATGATTGTCTACGTAACATATATGTAAGTTTTTTTCCACCAAGGCTATCCCATGCATCTGATGCCAGCATGCTATTGTAGGAGCTGCTTTCCAGAGTATTTCAATTGTGAATCGACCTGCATGAATTAGGTGGTCTGCAAATTGGTGTTTTTCTTTGCTTGGATTATGATCATACCACCTACATAACAAACAAAGGGAAGGTTCTAATCTGACCTCTCCTCCCAAAATGGCCTTCATCTCTTGTCCCATCTGTTTCTAGAAGTTCTCCAATATTTATTTTATTTATTTATACAACTTTTCTATACCGTTGTACAGAGAACCATGGGGTAGATTTTAGAAAAGTACGCCCTCGTACTTTTGTTCGCGCACCAGGCGCAAACAAAAGTATGCCGGATTTTATAAGATACGTGCGTAGCCGCGTGTATCTTATAAAATCTGGGGTCGGCGTGTGCAAGGGGGTGCGCATTTGTGCACCTTGCACGCGCCGAGCCCTGCGCACGATGCCCGTTCCCTCCGACCCCACCTTCCCCTCCCTTCCCCAGCCCTATCTACACCCCCCCCCCCCCCACCTTTATCGTGAAAGTTACGCCTGCCCGTCGGCCGCCGCGCGATTCCTCGGCCGCGATTTCGGAGGCCTTGGCCACGCCCTTGAAACTCCCCCGGGCCAGAACCATGCCCCCAACACGCCCCCCCCAAGCAAAGCCCCGGGACTTACGCGCGTCCTAGGGCTTGTGCGCGCCGCCGAGCCTATGCAAAATAGGCTCGGCGCGCGCAGGGGGGTTTTTAAAGGGTTACGTGCAAAACTTATGCGCGTAACCCTTTTAAAATCTACCTGCATGTCTCTATCTCTACGGTTTACACAATAATATAAAAACAATAACAAAAAATAAAAATAGATTAGAATAAAAATTATATAAAGCCAATCAATACAAATAAAATCTGACTAAAAGTATCTAAAATGATTATTTACATAGAAACAGTAAATGAAACAATAAAAGCAAAATCATATCATTAACTCTCAGGGGCATGCCCACCATACATTTGAATGGAAACCCTCTGTCAGTCTTTTTGTGGTGTTATGGAAGGGAGAGTATTTGTTCCTTGGATCAGTGGTCCCCAACCCTGTCCTGGGGGCCCACCAGCCAGTCAGGTTTTCAGGATATCCACAATGAATATGTATTAGAGAAAATTTGCATGCACTGACTCCATAACATGCATATTTTCTCTCATACATATTCATTGTGTGAAAACCCGACTGGCTGGTGGACCCCTAGGACAGGGTTGGGGACCACTGCTCTAAATCTCTCAGAAGCTTCCTTCCATCAAAGCTATCTCATTTTTTGCATTTTGAAAAACATTGTCTTTTGGTCTTGCTACAGCTCCAAGAATATTTACCAAGGTAATAGTAATCATGGTGGATTTCTTGAGACAAGAGGGGATTTTGGTTCATCCTTATTTACACAATTGATTAATCAGAGCTGCCAGGAGAGCCTTGTTGTTTCCAAAAGGGTAGTACAAGTTTTAGAAAACTTGGGCTGGATAATCAACTGTACCAAGAGTAAATAACAGCCTTTTCAGTCTCTGGACTATCTAAGTGCTCTTCTTTTATACCAAGGTGAGAGACAGTTTTCTGACTCTGGAAAGAATATCCAAAATCATCAGCCAGGTGCAGAAACTTCTTTCTCAGACAGCACCCAGAACTTGAGATTACCTGCAACTAATAGGGACCATAGCAGCCACCTTGGATGTCATGCCGTGAGCCAGAGTTCATGTGCACCTTCTGCATTTTTCTCTACTTTCTTGATTGTTCCTTCCACTAGGAACCGGGCTGCTTCTATAATTGGTCCTAATCTAGGGAACTTTCTACCGTCTCCTCTTAAGAACTGACCCCTCTACACTTTCCTTTAGAAAAAAAACCTTAAAACTTGGCTTTTTATCAAAGCTTTCCCTCAACAAATCTAATAGGTAACATACTTTTCCTTTTTTCCTTAGGTACTTATTATTGTTTAGAACAATAGGTTATTGTTTTATATAGGTCTACTTTCAATCTGTTGTTTTTTAATTTGATGTTCTAATTTCATACTTAATGTTTTTGAACTGTTTCACTGTATTCTGTCCTCAATAGTATATTTGACTATTCTGTTTTCTGTAAACCGATGTGATATTCTGAATTGAATGTCTGTATAAAAAAACAAATAAATACAAAACTATGAAGTCTGTCTTCCCCTTCCGTCAGGTCATACAGCAAGGCCGCGTTAGAAAGAGTGCGGCAGTGCCGGGCGCACCCTCGTTCCCCGCACGCACAGTCCTGCTCACATACTGCTCGATACTCTATTCAAATTGCTTGCAAATGCAAGCCGCGTCTGCGAAGCTTTAGGCGAAGGGTTAGGCCCGCGCAACCCATTTTACTGTATAGGCGCTTAATACAGTGCCTATACAGTATCCTGGGTGCGCTTGTACCTGTCATTTCAAATGTCATTTCAACTGACATTTGAAATGACAGGTACCAGGAAGTGGATGGTTCCCCCCCTCCCGGGAGCCGGCGGGCACGCGTTTATCCAGGCGGCGGTGGGAGCCGGCCGGCACGCATTCATCCGGCGGGCTGTCATTGAGGCGGGAGCCGGCGGGCGGGTGATTGTCAGCCCTCTCCCCTCCTCCCGAAACAAGGCGCGAAAGCAGCCTTGCTCCGGGAGGAGGGGAGACAGGACTGGCAGTGTGAAGCGGCGAAGCGACTTACTTTTTGCAGCCCCCTCCGGGCATCGGACGACCTCTCCTGCCTCCAGCTGCTCGCGAAGATGGATGCCTGCATGGCTGCTGAAGACGTGACGTCACGACGTTTGGTGTCACGGCATGTGATGTCACGTCTTCAGCGGCTGTGCAGGCGTCCATCTTCGCGAGCAGCTGGAGGCAGGAGAGGTCGTCCGATGCCCGGAGGGGGCTGCAAAAAGTAAGTCGCTTCGCCGCTTCACACTGCCAGTCCTATCTCCCCTCCTCCCGGAGCAAGGCTGCTTTTCGCACCCTGCTCCGGGAGGAGGGGAGAGGGGACTGGCACGGGGGAAGCCACGATGTCCGGAGGGGAGCTGCAAAAGTAAGTCGCCAAGCGTAGGATTGCCCGTCCTCTCCCCTCTCTCTTGCAACTTTTTTTTTCGCTTTTTTTTTTTTTGCTTCGGGAGGACGGGAGAGGACTGGGGCTGCCCCGGAGACCAGCATCCATGGACGCGGCCAGGGCAGGTGAGCGGGGGCTGGGGGAAAGCTTGCCGCCTACCCTTACCCCTGCCTCTAACGCAGGGGTAAGGGTAGGCGGTAAGTTAGTAGGTTAAACGTGCAGCAAAACGGTAGGGTAAAATAGCGATAGTCGGGGCACGGGTTACTGGATGCTAGGGAATAGCTAATTCGCTCGTTTACTAGAGATGTGCTTCGTTTTTTTCTACCGGGTCTTTTTTTGACTCTGATACATCGTGGTAAAATTTGGGTTTTCTCGTTTAGTTTTTTTGAAAAACGAAACGAGGAAACCCGAAACCGGGCCAAAAAACGAAGCGGGAAACGAAGCTAAAAAAAACCCCACCCCAAGCATTTAAAATCATTTTCGTACATACATACAAACTCTCCCCACCATCCCGATCCCTCCCTAAGACTTACGAACATCCCTGGTGGTCCAGCAGGGTCCCGGGTGCCATTTGTTCCTCCGTGCCCATGTGCGCCATTGCCAGCCTTGCTCAAAATGGTGCCGAATAGCCTCTGAACTACCATGTCACAGGGGCTACCGGCGCCATTGGTCAGCCCCTGTCACATGGCCATCGGCGCCATCTTGTGCTTCTACCCTGTGACAGGAGCTGACCAATGGTGCCGGTAGCCCCTGTGACATGGTAGTTCAGAGGCTATTCGGCACCATTTTGAGCAAGGCTGGCAATGGCGCACATGGGCACGGAGGAACAAATGGCACCCGGGACCCGCTGGACCACCAGGGATGTTCGTAAGTCTTGGGGAGGGATCGGGATGGGGGGGGGGTTGTATTATAGTTAATCTAAATGTTTGGGGTGGTTTTAATTTAAAAAAAAAAAAAGTGCCCCTCTCCCCATGCAAACCTGAAAAACGAAATTTCCCCGAAGTTCGGGGAAAATCCTTTTCGGGTTTCGGGGCCCCTGAATCACTACGAATTAGGCAATTTCGTTGTAATTGCCTAATTCGTGATAAACGACTGCACATCTCTATCGTTTACATGCAATATACATGCCGCGTGCGGAAGGGGTTGCCCAGGGATTTTAGGACGCGGTAGGAGTAGGTTAAAGGGGATAGTGTATCGCAGGAAGGGCTAACGCGGCCGGAAAGTGAGTAGAACGCGAGTTAGGAGCGGGGTAAACGCGGCCGCACTTTACAGTATTGAGCTGCAAGGTTGGTAAGGCAGAGCCTCTTGTGGAAGTTGACGCCATTAAACTTAATGAAGAGAATAAGTTTAGAGTGTCTTTCCTGGGTGTTTTAACAGATGCAAGATTGATGAGTTGGTGACTCAGGGACTTTGAAGTATGGAAAAGGTCCACCAACAAGCTGGAAACCAGAGACATTAGGTTAGCACTGCTTCGGTTCCTGCCAGTGGTGAAGGGAAAGGCAATCTGAGTCATTTCTGACAATGGCAAGGTAGTAGCTTACATCAACAAATAGGAAGGCACCCGAAGCCAAGAGGTGGCCAAAGAGGCAAGTGACCTATTTGGGTGAGTGGAACAGAATTTACAATAAATCTCTCTCAATTTCAGGACTGGATAATGATCAGGCTGATTTTTTTCCCTCAGGAAAAACAGATTGGACTCTGCAGAGTGGGAAATCAGTCAGTAGGCTTTGTAGAAAATAATAAATTGCTGAGATCTTCCTTACTTGGATCTTATGACAACTCACAAAAATGCCAAAGTTCCCCTTTATTTCAGCCTGCACAAGAAGTACAGCTCCATAGGAATAGACACCCTTGTTCAGCATTGGCTAATAGGAAACTTATTATATATACGTATTTCCTATCTGGCCTGTGATAGGGAGAGCTCTGTGAGGAATAGCTCCAGATTTCTTCTATAATTGGAGTTTGATGGAAATACAGAAAAAATAAATCAGTCTATACAAGTCTTGTTTTTTGTTTTTCTTGGTTGTATTTTGAAAATTCTATAAATTTCATAAAGTTCCGGAAATCCTTCAGGTTCACTCAATGAGAACTCAAGCTGCTTCTTGGGCATAATTGACAATGTTCCCTAGAAGATATATGCAAAGTGGATGTCTGGTCATCTTTGCACACTTTTAGTAAGCATTGCAGACTGTATGTATCTGCAAGGATACAAGCTTTTTGTTACTGCTGTTTTCAGGCTGGCCCTAGCTTCTTCCTTCCCCAATTAATTAGGTTTGCGTACATCCCCAATGTGTGTACTGCTCTAACAGGATAAGGAAGGAGAAATTTAACTTAATTGATTTCCTTTCCTTGCATTTTGCTGCACCAGTCCAGGATCCTCCTGGGAATTTGCATCTCTGCAGTTTATTTTAGTATACCCCTGGTTACAAAAATTGATCCCCTCTAGAGGATAGCCAGAATTCACTTGTTCTTTTACATTTTTCTTTTACTACCTCATTAATCAAAAACATTTTGGATGGTATTTTCTTGGAGAACACCTAAAAAAGATCCTATTTCATGTTTACAGGCTATTTTTGAGTTAATTTTTTTTATCCTTCATAGCTTTGACTTAATCCTTAGTTTTGATAGAACTGCACCATGGTAACAATCGGTGATTATATCAATTAGTACTAGAATGTAGTTGGTGTTGGAGTCAAATCCTCTGATGATGGAATCAAATGATGAGATGAGCAGGGATTCTGTACTGTGAGATTTTCTAAAACTATATTGGTTATTATGTAGTAAGTTATTATCATCCATATAGTCAGAAACTTGACGTAGCACAACAGCTTCAATTATTTTGGCTATGGAGGGTAGTGGAGCAATTGGTCAGTAGTTTAAGTCTGAGGAGTCATGACTTTTCTTTTTAGGAATGGGTAGAATTGACGTTTCTTTGAGTGAGTCTGGAAAAGATCCTTGTGAGAGAGAGGCATTCACTATTTTGGTAAATTGATGGAGCAATATGATTTCGTTTTCCTTAGTGTAGACAGATGGACTCAGCATCTCGCCCATGGCTGCACCAGAAATCGAGAACCTTGGATATCAAATCTCGAGACTGAGCAAGTATGGTAAGCCATGGCCTACCTCTAGTTCAAGACACCCGTAGTTAACCAGGCGTCGGCATTTATCATTTGAGTGCACTGGCGGTCTCCAGTCCAAAATTTATATATATATATATATATATATATATATATAGCTGACGTCAGCTTTGAAATCTGACTCTGTCTCCCATCTGCTATCAGGAGAGCACAATACCATTGGTCCTGAGTCCATCTGTCTACACTAAGGAAAACAAAATTATCAGGTAAGTAATTTCTCCAATACATAGTGGAGTTGGGTTATCACTGACAAATCCATGCTAAAACAGGAGTAAAACCCATAGTAGGATCAGTGCAGCTTAGTACATTGGCCTCTTAGATTGTAACAGAAAATCCCAAAGGAACATTCTCTCACAGTAGCTCACAAGTTATCCCTGTTCCCACAAGTTATGAATTGATGGAACATACTTTTGAGAACTTTGAAACTTTAGATCATTTAGAAATTGAGTCTTGAAAAATCGTGTTTAGTTTTTATGATAAATAATATTTGTTTGAGCAGTGGATATGGGTAATGGGGTATATCTTAGTGTGAAAATTAGGGGGAGGGTTTGGTATGTTAGGAAGGGGTGGTGTGCTGTGAATGTGTGTGATATGACAGTGCGTGTATTTTTTGAGGGGTTATATTGCATTAATGTTGTATTGAGGGATAAAAATTTAAATCTTTAAAAAAAAAAAATTGAGATAATTGTCAAAAGGAATTTTGAGTTGTTAACCTAGATTTCACATTTTTTGATCAATAAAGTTTTGATAAAGGGGTAACTTGTGAGCTACTGTGAGAGAGCGTTCCTTTGGGATTTTCTGTTGTATTTTTGACAGTCTGGATACGGTTTTTGGTTTGTTGTGGTTTGGTCTCTTAGATTGTAAGCCATTTAGGGACAGGGAAATACCTACATTACCTGAATGTAATCTGCTTTGAAATGACTGATTATTAATGAAAGGTGGAATATACATTTAAAAAAAAAAGTGAGGGAAGTCCTGGCAATCACTCTGGGTCAGAGGGGTGTTAGCCACTTAGTGATATTTTGGTTACCTTTTGATAACTATATATTTTGTTGGTAGTGGGCACAGTTTTTCCCCCTAGTTGATCCCTCCTTTTTGTGGGCTGAGGGTATTGGCGTACTAATTTAATTACCTTTAAAATTAATCTTCTTTTGAGGTTAATACAGAAATTGAAGAATTTTCTCCCTTGAGGGACTTGTACCTTTAGTCATTTAAAGAAGCCACTGCATTTCTTAATGATATATAATTAGGACTTCTGATTTTAGGTGTGTGTTGTCCTGCTAATTAGAAGTTTTTTGGAAGCACCAAAAAACTATATATAGAGAGATATATATATATAGAGAGAGATATATATATAGAGAGATATAAACTTTTTTTTTTTTTTTTAGTTTTAGAGCATTTTATCGGGGTTTATCAGCTCAGAAGCCCTATATATAATTATGTATTACTTGAAAATGCCAATAAAAGCTATTGTAAAGAAGAGACAAAGGAAGCACAAAATCTAGTGGAACTTTGACAAGCTTCAAAGCTTCCAGACATTGAGGCTAATGTAAGAATGCTAAGTCAAGCGCATTTTTACTTATGATTTAATGAGCATTTTAATGCACAAAAGTATGCACAAATTAGCACACCTTCATACAGATCTAAGATTGAATGGGATATTCGTTTAAGTTAATAAAATGTTAATGAAGACATTTGCTGTTAGTCCCCAATGCGGGAAAGAGCATTCAAGTCCTGAAAGCTTAACTCATGTAACCCAATCTCCCAGTGCAGACTTAATACAGATGGGGCCATAAAGGAATTTGTCTCTTTCGAGGCTGGTTCACACAGCTATCGTGAATCCTTCGTTTGGGGGGAGGCGGGAGGAAACCTCCTGTCAGAGCCCAGATTGACACGGGTACCCTTAGAATTCTTTTCTCTGGGAGAGGTATACCTTTTTTTTATTCCCCCCCCCCCCCCTCTGTGGATGCTTCTCGTGCCAAATAACACACTTGAGACTGAGTATCCAAAATAATATACTTTACTGAAGTTGAATCAGATGAAGTAATGGCACAATTAACAAAGTCCTCATCACCACAGATGATCTTTAATGTTCACAGTCCTTTGCTTTGTCTGTGCATGGGTGTGTCATCACCAGGGCAGGAGAAACACCCTCCAGCGCTTGGAGAAATGAAGTTCCCAAGTGGGCAGGAAACATCCCTCTAAAACTAACCAAAAATGGATAACAGTTTCTGCACAAGAGACCCACATTTCTCGCTCTCCCCAGGGGCAAAGACTCCAAGTGGGTGTCCTCAGTAAGTTTCAAGATAGTTTTACTCAACAATTCTCCACATGATTTTCTGTCTCCCTCTCCCCCTCTCTCTCATCCCACGATGGAAGGGATCCCCACTGGAACACACAGCTCTTAATATTCCTTTTTCCATAGCACAAAGAGGGACAGCACAGCACTTCCTCACAAATATTTTAACCAAAATTTGTTTCTCCATACTGAGGTCCACAAATCACCAGAAAGTCTCTGCAGCATGCACCACCATTCCTTTATCCTGCAGAGGGACAGTTCTTCCCTATCCTGGGCACTCCAGAGAGAGGTTTCCTCATGACTTTTCTCAAGCAACACCCAGGGGTCTTGCAGGCTTCTTACCATGAAAAATCTAAAAAAAAAAAAATCCCAAAACAAACCTGGATGCCAAGCCAGCCAGCCAGTGAGTGGATTAGAGGGCAGCTTCCCGACCTTGCAGTAGGACCCCAAACAGGGATTGCCTGAGTCTTCAGAGTAGGCCCAAAATCCAACTCAGAAAAACCTGTCTACATTTCCACCTAACTCCAAAACTCAAAAGCACTAGCTTCCGTCTCTTAGTGGAGAGCTGCTTTTATTTCCTCACCAGGGGGATGGCCATCCCAGCTCCCTTGAAGGGAGGGGCTGTACCGAATGGTGCCTCCCTTAATCTAAACTACCTGTCCCTATATAAAAGTTAACTAAGGTAATGAACCCCAGTGGGTCATTACTCTCGTATTTTTATTTATTTTTTTTAATGCTGAAAATTTTACTTTTGGGTCAGAGGTGGAGTAAGGGCTCCCCCCTAATTTCAATTATATGTTTCCTAGTTCAGTATATTATCTGTTTTATGTAAGGGCCCCGCCCAATGGTTTTGTGTTCACTGTAAACCGATGCGATGTGCGAACGGTCATCGGTATAAAAGAAACGTTAAATAAATAAATAAATAAATAATTCATATTTCTGGGGCTAGTTAGTCTATGGAGCTGTAACATTGTGGTGCTAGACTCTAGTCTCCCTGGTCGGGTTGGTGAACCATTGCATCTGGGAGCCCAAAGTCCAGGACTATACTAGCAGAAAACCATTTCTAGCCCAGAAATATGAGTAAATTTTTATTCCAGTTCTGACACAGGAGTTAAATTTCAGAGCCTAAAAAAACTTTCATATCCAGACCCCCAAATCAGAGGTACTCTGTCCTGGGATACCATATCCTTTAGCCATCTTCTAACTCACCCTGAGGCCCTGCTCCTCATACACCTTTGCTGGCTCCTCCTATCTTCAGTGCTTGCCTTTTCAGTTTTATGCACACAGATCATGTTTTGTGTGCGCTATTCATGTTGGGGTTGTTTTAATAAGGTACGCTAGGCTGAGCGCACATTTTTACTCACATGTGCATCCCTCTTTGTGTTAGTGTACTTTTTTAAACTCTGCACTTTTTCAGCGTGTGGGTGAGTAAAAAATGTGCTAACATTTAGTGCACACTTTTTACTCAGGTTTATTGCAGTGGCCCCTTTGGTAATAAGAGCAAGAATAGAACTATCCCTACAGGAACATCTAACATTAGATGTTTTAGAGGTAGAGCTGAATACTGAAAAGTCCTTATCTCCAATCTGAAATTACTTCAACAAAACCTAGAGTGGGGGATCAATGTCCAACCAAAACACAAATAGCACAATCATGAGGCCCAGCAATATAGGTATATAAATTGGGCAAGGCTGTTCCCCCCATTGTTTAGGGAGTCAGTCTGTCTCCATTTTTTGATCCCAAAAATTAAACTGGACATGCAACCGGTCGGTTATGGCCCACATAAAACAAGGCACAAGCAGAATAATCTAAAGCAGATGCAAGAAAATCTTAATTTTAAGCAAATGTATACTGATGTTTCAAGAGACCAATCTTCTCAGGCATCTAATCCTCAATTTTTCTAATAGTGGGAGTAGAATTAGAATGAAATCATGAAATTTGGAGTCATTTTGGACTTTCAAATGCATAAACTTAGTAGTAGCAAATTTGAATTCAGCTAGTTCTGGTGTGATATTCACCAGGATTCCATCCTAAACTATTCAAATTTAGAATAATTTTTGTCAGAGTTCACTATATTAATTCAGAACCTATGGGAGTGCCAGAACAGATGTTTTGACATTAGTCAAAAGCAAAAGGATGTCTGTATATAAAGCCAACTTGTAACTGACCTCATTAAAACTGAAACCCTGGCTATTGGAAAAGGAATGGATTTATATGCCAACAGTTCAATAGCTCAAACTAAAATGACAGCCCTGTCTTGTACCTCTTCTGATAGCAGAAAAAGAGGACAACAGAACATTAACCAGAATATTGGCTCTAGGATTTGAATAGAGAGACCTAAACTATTCTAAATATGCAGGTAAGCAACCAGTGTTTACTTATGTTATTGCATTTGATAACCTTATAAATCACCTTGGCTTGAACTACATTTTAAAGAAAGCTCTATATAAGAATAGCATATCACAAAAAATCCCAAACAAAAATAGCTATCCCAGCCAGTGAGAATGAGAGGATTAAATCTTCAGCAGAGTTTCTGATTACTTTAGCAAAGGCTTTACCCTGCAAAATGGAGAGGTTTAACCTCCAGCTATTTCCCTGGCAAACTTGGACATTCATATCTTCAGCTCTTAAAGAAAACAGTGGATGGTGATTCAAAATATTATGGGCAAAAATATCGCTGGATTTCACAGAAGAGAGAAAATCTGAATAAATATCTTAGAAGAATGTAAAACTTCTATCATAAGAGGAGATTCCATGATTGAGCTCCAATACTGTCATTGGAAACTTTTGCTTTTATAATTTATATTACCTTCAGATGGGGAAGAGAAAGGTAAGAATGTATATTCTCACCACTAAATCCCCCAATGACTTCATATTTTGCAGTTTTTGTCAGTGGAGAAGAAGCAGCATCTCCCCATCCTGAAGCAGATGTTTCCTTTTAGCCCTGATGGCTGTGAAATTCCCCTGCCTCATAGGAAGTGGCTCACCTAGAAAAAGAGTTACCTGATGGATCCTTACAGTCAATGGGCTCTGTTGAGAGGGGGGAGAGACAGTTACTTAGTACTTCACAGGCTGCTGTTGAAGTCAGAGTGGCGCTGAATCTGCAGGGAGAGGCCATGTTGAATCTGGATCAGTAGGAGCCTGAATGTACAAGGTGATAGAGCCCAGCTGTTACCCTGAGTTTCATCTGGGACTTGGACTAGCTATTTGGAAGACCTGAATCCATAACCCTGGGGACAATTTTGCAAGCCATTACCAGGCTGGAGAAAACTGAGTAAGAGATTGGACTACATGGAGAGGTCCCTGAGTTTCCTTAAGGAGTAAACTTCTAGACTTGAAACCATTGTAAACAAACATAGTGGTAAAATGGAGATTTTAGAGGCTCATTTTTTCTTGATTCAAAAAGTGAATACTGCTGTTTATTCATCCATGATATATTACAACCCAGCATAAGATGGACCCTGCTGGAAAACAGTTTGAGATGTTTAAATTTGAGCATGCTAAACTTCCCTCAAGTCCCAGTGATGATCATTAATCTAGGAGATCTGTTTAAAATATATTTGAGCAAGGTTTTGAAGATACTTGGGATTCTAATGCATAAGGCCAAGTTATAATGGATAATTTGGATCTTATAGCATTCCTTGAAGATTCTTTTCAGGATGGAACCAGCTGTGCCACACTTTTGCTTACACTAGTCTTTGAGACAGGACAAGAATACTGTAATAAAACATTTCTCCGAGGTCAAGCAGGATGATAGCCCTCACACAAGGGTAGCATCATCAGATGGAGCCCCGATGTGGAAAACTTATGTCAAAGTTTCTAGAACTTTGACATAAGAAAATGTCATACTGGGTCAGACCAAGGGTCCATCAAGCCCAGCATCCTGTTTCCAACAGTGGCCAATCCAGGCCATAAGAACCTGGCAAGTACCCAAAAACTAAGTCTATTCCATGTAACCATTGCTAATGGCAGTGGCTATTCTCTAAGTGAACTTAATAGCAGGTAATGGACTTCTCCTCCAAGAACTTATCCAATCCTTTTTTAAACACAGCTATACTAACTGCACTTACCACATCCTCTGGCAACAAATTCCAGAGTTTAATTGTGTGTTGAGTAAAAAAGAACTTTCTCCGATTCGTTTTAAATGTGCCCCATGCTAACTTCATGGAGTGTCCCCTAGTCTTTCTACTATCCGAAAGAGTAAATAACCGATTCACATCTACCCGTTCTAGACCTCTCATGATTTTAAACACCTCTATCATATCCCCCCCTCAGTCGTCTCTTCTCCAAGCTGAAAAGTCCTAACCTCTTTAGTCTTTCCTCATAGGGGAGTTGTTCCATTCCCCTTATCATTTTGGTAGCCCTTCTCTGTACCTTCTCCATCGCAATTATATCTTTTTTGAGATGCGGCGACCAGAATTGTACACAGTATTCAAGGTGCGGTCTCACCATGGAGTGATACAGAGGCATTATGACATTTTCCGTTTTATTCATCATTCCTTTTCTAATAATTCCCAACATTCTGTTTGCTTTTTTGACTGCCGCAGCACACTGAACCGACGATTTCAATGTGTTATCCACTATGACACCTAGATCTCTTTCTTGGGTTGTAGCACCTAATATGGAACCCAACATCGTGTAATTATAGCATGGGTTATTTTTCCCTATAATGCATCACCTTGCACTTATCCACATTAAATTTCATCTGCCATTTGGATGCCCAATTTTCCAGTCTCACAAGGTCTTCCTGCAATTTATCACAATCTGCTTGTGATTTAACTACTCTGAACAATTTTGTGTCATCTGCAAATTTGACTAGGTACACTGAGCATGCCCTATACCACGCGTCCACATGAGGTCCCTCTTCAGTCTCTTCCACGGAGCTGTAAGCTTCGCAGTGTGTTTGAGCTCACTTTGTTTTTAGCCTTGTGTAAAACTTTTTCTTATTTTCATGTTTTTTCCTTCGATTTTGTCGTCAGGTCCCTCTCTGTGCCTTCCCGTAGTGTCTCTAGCCAGGGTTTTCAGCGCTTCATGTAAGCTTCCTTTTTGCGCCCAGGGAAGGACCACATAGCGATGGATGGTCTTGGGAGAAAGATATTCCAAGGTGCCATGTTTATTGCCCGCATCACTGCTTATCAGCTGTCCATGAGCCAGTATTTCCAGGACATCTGGAAGCAGGTGCAGGAGGTGGCTGTGCAGCTGCCTCAACAGCAGCAAGACAACCCTCATGTCACTGGTACACAAGGGTCTGGAGTTCGGAACACATGAGGTCTGTGCAACCTACGATGTTTTCGAAATGGCATTGAGAGTGCCTGCATTGTGAATCTGTGCCCACAGAATGGCATGGCTGTGGACCTCTGATCTCTGACAGCAGCTACAGGAACGACTGGAGAGAATCTCTTCAGAGATGGATGCTATGATCCAACTTCAGGACCACCATGAGACCCTCAAAGAACTCTCCGCCAGTACTCCGCACTCCTCATCTTCCGGGAGTCCATCGAGACCAGGACCAAGGAAGTCTTTCTTTCCTTTGCCTCCTCACTCCCATCAATGCCATCAGGGCTCTTGTGGGCCATCCCAGGCAGCAGCGAGTCCCCAAACCCCAGCCAACTCCTCAGTCAACTATGGGGACAGGGGTTTTGAATGGGCTGTAGGAAGCATAAGCCAGTTGCCTATACCTGGGATGATGGACCCTCCGGTCAGGGGCAGGCTGTGGTTCTTAGCTAACCAGTGGCCCAGTGTAAACTTGGACCAGTGGGTGCTGCCCATTGTCTGCCAAGTGTACCAATTGAATCTTGTGGGTATCCCACCAAATTGTCCTCCGTGCCCACATTGTGGAGCAGTAGCGCATCAGGAGGTAATACAGTTGGAGCTCTTTTCCCTCTTAATGGCAAAGAGCGGTCGAGCCTGTATCACCAGGGAAAATAAGGTGGGGATTCTACTTCAGGTACTCCGTCCCATCCTAGATATAAGGGCTTTGAACAAGTTTCTAAAAAGAAAAATGTTTGGTTTCCCTGGGCACCTTGATCCCCTCCCCCCCCCCCTTTTTACAAAAAGGGGATTGGCTATACTCCCTCGACCTAAAGGACGCATATACTCATATCGAGATTTTCCCAGGTCACAGAACACAGCACTTCCAGTACCGAGAGTTGCTGTTCGGGCTCGCATCCACCCCATGGCTCTTCACAAAATGCCTGGCTGTGGTGGCGGCACACCTCTGCAGACTGGGAGTGCATGTCTTGCCATATCTGGATGATTGGCTGGTGAAGAGCATGTCTCGGGCAGGGGCTGTCAGGTCCATGCGCTTGACCATTCGTGTGTCGGAGTCACTAAGGGTTCGTTCTCACGTACCCAAAGTCCGATCTCCGCCAGTCACCCCAATTGGACTTCATAGGAGCCCTGCTAGACATGGGAAATGCAAATCTTGGATTAACCTCTCATAATAAGATGTAATAAATCATATCAATCAAGGATCAGCAATAAGTTTTCATCAATATGCTTTTGTACCGCATGTGGTCTGTTCCATAGTACTGATATCTATAAATAACAATAAATATCATACCATTCGTCATACACCCGTTTATCTCATCCGCCTATAACATATGATACTCTTATTATTATTATAGACCACCACCACTAGTACAGGCAATACCAGCTAATATCGTCTTAATCATGTGACGCTCATAACCTTCACATGATTAAGAGGATATTAGTTGGTATTGCCTGTACTAGTGGTGGTGGTCTATAATAATAATAATATCATGTTATAGGCGGATGTGATAAACGGATGTATGATGAATGGTATGATATTTATTGTTGTTTATAGATATCAGTACTATGGAACAGACCACATGCGGTACAAAAGCATATTGATGAAAACTTATTGCTGATCCTTGATTGATATGAATTATTACATCTTATTATGAGAGGTTAATCCAAGATTTGCAATTCTCTGAAGAAGCCCTTTTGTGAGGGTGAAATGAGGCTCTCGTTGGATCAACTGGATCAATTGTACAATTATATATGTATTTGAATTTGGATCAACTGGATCAATTATACAATTATATATGTATTTGAATTTATCTGCATTATATGTTATGGTAGTAACTGTATAATTATAGACGCATTTGAAGTAAATTGTCATTATATGCTATGATGGTTATGTGATCTATTATATTATTGTACTTAGTGAATGGATTAGAAATGTGATGTGATTTCACCAAGGGTATTATTATGGCAGAAAGTATGTGATCAGATTTTAGGAGATATGTTGTACGGATGGTATGAGTGGTGTGAATGAAGGGTAATGTATGCATGTCGTTTTTAGATATAAGTAGGCATTGTGGTTGCATAGTAGTGGTGATGTAACACATCTGTTAAAAATTATTTAAATAATAAAATGTGGGCATAATATTTTGCCGAGTTCCTCTGAGTTAATTGAGTAGCATATGTATATATCAGAGGTAGTGCACGTTTTCTTTTTTGATCCCTTCTGTTACCAACAGCACCGGTGGTGCGGTGCATGTTGGCACCTGGTTAGATATCTCTTGGTCCCCCTTTTGTGTTGGGGGAGTAGCCTATAGCTAGGTATTCACCCATGTGTGAGGACTACCATCCTGCTTGTCCTCTGAGAAAGCAGAGTTGCTTACCTGTAATAGGTGTTCTCTGAGGACAGCAGGATGGTAGTCCTCACAAAACCCACCCGCCACCCTGCAGATTTGGGTTTCTCCTATTTATTTTTAATCGTAATTCTATGTTACAAGACTGAGGGACCCCCACATGGATGCATGATATAGGGCATGCTGGGCGTGCTCAGTGTGCCTAGTCTAAGTTCTAGAAGCTTTGATATACGTTTTCCACATCAGGACCTCCTGATTGTTACCCATATGTGAGGACTACATCCTGCTGTTCTTGGAGAACAAGCAACTCTGCTTTCCTTTCATGTTAGAAATTGTTTATTACAGACGTGAGTAGGCTGACAGAACAGATGCAACTTTTCTGCAGAAGTGCCACAATATTTCTTGAGGGGGTGAATTGTATTTACAATACCTTTTGTGTTTGTGTCATCAAATGTTTGATATATTTTCTTCGACTCAAAGCAGCTTAAATTTATTGTACAACCTGTGGTAGTGACATAGATCAATGATCAAGTCCAATTTCACAGCTTGTAATCAGTTGTAAGCCCTCTGACATTTTTTTTTAACTTAATTGTTACATCATCTTATCTTGTAGAAATCTTCTTTCTTGAGGGCTTAGTAGAGGGGAAGCAGAAAAGTTTAATTTCTTGGGTTTTATTTTTCTTTCAATAGATTTTGATCTAGAATCTATAATTTCTGCATGTTTTACCCTAATTTCATGCAAGTATTTACTTGTTATGCATTTGAAAAATTCATAAATAGAGAATTTTTTAAACTTTATATCACCATGATAAAGTGCTGTGCATCTCTCAATGAAAAAGCCCTAATAAGCCTTTTAAGATATGTTAGCTAGGAATTCTCACATATGATTGTCATTCTGCTTGTCCCTGTAGAATGCAAAGTTTCTTACCTGTAATGAATATAATCCACTTTGAAGTGGTTGAAAGGCAGAATGAAAGTAAGTAAATAAATCCAAGGACATTAGGATAACCAGTCACACAGGCAATGCTGGAAAGGAAGGAGGAAGGTATTAGCTTTAATTTATTATATAAGACTGAGGGTGCTCCACGAGGCAATAGCATGGAAATTCTCATGTATATCCAGGAAAACGTTTCCAGCTTTTTCAGAAGGCTCTTGGAGATGCTTTTTGTCAGTGCCATCAGATATTATGCAGTGATATTGTCATGTTCTCCTTGGATAACACCTGTAATAGGTAAGCAACTTTACTTAAATGAGCATTGGTTGGAGGAGCCATTAAAATTCCTAATGCCAATGACGTTTTGCATACAAAGGTCTGCATTTGCTGTTTTACTGTGGAAGTTTACTTTATGTCCCTTCTGCACATTTTTTTACAACATGACTAAGTTTATCAGATGGCTCCATGATCCAACTTGCCATTTCTAGCAAAAGTTCTTGAGAAAGTGTTATCCCAACTTGTAAATCACCTGGAAGATCAAAATATTCTCTTCCCAAATCAATTTGGATTTAGGAAACATCACTCTACTGAGACACATTACCCCTCTCATTAACGGATTCTGTTTTACGAGGGTTTCATGCAGATGAATCGTATTGCCTTGTGCTAGTAGCCCTAACAGCCGCCTTTGACACTGTGGCCACAACCTGTTATATGCCATCAGATGAGAAACATTGGGATCGATAGAATGGTTCTCAGATGGTTCTCTTCATTTCTATATAACAGAACATTCCAAGTCAAATTGGGCAACCATATATGACACTTTCCAGTGTGATACAAGTGTCCCTCAAGGCTCAGCCCTCTCACCAACACTATTCAATATATACATGGCTTCCACTGTGTAAATTACTAACAAATCTAGGAATAACTTTCTTCTTGTATGCTGATGACATACAGTTTTACATCCCACTCTCCAGATCATTTGAAAATATAGCTTGACACTCTCTACCTCTATGAAAGCAATAGAACTAGAACTATCACAACTTAAACTGACATAAAACCCTAAAAAATTGAAATTATTTGGCTAAGTAGAAACCCATCGATAGTTAAACCACCTTGGGAATTTTCAAATGAATCCCTCAAATCAAGTACGGGATTTAGGAGTACAGCTAGATGAGAACCTCACATTGAAAATGCACATCAGTAAATTAAGACAGGTTATACCAAGTTGCGAATACTTCATCAGTTGAAACCATTATTAACTTTTGTGGATTTCCGTTCTGTACTGCAAACTCTAATCTTTTCAGACCTTAACTACTGTAACTCCTTACTGCTAGGTGAGCCAGCAAGTCACTTAAAACCAATACAACTATTACAAAATGCTGCAGCAAGAATATTATTAGGATCCAGGAAACATGATCACATTACACCCTCACTGATGTCACTGCATTGGTTACCAGTACATTCCAGAATCTACTATAAGGTATTAACATTAATATTCAACATCATTAATTCCAATAACACTGGCTTGTTAGGAGTGACACTACAACCTTACAATCCTCAGTGAACACTAAGATCTTAAAATAAAGGGCTACTGACTATTCCCATAATACGGAGCGCACACCTGACGCAAATAAGAGATCAAGTATTTTCCATAGCGGGTCCAAAGCTCTGGAATTCTATGCCTGAGACATTACATATTTTACCAGATAGAGATTCAAATGTGAATTAAAAACATGGCTGTTCACAAATGCATATAATGTAAAAACATCAAAATACACAGAACCACAAAGAGAAGGATAAAAGATGATGATTGAATCATGAAGAATAAATCAAATGAGAGAATGCAAGATTCTCAAAACAACAAACAGACTAAGATGTATAAACTATAATTTTGTTTTATTTATCTGTATTCTATGCCATATGTCCTAGATTAATTTTATGTACTAAAAAAAAAATTTCACTTGATAGAAATTGCCTGCCTATGAATACCTCTTCCTGTAACCGATCTTTGTTTGCGGGGTTATAACTATGATTGTCACTTTGTAAACCGTTGTGATCTATACATGGAACGATGGTATATAAAATGTCTAAATACAGCTGGTAGTGTTTGTGCCACTTTTGATTAGCTTCATTCTCTCTGCTTCAGAAAACACTGGGGGTTGGTTCTGAAAGGGAAACTGTTTTTGCCAGTACACGGCCTTAACTAAAAATACTATATTTTCAAGCATTTTTAGAGTATGTTCAGACAATCACTTTGCCAAAATGCTATTAGAAGGCAGAAGCGAAGGAGGCACTCGGTATAACATCTTAAGACGTTTTCCTAGCATGGTAGGCTCCACAAAGCAGTCATCTTCTCTGATTTTTATAAGCATTCTCCACTAAGGACAACTGTACAGTTAAAACAGAATAAGTTCTGTGATTTACAGACATAAATTAGACTATGAAACACAAATTCAAATACAATTAATTTATGTACATATTGATAGGCATTACTTTTTGTTTGGTAAAGTTTTTTGTGATAGAATACAAAAATAGCTGACTTCCTAGAAACTTGGTTTGGCCACTGCCTGAGACAGGATGCAGGGCTCAATGGATCTTTGGTCTGACCCAGTATAGCACATTTTAATGTTCTTATGACTTCTTGGCTCATGTACAAGAGTGAGCTCATTTTCATGTTTCCCACCCCCCATAAAATGCTATACAGAGAAAATTATATTCTATTATATAAATGTGTGAGGTCTATGGTAATGCCACCCAAGACATCCTGTGGGAGTTTGCACCTGCTCCAGATTTCTTTCTTGCTCTCTGACAATCAGCTGCTGTTTTGAGTGTTTACAAGGAGAGAAGTATTAAGGCTTATTCAATCATTGGTTTAGTGTCTGAAATTCAAGCTTCAAAATGATCATTGCAAGGTTAAACAAGAAGCCATTTTGAATTGCAGTGCATAATTACAAAACAATGAATTCCTTATTTTTTTTAACTTATTTTATTACAGTATATCACTTCAACAAAGCACAAACTTTGTATAAAAATACAAAGTGAAATAGCACAAACATAAATAGATTAGCGATTTGTATGATTTCATACAAATCACTAATCTAGTTTCTTAATAAGTAAAGGGGAGGAGAAAAAGGAAATTACACAGGAAATAGCCTGAATTTCAGATATAATTAGATTCATTATATTAATATTAGGACTATTAATTCATAATGGGAACAGATGGTGTTAGAATAACTCTCCTTCCTAGTGTCTAGGAAAGTTTTAAATTGGTCTAAAGAAAAGAAAACATATGAATCATTGCAGATTTTAATGAAACATTTACAGGGATAGTGAAGCAAAAATGTTGCACCCAATGCTAAGGTATCTTTCCGCAAAGCAAGAAATGCTCTTCTCTTCTCCTGCATTCTACGCAAGTCTGGATACTCTTTCACGGTTTAGCCATGAAATACAACATTAATATTCCTAAAATAAGCAGACATGACTTTACTCAAATCTAAATTTGTAAAAAAAAAAAAAGAAAAAAAAAAAGAAACAAAGTGGATCATTCACTCTCACCCTCAGAGATTTCCAACATCTGAGTCAAATTAAGTATAGGCGAAAAGGTAACTGCATCTTGAACATTAGCAGAAGTAGGTGAGGATGAGAGAATTCTTGAGACAGAGTACTCTCCTGAGACAAATGTAAGCAGTCCACTAAATATCTTTTAAAAGTAATACGTATCTCCCCCATACTTTTGGGGAAATTTAGGACCCGAAGATTGACATCTAGAGGTATTTTCCATGATCTCAATTTTTTGAGGTAAAGCTTCTCGTTCCTGAGTCATAGTGGACTGCACTCCTTGTATTTTCTCAGTCTTTTGTTTAACAGCATCAAGATTATTTCCATGCTCAACCAATAGAGAATCGTGCCTTGAAACTTAAAGGTCCAACTTAGAAATAAAGGAGTCGTGCTTAAGTGAAGAAGCAAGCAAAACTTGGCCAAACTTAGATAAGTCTTATAATGAACCAAGTCTAATAGACGTTGGCTTACCCAACAGCTGTGGGATTTCATCAGATGATTGGCCTCCCTCAGGTCCAATATGTGGGCCCGCATCCACCAACGCCAACCCAGGAGCTGCAGAAGTGCCAAACACCCAGCAGAGAACTTCCACCATCCAGGGAGATACATTGGGTAGATTTGATTACAGTAAGGCAGAGACCAGATCTTCCTGGGCCCCCATAGGCAGTTTAGCAGAAACGTGATTGTTGTCCTGCACCTCTACTGCCATCTGGGAGAGGTCCCATCTTAGTGCCGGTGTCTCATCCTTATGACGGGGGCTGAATAACACCTCGACACCCACCCCTCCCCGGGTGAAACCAGTGCTCCTTTGTTGGAATTTGCAACAGGGACATTTCCACCTGTTGATCAAGGCAAGGATATGAAAGATGAAAGCAGCTGAATGGCAGGGTAGGAGGATTCAGTGGGGAAGATCCTTGCCTTTCCCTTGCATTTTGGAGGCATATTAGCAAGCAAGAAACAAAAAATCTCTGTGAATAGCATCTCTGTGAATAGCATCATTCTTCAGGTGGCCATGAATTAATTCCTTATTTTAAACCATTGGGAGATAGGGGTTTCCTGCTGGAACTGGTTATATTTTGCAACTGCTTTATTACCTTTTTACAATGGTACCTCTCTAACCAGATCCCTTGAATATAAATTTTGGTTATTAGTAAATATCCCCCAAAATACATCTAACATATGGATTATAATAACCAACTCCTCTTTGTGCTTGTTGGCTTTTAGTTTCTCCGAGAGAAAAGCAGGATGGCAGTTCTCATATATGGGTGACATCGGATGAGGCCCAGCCCAGAACTTTGATCTTAAAGATTCTATAGCTTTCAAACATGTCCTACTGAGTATTTTCAGCTGTAGTTATCACCCTGCTTCCTAGGCCAGAGTCCCTCAATCTTTTTTTTTTTTTTTTTTTTCCACGGAATCATGTGTTTGTGGGAACTGTGTGGTCACAGTATTCAGCTTTGCTTTTTCCTCACAGATTTTCTTGTGATTTTTTTTTTTTTTCTGGAGCGGCATCGTTTTTTTGTTTTTCTTCTTTCCCTTTATGGTAGTTTTTATTTTTTCTCTACCTTTCCATTTTCTGCCAGCCGCATGGCAGGCCATAGTCACTGTGTAGCCTGGCAGAGTCTAATTCTATTCCTTAATAAATAAAAACTGCATCTGCAGTTTAGTTTGTGTCCTCGCCCTGCTCTGTCTGTTTTTGGTGCCTTTGTCTGGTGCTGACAGGACTAACAGAATACAGTCCATGGTTGATCCATGTAGGCCACTGAGCCTGGGGATTACCCTGAGTTCTACCCAGACAGGAGTTCCATATCAGGCGCGGACAGTGAAGGGATTGAGGATCGCACCATTCTTGGGGGGGGGGGAGGGGGGAACTCATCCTCCCCACATTCTTTTTTGTAATTTACTGTTTAATAATAAGTAATCTGTGAACAACCAAGAATAAACACAACCAGCGGCAATATACAAAAGTATCAGAATACATTCATGTCAAAAATAAGCAGGTTGTCAATAGGGAACAAGGGAAAGGCATAAACAGATATGACCATCCCCCTAAATATAGACCAATATAGATAAACATGAGAGCTTCAAAACAGTAGGAGGGTAGGTCAAACAGGCTTCCCCTCCCTCCCCCACAAGTATCCCCCATAGGTAAGGCTAATGATATAAATGTGTTGTTTCTTGGTAAACCTCTAACGTTCATAGACTACATACCACCTATCTGCCCCTGCCCTTTCCACAATAAGAAGGGCACCCATGTTCTCTCAAATTTTGGTAATGCATCATGCAAAAGGGCTGTGAGCTTGTCCATCGAGAACACTCTAGCCATCCTAATACATAAATGTTCTCTGGAGGGAACATCTTTTTTATGCCACCAGGCAGCTAGTTTGCATCTAGTACCCACCATTATAGTCAAGAGCAATCGGGGTTGAAGCCACACCCAGATCGCCCAGTTCCATATTGAGCAAAAACAATTTAAGATCCTTCCTAACTTCGAATCCCAGAATCTCCTTTATTAAAGCCCTCTCAATCTCCCAATAATGATCCATTTTAGGGAATACCCACCATATGTGGGGAAAAAAATCACCCCTTTCCCCACTGTCATGCCAGCATAAATCAGAAGTAGAGGAATACATCCTGTGCAATTTGACCAGAGTTAGATACCATTTATAAAGAAGTTTATACCCATTTTCCATAATGTATGAGGAGACTGAGCCCTTACATGTTTTGAGAAAACAGATATCTGAAATTTATCATAAACTATACCCCCTTTTGTCTCAACCCCCCCCACCCTTTTATCTGCCCACAGTAACATGTCATCTTGTGTCTGCCTATGTAATACACCCTTAGTTTAGTATGTCTACCATGTTCATCTGTGTGCATCCCTACCTTTGTAACTCACCTTACGTTTGTGAGTGCCAACCCTGTACACTATTGTGAACTAGTGTTTTTCAGATGGAACAATGGTATATAAAACACTCAAATAAAACAAAAATCCCAGGCATCTTCATCTAGAGTTTCTCTTAAATCGTTCTCCCAGGCAACTACACGATGCGGTTTGGATCCCAGTACTCATTATAGATGAGCATACATTTTTTAAGTCACTTTGGTGATCCCATCTGCCCTATCACAGAGTGCCTCGAATAAAGTTTTAGGTTGGGCAAGTCACAGAACACAGCACGGGCACAAATAAAAGATACTACCCGCATATATGCAAAGCGATTGCTACCCTTAAGTACTAATTTCTCACTCAACATGTCAAACACTATACCATTTTCAGCCGAACTAAACCCAGTTTACTCCACCTGAGCGACATCTCTGGAAAATTTTCCGGTAGGCATGCATGATAAAAAAAGAAAAGAAGCCCTGGAACAATTTCTTATTCCTGACCAACACATTTTTAAATTTGGAGTATATGGCTAAAGTCACTTTGGAAAAAAGAGAAAGTTTTCCTAATATCTTTTGGACACCCTGGATACCACAATAAACTTTCCAGACATGAAACTCCTGCTACCAGAGGATGTGGTTAGTGCAGTTAGTGTAGCTGGGTTCAAAAAAGGTTTGGATAAGTTCTTGGAAGAGAAGTCCATTAACTGCTATTAATCAAGTTTACTTAGGGAATAGTCACTGCTATTAATTGCATCAGTAGCATGGGATCTTCTAGGTGTTTGGGTAATTTCCAGGTTCTTGTGGCCTGGTTTGGCCTCTGTTGGAAACAGGATGCTGGGCTTGATGGACCCTTGGTCTGACCCAGCATGGCAATTTCTTATGTTCTTATATCTATCCAGATTTTTTTCCAATGTGCGTAATGTCACTCTAGAACTGAACGCAACTACGCAGTAGCAAAGTATCCCAACCTGGGAACCCCCTAAACCTCCCTGACCTTTTGATTGAAAGAGAACCTTTCTAGACACCCGAGGGGTCCTCTTCTTCATATGGAACCAAAAATCGTTTTCTCCCAATGATGCAGTCTGATCAGGAACCTGTATAGGCAAAATCTTGAAAAATAACAAAATCTGGGCAGAACATTAAATGATAAAGGGGAATGGAACAGCTCCCCTATGAGGAAAGACTAAAGAGGTTAGGACTTTTCAGCTTGGAGAAGAGACGGCTGAGGGGGGATAACATAGAGGTGTTTAAAATCATGAGAGGTCTAGAACAGGTAGATGTGAATCGGTTATTTACTCTTTTGGATAATAGAAAGTTAGGGGGCACTCCATGAAGTTAGCATGTGGCACATTTAAAACTAATCGGAGAAAGTTCTTTTTTACTCAACGCACAATTAAACTCTGGAATTTGTTGCCAGAGGATGTGGTTAGTGCAGTTGGTATAGCTGTGTTTAAAAAAGGATTGGAAAAGTTCTTGGAGGAGAAGTCCATTACCTGCTATTAAGTTGAATTAGAAAATAGCCACTGCTATTACTAACAATGGTAACATGGAATAGACTTAGTTTTTGGGTACTTGCCAGGTTCTTATGGCCTGGATTGGCCACTGTTGGAAACAGGATGCTGGGCTTGATGGACCCTTGGTCTGACCCAGTATGGCATGTTCTTATGTTCTTATGTTTTCATGTTCTTATAGTGTGGATCTTACAGAGCCAAGATAAACACAACCTCTCCCACCATTCTAGATCTCTAAACATTTCTGAAGGCAGTGGTTTATAATTTATATCAAATAGGCATGTTGCCTCCGAGCAAAGTTGCACCCCCAGATGCTTTTACACTCTCCTTAGCCCAGCGAAAAGGCAATTGAGTATGCAAATTATAAACCTCTGCCACTTACAGATTTATATTTAAAACCTCAGATTTATCTTCGTTAACATTAAATCCCAAAACATTGCCAAACTTTATCAATTCCTCCAGCACTGTCCATAGAGAAATTTCTGGTTCAGTCAGCGTAAATAACAGCGTAAATGAAACAGTCATTTTGTAACTGTGCCCCAACCAGCACCCCTTTTTTGAGTGGGTGCTCTCAAATCTTGTTGCACTGGGAACAGCTCAGAGTACCCATCATGGACACAAATGCTAACCTTAGGGTGATTCTATAATGCTTGAACCCAGTGCACAAAGGAATCCCAAATCCCATTTTCTTCAGGACTTTGAATAGAAAAGGCCAGTGTACCCTGTTGAATGCCTTCTTGTCATCTGTTGCCAATAAAACCAATGGAATGTTTTGGTGCTGAACCCAAATCAAAACCAAAAGAGAACCAAAAAGGTCTTATCCATAAAGACCAAAACACAACAAAAAGACCCTATCTATGTATTGATTTATAGATGCTATGCCAACTATACAATATGTTTAAATTGTAGAATGCCGCATCAGCAAGCCAGACAACGGCAGTGATAAAACTTGCCGTCTGGACTAATCGTCACTTGCGGCGTGTGTGTTTCTTATTGCTAGTTTTTTCAATGAATTTTTTTTTTTTTGCCAAGTTGGTAAAGAAATCCTGTTTCTACCAGGGTTTACACTTGCGGCATCCCTGCTTTGTCTCTTTGAATTTCTTCCCCAGGAGATTTACTCTATTTCATCTGTTCCTATCATGCTGAGAAGTCTACCGGGGGGGGGGGGGGAGTAGTTTAACTTTCTACTGGAATCAGCAGTGAATTGTTTGGTTGGAGTTGATAAATACAGCCTAGTGGCTTTTTCTTATGCCTGCAACCCCAGGGTCTACCTCCTTATGTTCTTCACTCCTTCAGACTTCCAGTCAGAATGGTGGGGGTGGGGTGAGACAAGTTAAGGGTGTTCATGGTATATTTTAGGGCATACCTGCAGGGATTGGTAAACCACCTGTTTTTCACCAAGTTCTGGCCAGTACTGCCTTTAGCATTTCATGTTTTACTGTGTTGCCCAAAATGCCTCTCTCCTCACCTGAATTATTCTGTGGACAGAATGGATAGGCCTTCCCTGTTCAGGGTAGAGTGTGGGTGAGCTTCAGGCCTAGCTTAACTCCCTACTTGAGGGTTTTGGGCTAGCGATCTTGTTTCAGGGGTTGCCTTTCATCCCCTGACTCTCTTGACATCTGTTCTAGATGGTCAGATCTGTCTGGCAGGTAAAATTTGCCACAGACCTGGCCATTGTTGCCGTTGCTTTCTTCCAAGTGTTGCTTGGGTTTTTCTGCCCATTGTGCCCATCAGCCAATCATTTGCATGCTTCTGCAAATTCATTCTGTCCTTCAGATGCTAGTAGCCCATAACTTCTTTCTAGAGGGCTTTCTGGCCCCAGTTGGTTTTTCAGTTGTCTTGCAACACTGAAGGAAACTGTGTGGTCTTCATCCAAGAATTCGTTTCTTGGTTGATTCTCTAGGCCTTTTCCTGTATCCAGGAAGATCTAGATCTACTTGTTGTCAAGGTTCGCTGACCCAAAACCTTGACACTAATAATCCCTTGAGGCAAAGTATGCTTCTTGCTGGACTTTGCATCATGCCCCTACCTTCAGCCTCTCTACTTTGCATCGGGTATTTGTGTGTCAGTCTGTTCTTTGCTTTTCTTTTATAGAACCAAACTCTTTTCCTGCTTAGACCCATTTTTGGATTGGCTTCCTCAGAAGCAAATGGGAGAAAAGTGGTGCTTTCAGCACTTTGAAGTTCTCCCCTTGACCCTGTGGGGGCAGCCTATAGCTTAAGAATCGCCTATGTGTGAGGATAGCAGGATGTTGGTCCTCCCAAAACCCACCCACCTCCCCTGGAAGTTGGTTTTGCCATGTATTATTTATACCATGGACTGAGGGACTCTTGCCTAGGGAGCTGGATAACTACAGCTACACATGCTCAGCAGGGCATGTTTGAAAGCTCTAGAATCTTTGAGATCAAAGTTACAGGTCAGGCTCCATCCGATGATGACTCCCACGTGTGAGGACTGACATCCTGCTGTCTTCTGAGAATACCTGTTGCAGGTAAGCAACTCTGCTTTATCTGGTTTGATGATGAATCACTATATTACTAGTTTAATTTTATGTAGCACCAGAAGGCTAAGGGCTTTTAGAAATTAGGTTGCAAACAAAATTGTCCTGGTCTAAACAAATCTGGTAGAAATGTTCTGTCTAAATAAGCATGGAGGAACAGGTTCAATTCTTCTCTGCGAAAGTGTTAATGTGTGGCCCAGAGCCACCTCTTACAGAATAACACTTAAGAACTATGTACCTGGCAGGTTGAGAGAGAAGACTTGGCACTTGGGCTCTCACGAGTGGCCTCTGGATTAGGATGTAGCAAACACAATTTCCTTGAATGGGGGCATATCCAAGATGGATCTAATTGGCAGATTCCTGAACAAGAAGTTACCAGACTTCTATTCCAGGAGGAGATCAAAAGGAAGAATGGGTCAGACACCTTTTACCTTTATTAAGGAATGAGTTCTCTATATATGTATCTTCTGGCGGCCAAAAAACTTTAACACAGAAACATGATGGTAGAAAAAGACTTTCCAAGCTTATCTTAGCTTTCCTAGATATTGAAGACAGGCATCAATCTGGAAAAGCTAAGAGAAGCTGGGAAAGCAGTCAGAGCTTGGAATAGATCAGGGAAAAATGATCCTCATAGCTTCCTTTTGACCGAGAAACATTGTTTCCACATTTTCAGGCGATGCCTCTGAGAAAACCAGTTGTGAGGGAGAATATCACCAACTTTTATGATGCAGGAACGGAGCATTGCTCCACTCATCATCCAGTCTCTGACCTTCACAGCCTGAATATTAAACGAGGTATTGACTACTTCAATAGAATCCACCAGAAGATCGTATATTTTTAAATGGAGGTGGTTTGATATCTGATGTGAAGGCAAAGACAAAACAGTTCTCTTGCCCCACTAAAAGCTGTTTGAATTCTTTCTGTATGTTTTAGAGTCTGGCCTAAAAACAAACTCTGCTGGGGTTCACCTTAGTGCAATTGGTGCTTATCACTAATATCTAGAAGGATACCCCATTTCTGTACATGTCTGATTCGTTTGGGGCTTGTTCTAGCTGAAGCCTCCTTATGGAGTCATGAGACATCCAATATGGTTCTTTCTCAACTTAATGAAAGCCTTTTTTAAGCTTCTTGACTCTTATGAATTCAGATATCTGATCTAGAAAGTCACAGTTTTGGTGATAGACATCTTCCGCCTGTAAAGTCATTGAACTTTGGCCCTTGTGACTTGTTTATCTTTAATAGAGTAGTGCTCCATATGCATCCTAAGGTGGTCGAACTTCCAACCTTAAGTAAATCATCCTGCCCATATTTTTCCCCTAGTCCGTGGCCTAAAAGTAAAAGTACTTGATGTTTTATTTGACCCCAATATGTGTGTAACTCTGGTGATGAGCACACCATTTCTTTATTTATTTTTATAGTGCATGTATTAAATCATCCAAGCAATGTATAAAGTGACACTTGGAATTATATAAACAAAATTCAAAAAGGAGAAAAAGGCCTAAGGAAAAGACCTAAATGCAAGCCTAATAGCCCACAATTAGGGAAAACAAGAAGAAAAAATGTTCTAATACAAAGGTCACTCAGTTATTAACTACAGAAAAAAACAATGGAGAGAAACTCCCTTCATAAGACACAAACATTCCCAAACTGCTATAAAGGAGTGGAACTAGCTATGGTTCCCTTGGATTTCCTCTGAAGAAATTGCTTAAAATGCTCTGTTCTACTCCCCTCCCCCCCCCCCTCCCGAACAAAAATCTCTTGATACCTGGAATTTGATCAGGCATTTGGAAAGGAATTTAAGAAAAAAGCTGAACTCCAATAGAATAGGATATCACATTGGCAGAAACAGCTTATGTTTCCTTTGCATATGCTTAGAAACATTTATTTATTTATTTATTTTTAATTTTTATATACCGATGTTCCTGTAAAGAATACATATTGCACCGGTTTACAAGGAACTGAACAGACGCCTCCAGGGCGGAAATACATTAAAACAGTCGCCTCAAGGCAGAAACATGAGGAAATATGGAGACTTCAGAACCCAGAAACAATTTCTATGTTGAAAAAATGTTTTAAACAGTAAATCTCCGTCCATATGAAAAGCAAGGTACCAAAAGTATAGTGGAAATATTCTCAGCTTCCATAGAAGTTTGCAACAATTGAGACACAAGCTTTCTAAATTTAACTGTACCTCTGACTGTACTGAAACTGTTTTTTTCTAAAAACGTCTTCAAAGGCAAATAGTACATTTTTTTGAAACTGCGGCACAGCTTCAACAGAGCATTCCAAAATATCTTCCAAATACTTGCAGAGATCATAGCATTCCTAGGAAACTTCAAAATTCTCAAGATTGTTTCCTCTCTCGATTCTTCATTTTAAAGACCACATTTTCTTTTAATAAGGCAACATTGACTTTGGAAATATCTGCAACCTGATGCTCAATGGATTCCATTTTCCCAGCATAGTCCAATAACGAATTATATATCAACTCATCAAAACACTTATAGACCTAATTTTCCAGCGCTTGTATAGTGCATCCATATGGAATCAAGACCAGATCACTTGGTCTCCTCACCTTAGGCGGACCTTGTAGTGATTCTTCTTATAGCTGATGCTCCTGTTCTGCCTAAGCCCCTTGCACAACCATACCAAGGTGCTATAGACTGTTCGATCCAAAATGATGGTACTCTAATGTGGAAGAGTGCTGGTTGACCCAGAGAAAGGCCTTCCTGAGTACAAACTCTGCCTGTGGAAGAGCACTGGTGGAGGTGATGTCCCAGGGCTTTCCTCCATCATCTGCTTCATATTGTATAAGTAATGATGCTCCCTGAGTCTCCAATTCCTGCAGAGCAAATCTCACCACTGCCAAGAAATAGCCTGAAGTTGCCCCTCCCGAGCTACAAATCTGTCAGTCTGCTCCGGAGCAGAGAGCGGTGAGGACGTCAATGGAAAAATACTGGTTCGTTCTTTCTTTCTTCCTAACCAGTTCAGGATGGAACAGATAGACTCATCAAGTACCATCTTGTTCAAAACAAACTATTTATAACTGGGTAACTCCTGTTATACTCAGGCAGGCCCCACCTTAAAAGCAAATGTTAGGGCAATGGTGACATCAATCACCCATCCAGGGTTTACTTCCATTGAGATTTCTAATGCTCTGACATGGAGTTCAGTCAACACATTAACATCTCACAACTAGGCAAGGCCTCCTAGCAGAATAGTAGGTTTAGACTGTATGTTCTTCCTAGTCGTTTTTTGTTTTGTTTTTTTAGGGGTAGAGCTTAATTCTATCCCTCCTATGGCCCATTTTTATAGTTTGTCTTCTCTGTTTTAAAAAGAAATCGATAGAAACATTTTTCCCCAACAAAAATACTTTCCACCCTTCACAATTCTTGCTTTCCTCCATTTTTTAGCTACTTGTCTTTGGAGAAAATAAAGTTGCTAACCTATAACAGGAATGCTCTGAAGACAGCTGTTCCGTAGTGAGACAAAACTGCCTACTTCCCTTTAAGGAGGAGTTCTGTCCTCCTTTCAAAATTAAATAATAGATCTGAGGAGAGCTGTGGAGCAAGAGTCTGCAAATGAGTAGAGAAAGGCAAAGACATTTCTTAATAGAGCTCTGGAGGATTTTGTCCTTTTTGATACAGAGTGCAGTCATTTCAGCCATCATAAAGTATAATTTATATTATATTAGTTTTTGTTTTAATGTTTACTTGTTGTAAGTCTCCTAGATCTGTAGAGACTAGGCATCATATAAATTCTGGAAATAAAAAAAAAACAAAACATGTAGGTTGTGCAATTGTCAGGGAATAAATGCGCTCACTCTCAGGCCGATACAGGCCAGTGGAGCGCACTGTGAACCCGCGATTGGACGCGCATTTTGGACGCGCTAGCTTTACCCCTTATTCAGTAAGGGGTAAAGTTAGCAAGTAGCACATTTAAGACTAATCAGAGAAAATTCTTTTTCACTCAACACACAATAAAGCTCTGGAATTTGTTGCCAGAGGATGTGGTTAGTGCAGTTAGTGTAGCTGGGTTCAAAAAAAGAGAAGAAGTCCTTTAATGGCTATTAATCAATTTTACTTAGGGAATAGCCACTGCTATTAATTGCATCAGTAGCATGGGATCTTCTTAGTGTTTGGGTAATTGCCAGGTTCTTGTGGCCTGGTTTTTGGCCTCTGTTGGAAACAGGATACCGGGCTTGATGGACCCTTGGTCTGACCCAGCATGGCAATTTCTTATGTTCTTAAGGGGTAATAGCGTGTCCAAAACGAGTGTCCAACCACCTCCGAACCTAATAGCGCCCGCAACATGCAAACACCTATTAGATATTCCCGCACAATACAGTAAGTAAAATGTGCAGCCAAGCCGCACATTTTACTTTAAGAAATTAGCGCCTACCCAAAGGTAGATGTTAATTTCTGCCGGCGCCAGGGAAGTGCACAGGAAAGCAGTTTTTCTGTGCATCCTCTGACTTAATATCATGGCGATATTAAGTCAGAGGCCCCAAAAGTTAAATAAATAAATAAATGAATTAATTAATTAATTAATTTTAAATCGGCTCGCTGGTTGAAAACCGGACGCTCAGTTTTGCCGGCGTCCAGTTTCCAAAACCGTGGCTGTCAGCAGGCTCGAGAACTGATGCCAGCAAAATTGAGCGTCGGCTGTCAAACCCGCTGACAGCCGCCGCTCCTGTCCGAAAAGAGGCGCTAGGGATGCACTAGTGTCCCTAGCGCCTCTTTTTACTGCCGGCCCTAATTTTAATAAATTAAAATACTGTATCGCGCGCATAGGAGAGTGGCCTGTGCGCGCGCCAGGAGAGCGGGCGATCTTCCGCGATTTTACTGTATCGTCCCGTATGTGCTTTACCGACCTCCATATTCCCTACCAAAAATCTTTGGCAAGTGCATTTCATTGCTGGAGCGTAAGCTTCAAGCACACCCTGCCTATCTGGTCTTGAAAGTGTACTACAACATCTTTGTTACTCCAATGAAAATTATCTGTGGATATAGATTGGTGTCAAATTGTGAGTTTTTCTTTCTCATATCTAGATTTTTGTCATTACATCTTTTGCTCTTAACTTTAATCTAGTTGTCATTAATCTACAGTAAATGGAAGAAGCAAGATGGTGCCAATCCAGGCAAGGACACTCCTGACTGGAGCTTTACTTTTTTTTTTTTTTTTACCTTTTCCCTTGAGGCACATCTAGCTACTCTTTTATGGATAAAGGAAAGGGGCGAAACTGACCAGCTCTGAAGATATCTCACTGGTGGAGCCTTAAGCTTTGATAAAGTTATATCGGCATCAGGTGTAGGGATGAGTCTGGCTGCAAGCCAAGACACGGATCTCCATTGATTATGGAGGTTTTACTCGACCCTTACTACTTACCATTGTCATAAACCATATGCATTGCATGAGAACAGAGTAGAGTTATTTAGCAGTATTGATCAAAGCTTGGCTGCTCTGGGTAAAAGTGAAGTCTGGGTTCCTTGAGCCTTCAGGGCAGGAGGGATCCTTACCTGTGAGTCCCTTCAGTTTCAATGTAATTGTCTTTGGTAAAGAAGTGGTGAATAAATCAAGAGTTGGAGCTGCTGTTAGGACACAGGAATGAAGGAGTATTCTGGAAATACCACAGAAAGCAACACTGAAAGAGGTATGGAAAGCCATTTGAAAAATTATTTCCTTCAAAGAGGATTATTTAGAGTCCTTTTTTTTTTTTTTTTAATCCAAAGCAATTAGTTGCATTCCTTAAGGATAAAATTGCAGCTCAAGATGTTCTGCCATCCTAAAGAAGGAAAGTAGTTATCCTGAAGGGTAAAGGCTGTAGGAGCAACAGAACACATCTTTGTTTCTAGGGAAATTTTTGAGGTAAGGGATGCCTACGGGACTCCAGGAAGCAGTATTTGTGTCTATTCTGTACTGGATTGTAATTCTGGAAGAAGTACATTTTGTCAGCTCACCCAACTTTGCAGTAGGAAACTTTCATTTGATTTGATCAGTGCTTTGGCATGAGAAGTGTTTTATTTTTCTGGACTGTTATCCTGGAGCTTCCCTCTTGTTCTGAAAAACCACTAGGGCTGTGCGGAGTTGTTTCCTGAGTGAGATCCACACCAGGAAGACTAAAGAACATTTTTGTAAGACACTGAGACTTTAAGAAGAGCCAGGTATAAATTAATAAAAATAAAATACACAAAGATATTTGTTAAAAACCCAACAACATAGTAAAAGATCAACTTGCCTTTTAAGATGGTTGACTTTTTCTTTTCTCTTCATGCTAAGGAGAGGCCTGTGTTTATGCAAGTAACAGATTTGCCAAATGAAGACCAGCTAGAAATATCCATGGCTTTATAGTACTAGATCGACAGGCTGTCATAAAAACACCGTATCACCAGAATTATGATATCATTGTTATATGTTAGATAATGCTGATGGTTTAGATACTTTTCTGTGGTGGTACAGGAATGCATTTTTTCACTTGTTCAGAACTAAGCTGAATAGTCTTTTATATAACTGATTTGCTGTTACTGTATTCACTGTTTATTTTTCTTAGGATTTTATAGATCCAGGGTTGTTAAACTATATAGAAATGTGGGTTGTTTTTCACTTTACAAACAAGAACAATCTTAAAAGAACAAAAGAATATAACATTTATATCATGAAAACTATATCAGACAAAAAAAATTACAAAATTCTCATGAGCCTTCAGTCCAAGGGAAAGGGGGGAGAGAGGACAGGAAAAGGAAACAGGAGAAAAAAAAAGAAAAAAGTAGTAGAAAGGTTCTCTAAGTATTTACTCTTATTAAGACCATTATGAAACAGTTGGAGCGTTATATTTGCTCCTAGATCAAAAAAAGTTAACTGATTAGGGGAGAAGAATTGATATTAAATCCAGCATACGTCACAATACATTTACACAGGTATCTAAACCAAAAGGAAGCCCCAAGAGCTAAAGTTTCTTGCACATTGCAAGGATTAACCTTCCTCTATCTTGTGTAGATTTAGTAACATCTGGATAGATCCAAATTCTCTTCCCATAAAACAAAGCCTGTGCTTTACAGAAACAAATTTTTGGCATATTGAAATCTTGTTCAAATAAAGAAGTAGCCAGCAAGTGTCCCTCTCTTCTCCCTCTTATGCCATACTTTCTGACAATGCCAAAATGTCCAGTACTCTTAATTGATTAGGGGAGACTAAAGAACAACCTGTTTGAGCTTGAAATCTATTCCCAGCTGGCAAAAAGAAAACTCAGTGGAGGGCAATGCCTATCGAACAGACTACACACCTCAATGAAGTACTTGTTAAGTAGGTCCCTAACAGTGCCTCTTGGAATTTTAGGAAAATTTAGAAATTGGAAATTAAGATGTCTAGAATAGTTCTCCAATTGTTCAGTTTTCCTGTGGACTAAGTTCTTTTCTTGAATCCGATTCAAATTAGTTTGCAAACTTTCCTGGATTTTGTTTCCATTGGCTTCCATTTTTCTTTCTAGCTCCTGGGATACGTCAGATGGAATTCTACACAGCTCATAAACAATCTTACAGGCCGATTCAGTAAAAGTCGTGGGCGAGCAAAATTGAGTGTCCGGTTTTCAAGCCGCATACTGATTTTTAATTTTTTTTTTTTTTACTTTGGGACCTCCGACTTAATATTGCTATTAAGCAATATCATTGCTATGATATTAAGTCGGAGGGTGCACAGAAAAGCAGTTTTTACTGCTTTTCTGTGCACTTTCCCAGTGCCGGCAGAAATTAACGCCTACCTCTGGGTAGGCGCTAATTTCTGAAAGTAAAATGTACGGCTTGGCTGCACATTTTACTTAGTAAATTGTGCGGGAATAACTAATAGGGCCATCAACATGCATTTGCATGTTGCGGGTGCTATTAGTTTGGGGGGGGGGGGGGGGGGTTGGACGCGTGTTTTTGACCCCTTACTGAATAAGGGGTAAAGCTAGTGCGTCCAAAAGCGGGTTAACAGTGTGCTCTGCCGGAGAGCACTGTACTGTATTGGCCCATTAATTAGAAATCCAGTATCAGAAGCACTATTGGAAATTGTAATGTAAACACGAAGAGATACTAACCATATGTTGTCTAAGGTCACTTCTCAGAGTCTGGCCAGTAGGGGAGAGTAAGTGGCTTACTAGGAGCTGGGAAGTCATCCTATTGATGTTCACATCAATCTTCTCTACTAACTGGTTACCAGCAGGTAGCCTGCATCCCCAGCCGCAATTGATTATTTCTGCAGCATCTCAGTCCAGGCTTCAGCCTCTCCCACAGGAACTTCTGACACATCATCTTCGTGAGTCAATTCCAGCACAGACAGCTCAGGTGCCAGAAGTTGCTTGAGAGGTTGATATTGAGGGGGACTTAATGAAACATCAAAGCCCAGCAGGTCTGGCTCTCCCTCTGGACCAATACTAAAAAATGAACTGAATATTGTATGGCATACAAATGTCAAAATAAATATATCGAGCCTTACATGTAGGAAACTTAATCATTCAAGTGCCTTTGAGACCTCATATATAAAATGGGTGGATAATTTTTGGATTCACTTATGTCAAATATATTATAAAACAGATGTCTTTGGTTTCTTTAATGATTCTATAGCTATATAAGCACATTGTTCAAAAATCTGTATGAGACCCATGATTATAATATCCAAATAGGTGTTTGATCATTCCTGATGGTTGTCTGTTTGACAAACCATATATATTCCTAGTGAATTGTTACTGAAAATTCACTAGATTATAATATAAATGATAGTTACTTATTTTCGGGCCGATACAGTAAGGTGCAGTAGAAAGAGGTGCGTTAGTGCCGGGCGCACCCGCGTTTGCCGCACGCACAGTCTGGATCACATACCGCTCGATACTGTATTTAAATGGCATGCAAATGCAAGCCGCGTCCAACGCGTGTCCATGAAGCGCAATCCATTTTACTGTATAGACGCTATACAGCGCCTATACAGTATCCTGGGTGCGCTGGTACCTGTCATTTCAAATGACATTTGAAATGACAGGTACCAAGAAGTGGATACAGGAGAAGGGATAACTGACCCCCTAACTTCCCCCAAACTTTCCGCTAGCCCCCGCTCACTTGCCCTGACCGCGTCCATGGGTGCCGATCTCCTGCGCTGACATCTCCGGAGCAGCCCCAGTCCTCTCTTCCCTCCTCCCGGGGACAGCCGGCGGCGAGAGCGGCTTCAGCAGCCCGGGGCGGATCGGGCGCTCCCTATGGCTCCCTATTCTCTAAAAGGTAATGAATGCATGCTGTGACCTCGGACGTCGCACGCCATGACCTGAGCGCCCGGCTGGATGTCAGAGGTCACCGCGTGCACTCATTACCTTTTAGAGAATAGGGAGCCATGGGGAGCACCCGATCCGCCCCGGGCTGCTGAAGCCGCTCTCGCTGCCGGCTGTCCTCGGGAGGAGGGGAGAGAGGACTGGGGCTGCTCCGGAGCTGTCAACGCGGGAGATGGACGCGGCCAGGGCAGGTGAGCGGGGGCTGGCGGAAAGTTTGCCCGATTCACTTCGGTCTTGTCCTGGGGAGTGAGGGGGTCAAGCAGTGAAGCGGGGCTGGCTGGGGCTGCTCCGTGGCCCGTGAAATTTCGTCTCGGCTTGCCTGACTCTCCACACTAACGCAGGGGTAGGGGTAGGCAGTAAATTAGCAGGTTAAACGCGCGGCAAAACTGCAGGTTTAAAAAGCGATAATCGGGGCGCGTGTTACTGTATGGGAGGGAATAGCTAATCTGATCGTTTACATCTCATATACATGCCGCGGGCGGAAAGGGTTACCCATTCATTTAAAGAGGCGGTAAGGATGGGTTAAAAGGGATAGTGAATTGCAGGTTAGACTAGCGCAGCCAAATTGTGAGTAGAAAGCGGGTTAGAAGCAGGGTAACCGCGGCCGCACTTTACTGTATTGGCCTGTTTGTGAGGTAAGAGCATTAATGTGAAACTAAAATATTGTAATTAGAATTAATTTAGGGTAACTATAAACTTCTTGCTCTGTGGTTTTGTGAACCTAATGATCTCTTAAAGAATAAACAGTTGTTTATGTTGTATCAAGGGCAGTGGGAGTCAAACCTTACAGCCTTAGGTGTTCAAGACCAGGTGGATCTAGTGGCAGGGATACAGGGACTCTGAAACACATGAATCCCCTGGTAAATATCAAACAAAGTAATTGTTAGGGAGAACCTCACCCGCTCCCCTTCAAATGACTCCCTATTGAACTAGCATTAAATGTGGCCCTAATAAGCTGTTGTATATAAGGAAGATCAGCCTGCCACACCTTTATTGGTCCAACAGCTTACTCTGCATCTGTCCAACGGAAGCACTATCGGTCTGCTATCCTATTACATGATCATGTCTCTGCATTCCTGACTCCTGGTTCTTGCTCCAATCCTAGCCTGCTTCCTGCCTCAATCTTGGCATTTTAGCTACACTCCTGCTTTTCCTGTTCGCCACCTGGGAAGTCCTGGTGGTTGCCTGCACCCAAGGGAACAGCGACTGCTTCAGGCGAAGACATCTGCTTCAGAACACCTGACCTAGCAATTGTATCCAGTTCCAGCAGAGTGGTCCATGACATGTCATTGGATGGTGGTGACACAGGCTCCCAGAGAATTCTGGAAAAACCTTGAAGCTTTTCTGGGTATATGTAGGATTTCCCATTTTACACACAACCTTGCAGAGCCCCCTCAGTATATTTTTGTCTCCATCGGTAATGGATGTGTTCTCTGTTGTGGTTTGCCTGATAGAGATAATTTTTCCTTTGCTTAGGTCTACTTAGCTGGCTAATTCTTCTTCTGTCCTATTAGTTTCTTCTTGGATCATCTTTTGCAGTACTTCCTAAGTTTTTTTTTATCTCCCCCAAGCCCTTTCCCTTGGCTTGGCTCATCCTCTTCCAACAAATGATTCCTCAAATGGCTGAAAAGATGTCAGACTTCAAGTGTTGCCCACTCTGTAATTTCAGGATGTCCATTACAGACCATCACTAAATTTGCATCCACTGTCTAGGGCTAGAGCACATTGTCCCATTGTGGTATCTGTTTATAGACTGTCAAGCTCTGGCGGTTTAGATTAATGGATGTCTTGTCGGTCAGGTTAGTCAGATGCATCTCCACCAGCACCAGAGGTATTGGCATTGAGGGACCCATGACAGACATCAACTGCTGACAATGCTTCAATACCAAGGAAGCCTCGTTCATCCTCATTGATGATATTGAGTCACAGGCCCAGTAGCAAGAAAACCTTTCCATTTGTGATGAAAGCAAGGGTCTGCATGTTGAAAAGTAGCCTAAGGATTCATAACAGTCAAGCTGTAAACTACATAATGAACATGACAGGTTTTGGGGAGTTGTAATCTATAATAGTCAGGACACAGACCAGTCTGGAAAGGATAGGGATTGACATGCAATTGACCTGTGAGTGGAGCAGAGGGTACTACAAAGAAGAAAAGGAAAGGCAGAAAGGAAGTGATATGGTAGATAAAAGCTTGATGGATAATATGATTCAAGGGAACAGGAGCAAAAGATGCAAGTGTGGATAATTTGAGTGTGGCTTCAGCTAGAAGAAAATCAATACATATATATATATTTATATATAATGTATATACTGTACATTTTTCTCTCTATATGCCTCTCTCAGTTCCTTCAAGTCTGCCATGCTACCTTCAAGAAACTGGACTTGTTCTCTGAGAGCAAAGAGCTCTTTATACTGGGTACATACACAGAAATACAGAAAAGTGATGGCAGGAAAAAAACATATGGGCTATTTTAGTCTGACCATTCATATTAGCTTTTCAGCTCTACCATTCCTACCGCTCCTTCAGAGATTCCTTGTGCTTATCCCATGCTTTCTTGAATTCATATAATGTCCTTGTCTCCAGCACCTCCTCTGTGTGCTTCTACCACCCTCCCTGTAAAAAAAATAAAAATAAAAAATTTCCTTATACTACTCCTTTCTACCTCCTTTCACCTTCATCACATGATCCCTTGTTCAGAGCTTCCTTTCCATCGAGCAGGGTCCTCCTACTGTGCACTGATACCTTGGAGGTATTTAAATGTCTATCATATCTTTCTTATTCCACTTTTTACTCCTTGGGTAATTCTGTGCACAAAAATGCAAAATTCTGCATACTTTATATTGGTCAGAATAACACAATTTGCATCAGTCCTTGAGTAATTAATTTAAAATGTAATACAGAAAAGTTATTTCTTAGATGTAGTCTTAAGTGTTTTGAGCAGAATTTCCCTAGAAGTACTGTAAGAGTGGCCCACCCACTCTCCTTATTCCCCTGACCAGACTCCTTTCACTCTGCCTTCTCAGGCTCTCCTCTATCTCTCCTCTCCCCCTTGAGGCTCAACCCCTTCTACTTTATCTCCACCTCCCAGCCTTCCACTTCTAGAATTTGACCCCCCCCCCCTTTCCTACAGCCCCTCACACAGGCTCCTTCTGTCTCTCTCATACACACACCTGCACACAGGCTTCCTATCTCACTCCACAGACATGCTCCCTCATTCTCACACACACACGTGCAGACGCAATCCCTCTTTCACACACATCTCACTTCCTTGCACAGTCTCTCTCTCTCTCTCTCTCTCTCTCTCTTGGGCTCAAAGGCTGCCTTGTGCTCTTATTCTGGGCCTCTCCATCTTCAGCTGTGGGTGGGATAGGCTCTCTTCTGTGTTTTTTTTGACAGTAGGCAGGATGGGCTCTGCCTGCTAAGCCTCTCTCTGAATTTTTGGCCACAAGTATTGCTCCTATTGGCAGAACACAAACCATACAATTCAAACTATTCTATTCTATATCTTTGGTTTTATATTTTTGATCTGTTGTAACATGATTTGCTCGCTCCTGTTGGAAAAGCATGAAATAAATGACTACACCTGAAGTTTCATCTGTTGTAGTTGGTATTGTACTCCGTGATGCTTTCTGGGAGAATGTTTTCATTTACTTCTGTCATAACAAAATTTGCATTTGTTAAATCAATAGAAATATGCTTATTGGACAAGGCAGATAATATAGGAATTCTTAATGTCCCTTTACATTTATTCTGGAGGAAGTCTCGTTTAATATCTTAAAAAAAAAATAATATAATGCTGCCAATCCTAGGCCGGATTGGCAGCATTATTGCATATTACAATGCAGATGATATGTATTTAATTCCTGAGCCAGGACTATGCTCCCTGGGTTGTCTGGGCTGCATAGGTAGTGTTTATGGCCTTTGGGTGGGAAGACATTCCAGTCTTGGCATAGTAGTGACATCTAATTGCAGGGTTTCAGAAGGAACACTGGTGCATGGTCCCAAACCAAGGACTGTCACTGCAGTGACTGAGGTAAGTGACTTGTGAAAGGATATAAAATAGGAGACTTACTCTTGAGTAGTTAGAAATAGAAGTTTATGGTGCTGTAGCATCCATGTCTGATTGAGCTGGAAGCCCAAAGGCTCAGGAAGGAAACTGCTGGCCAAATTATTTAAAATTATCATTTCTTTGCTGGCTTTAATTTGATTACATTTTATTTTTCACAAATAACTTGAGTAATGTTTGCTGTTAACTTACTGGTCTCATAGATATGTTTTTTGTTTGGTTTTTTTTAAACCTGCTGAGGTCTGTGGATCAGTATGCTATAAAATTTATAAATAAATTCCTCTGTACTTCATGCATAATACAAATAACAGCATTTGACTTGTGAGGAAGGTAGTCCCATGTTTGGTTGAAGATACTCTTCAAGGCTCTGTACAAAGAACAATATTTGTAAATCTTCATAAATGCTCCTGTTTTCATCTTTATTGCAGGGTCCAGCTACTTGTGTTGTCTTTTCTAGAGCTGGGGATTTCTTTGCTTCTGGAGGCTCTGATGAGCAGGTAAATTTATTCAATAGCATATTAAAATATGTTTGTCTGAGAGAATCTCCTGTTTCTCAAGCCTGAGCTGGGAGCTGACTATTTTTCTATCCTGACTATGCAAAATAGTAATTGGTGGATAATTGGAGTTGGTGTTCAAATTTTTCCCTATAAGCACAGTCAGTTTATCATCCATTATATTCTACTGATGAATGGGCATGCAATGTCATACAGCTGTTTCTCTGACAAATAGGCATAAATTAACCATTACACACAAGGTGACATCATCAGACAGCAATGACAAAGATACTGTCATTGTCTCCAGGATCTCCACTGAGCTGTCAGAACTCAATAAAGACTTTACTGAGCATGTGTGAAAATTCCCATGCACATGCTATCTCATGAGCTCCTCCGTTTTTCTTCATCTGAGCCTACTGCATGGACGTAGCCCAGAACATTTCATCTTTTTGGGGCCCAGTGTCTCTATCTGCCTCATTGCTTTCTACTTTCCTGCCACTGCCTCGGCAGCCCCTCAAAGAGAACTTTTAAGTTCTTAACAAAAAAAAAAAAAAACAACCCCCTGAAAATCCATAAAAAGTTGTTGAAGAAAGTAGAGTAGCCCAAGGCCAAGAAACTTGGTAAATGGGTTCAAGACTTGCATCTGTGGATGATTGATGTCCATCACTTATACATACTCAGGGCTCCTGTCACTGCTTGGGCACAGACCATGACTACTCAAACTGCTACTTCTCTGCAATAGCTTCCAGCTTTGGGATTAAGTCCTTACCATGTAGTGATGGATTCTCCTTAGTGTTCCGCCATGTTCAGGAGATGAGGACTCCACAGGAATCCTATGTGATCCCTACCAGAATTGCCAATTGCCACACCACTCTATGGGTTATGGTCACTCTTATACCTCCTAGGAAGAACCCAAAGGTGTTGGATGCATTTTGGAAGAATGTCTTCTAATTCTGTGCTGAGTAGCTCGATTCCAGCTCACCAGTTCCATACAGTTCAGTATTTCTACAAATACAGCCAAAAGCTTGAACCCTTGATGGAATCATGAAACCCAGACTTTTGTCAAGCAGTGGAAGAATGTAAGAAACACCTTATTGATTTCATATATTAAGCTTTTGATACTGCAGCCAGATTTTTGGCTGCTTTCATAGGGGCCCAAAGGCTCACTTCATGGGTGAGTGGCCTTCAAAAGGATGTACATGATCAATCCACGTGGATGTACCCTATACAGGGGACAGTTTGTTTAGTGACTGATTTCAAGCGATGGTGGATCTGATTAAGGGGCATCAATCCATATTACAGTCGTCGTCAGCTATGATGGGAAACCAGCCGGCTCCTGCCTGATGCCAGTATTTTTCTTACAGGTGCCCATTTTTCCAAAGATACCCATTATGCTCATTTAGTATCAAGCTGCGCCTCTTCAGCAGCATCAGCTGTCTGTCTGTTTTAATTTATTTGTTTTATATTTCATTTTAATTTAAGGAATATATTATTTTACTTTATTTTATGATCTTATTTGAATATCTTTTTCTTTTTTTTTTAATGTGTAATGCATTATTTTATCTGATTTCATGATTTTATTTTGAACATTTTGTTTTTTTATGAATGTTTGTTTTTTATTATGAATGTTCATTTGTTCATCGCCTAGACCTTTTAAGTGTTAGGCGATTCATAAATTTTAATAAATGTAAAGGAGGTATGCAGAGGGAAGGAAAGGTGTCAGCTCATGTCTCAGCAGCAGACACCACCTAAGCTTGGGCACCAGTTCTTGATGACAGACACCTGTAGCCTCTGGTGAGAAGGATTCAGTCCTTTCTCTTGGAATGACTCTGGACCACAAAGGACCAGTGACTCTTAAAAATTATAGAATATGGCTACTGCTTACTCTTCTCTCAGCTTCATCTGACCAGTGGATTTCAGTCTTCAACTCAGGCTGTTTTCAATTTGCCCAGCTTTAGCTGGATGTGGAGTCACTCCTCAGCAGAAGACAGTCTAACTTGTCCCTTCTCAGGATTATATTGCTGGTATTTCCTAACCCCAAGAAGGAGGGTTGGGGTGGAGGGAGGATTGAGGCCTATAATGGACTTGTGGAGACATCAAATTGCTGGTTGGGAGAGATTCAAAGCAAACTCCTCCCCCCCCCCCCAAGATGATTTTCCCTTTCATTCAACTTAGGGATTTAATGTGTGCTTTGTATTTATGCACACATTCCTATTCATCCAGCCTATCAGATGGATCCTCAGGTTCCTGGTGAAGGATGTGCACCTCCAGTATAATATGCTTCTTTTTGGCCTCTCATTGGTTATAAGGGTGTTCACAAAATGTCTTGCCGTAATGGTGGCACAGTTTCGCCATCAGAGTCTCCTTATTACCATATCTGGACAATTGGTTGGTGACTAAGCCATCTCTGCCAGAATTTCTGGAGTCCCTCAAAATCATTACAGCTTCTCCAGTTCCTGGGCTTCCTGGTCAATTTTGCCAAGTCAAACATATTTCTGGATCAAAGAATTCAGTTCATAAGAACCTGAATAAACTCACATCAAGAAAGTATTTCTTCTTGTGGAGAGAGATGCTTTACTGATGGGCCTAGTAGGGCCTTCCTTCAACAGATTGAGCATCAAGGATGGTCTTGAACACATGGCAACTATGGTACACATGGTTCCACTGACTATGCACATTCAGGATGTTCGTTGGGGACTTCAGAGCCAATAGGAACAGCTGTATCATCCATTATTCCAATTTTCTGTAACTTCTGGGTTGAGAGCACCCTTTTTAGTGCTGGATGAACCAGAAGTTTTAAAAGTGGGTCTCTCTACAAGCTCCATTGCCTCAAGCGGCTGTCTACCAACTCCTCCACCAGGGGATGGGAGGGGCACACACTTTGCAACTTGGACCAAGGATTGTGGTCCTTAGTGAAGTAATCTGCAAATCAATCATCTGAATGTTTGTCATTCGCTAGGTATTGAGGGCTTTCTCTCCTCTCAGGAAAGAGAATCTTAATCCAGACGGACAACTAAGCAGCCATGTTGTATATAAACATGAAGGGAGGTACTGGCTCTTATGTTGTCTGCCTGCAGGCCATTCAGTTCTGATCATGGGCAAGATATTACAATGCCTATTACCAAGCAAACCTACCTTCAGAGAATCCAAAATATGTTGGTGGACTGCCTCAGAAGAGTATTACAAACCACACAAGAGGTCCTTGGATCCAAGGAATCATGGTTGAACTATTCAATCACTGGGGAAAGCTATTGATTGACCTGTTCACCTCAGAAGTCAACAGGAAGCTTGAAATTTTCTCAGAGGACAAGCAGGATGGCAGTCCTCACACAGTCCAGATCTTTGATCTTAAAGATTCTAGCATTTTCAGACATGCCCTACTGAGCATGTACAGCATGTGAGGATGATCCTACCGAGCTGGATCATCCTCACAGCTGATGCGAGCCTCTGGGGGTGGGGAACTCACTGTCAGGAACTGACAACTCAGGGGCGATGGACCGAGGAAGAGGTGAACTGAAACATAAACCGCCTGGAAGCGCGGGCAGTCAGATTAGCATGCCTGCAGTTCAGCCACAGGTTCCAGGGGCAAGCAATCTGCGTGATGTCAGACAACAAAACGGTGGCCTAGATCAACCGTCAGGGAGGAACCAAGAACTACCAGGTGTGTCTGGAAATAGACCCCCTTATGGAATGGGCAGAGTTAAACCTACAAGGGATCTCTGCTTCCCACATCGCTGGAAAAGACATCAGAGCAGACTTTCTCAGCAGGGAAAGCCTGGACCCGGGGGAATGGATGCTGTCGACCAGAGCCTTCCAGCTGGGGCCTTCTATCCTTTGACCTACTGGCTATATCTCACAATGCGAAGGTTCCCCGGTTCTTCAGTCGCAGGCGAGATCAGCGCTCCCAAGGGTTCGACGGCCTTGTCCAGACCTGGCCAGAGGAGGACTTACTACCCCCATGGCCTCTACTGGGCAAGATCATCCTCAAGATTGAATACCACAGAGGTTTAGTCCTTCTGGTGGCCCCGGACTGGCCCTTGCACCTGTGGTATGCAGACATGCAGAGGCTTCTCGTGGAGAGTCCCCTTTGTCTGCCCCTGCACAGGGATCTTCTCCAACAAGGCCCAATTCTTCACAAAGATCCAGCTCTATTCTCTTAAGGTCTGGCCCTTGAGAAGGCTCGCCTAATGAAGCGCAGATATTCAGCAGAAGTAATTTCCACATTGCTCCGCTCATGGAAGTTTTCAACATCCCTGACATCCATATGGATCTGGAGAATATTTGAGGCCTGTTGTGGGGAGCGCGTGGTACCCCCACAAACAGCTAAGGTCATCATGATCCTAGAATTTTTACAGAATTGTCTGAAGAAAGGACTGTCTCAAGTCCCTGAAGGTCCAGGTGGCAGCACTCTCCTGCTTCAGAGCCGAGGTGGGCGGAACCAGTCTGGCAGCACATCCGGACTTGCCTGTTTCCAAAAAGGGGTTAAACATCTACAAGAACCCTTAAAGTTGCCGGTCCCCCTATGGAACCTCAATCTGGTATTGGGCTTTCTGGCAAGGCCTTCCTTCAGACCATTGTGCAGTCTGTCACTACGCCTATCAACACTAATGAATGTATTCTTGATGGCGATATGCTCAGCTCATCGCATCTTTGAGCTATAGGTGCTGTCCTGTCGGGAACCATTCCTTCGATTTACTCCAGGAACAGTACAGCTTCACACCATTCCCTCTTTCTTACCAAAGGTAGTCTCGGGGTTTCACCTGAACCAATCCGTCCCTGGATAGACATAAGGACACTGAAGACTACCATCTTCTTCGTTATCTAAACATCAGTAGACTTTTAGTACGGTACCTGGAACATTCGGATCCAGTGCACAAGACAGATTGCTTGTTTGTTCTTCCAAGGGAGGAAGAAACAGGGTGAAGCGGCTTTGTGAGCTACCATAGCCCGCTGGATCAAGGAAGTAATCAGGTCGGCTTACATAGAGGCAGGGAAGCCTTTACCTCTACAGGTCAAAGCTCATTCTACCAGGGCCCAGGCAATATCCGCCTACTACTGTCATCCGCCAAGATCTGTCGAGCAGCGATGTGGTCCTCCTTACACACCTTCTCCAGATTCTACCACATGGACGTTCAGGCCCGGGAGGACACGGCCTTTTCCAGGGCGGTGCTAACAGGACCGCGGGCTGCCTCCCGCCTTGTTCGGGAGCAGCTTTTGTACATCCCATTGGTCCTGAGTCCATCTGGCTACACTACACACTAGGAAATGGAGAAATTACTTACCTGATAATTTTGTTTTCCTTAGTGTAGGCGGATGGACTCAACATCCCGCCCATGGCTGCCCAGGAGAGGTGCCAAGGAATCGCCCATGAGTTGGACCTCAATTCTATGTGATTACGGGTAAGCCGTTGCCCTACCCATAGTTCAGGGCATCTATAGTACTGGGATTCAGCGCTTATGTTGGTTGAGTACAGTTGCGGTCTCCTGTTTTTCATCAAGCTTTTTAACCAAGTCGTATCCAAATTCTGATCAAATTCTATTTATTTATTTATTTATTTAATTTCTTTTACTATACCGATGCTCAAGACTAGGTCTTATCGTACCGGTTTACAATGTAACTGAGGGGAAACCAATTAACATCAAGGTAGAAAGTAAAGTTACATTAAACAGGGAGCGTAAAACCTGGGCAATGGAAGACAGTACAGAATTTAAACTAAGAAACAATTAGAGAGAGATAAATATATAATCAACAAAAACTATAAGATACGTAAACATAGATTTATCCTAGGCAGTTATTAGCATGGTATGTCCAGTGGGAGAAGGAAAGGGTGAGGTTGGGTGGGGGGGAAGGGGAGAGGGAAAAGAGGGGGGGTAGGGATTAAGGAGGGGTGGGAGAATGAGAGTCAGTGATGGTTGAGGAGATCCTTCAGCGGTAGGCTTCTGCGAACAGCCAGGTTTTCAATTTCTTTCTGAATGTTGAATGGCATTGTTCTTGGCGTAAGTCTTGGGGAAGTGAATTCCAATGTAGTGGACCTGCTGTTGAAAGAGCACGCTTGTGAATAGAGTTGTGGACAGATGATTTGTTGGGGGGGGCCTTGAGCGAACCTTTGTAGGCAGTTCTGATCGGTCTTGCGGAAGTATGTAATTCGAGTGGGAAGGTGAGTTGGAGAGTGGATTGCTGGTAGACGGATTTGTGGATGATGGTGAGAGCCTTGAAAAGTATTCTATATTGGATGGGCAGCCAGTATTCTATATTGATATGGGCAGCCATATCATTGGTGTGATATGGTCCTTGCGACGAGTGTTTGTAAGGATCCTAGCCGCTGCGTTTTGCAGCATCTGAAGAGGTTTGGTGGACGAAGCGGGGAGAGACCAAGTAATAGAGCGTTACAATAGTCGATCTTTGAAAACAGTATGGCTTGAAGCACCGAACGGAATCCTTGAAGTGTAAGAGCGGTCTAAGTTGCTTCAGGACCTGTAGCTTGAAGAAGCATTCTTTGGTTGTGGCGTTAATGAATTTTTTGAAATTCATTCTAGAGTCAAGGGTGGCCCCAAGATCTCTGACCTGGTTTGCTAATGGGATGCTAGCATTATTTGCGAGGGGGTTGTGTCACTAGGGGAGATAACCAGTAGTTCCGTTTTGGAAGTATTTAGGACCAGGTTGAGACTAGAGAGCAGAAGGTTGATGGCTTGTAAGCAGTTGTTCCAGAAATTTAGAGTAGAGATGGGGTCCGCGATGGGGATTATGATTTGAACATCGTCCGCGTATATAAAGTGGGTGAGATTGAGACTATTGAGTAGCTGGCATAAAGGGAGTAGATATATATTGAACAGGGTAGGGGAAAGTGACGAACCCTGAGGTACGCCTTGGTTTGATGGAATGGAGTGAGATTCTTTGTCATTTATTTTGACTTTGTAGTGTCTGTTCAGAAAGGATGTGAACCAGAGCAGTGCAGAGCCGGATATGCCTATTTTCCATTAAACGGTTTTAAGAGGATAGTGTGGTTTTACCGTGTCGAACGCAGCAGAGATGTCGAGAAGGGCTAGCAGGTAAGATTGTCCCTTGTCAAGGCCCATCAGGATGTTGTCCGTTAGAGAAAGAAGGAGGGATTCTGTGTTTAGGCATTTCCTGAATCCGAATTGAGAGGGGTAGAGAATATTGTGGGAGTCAAGGTAGTCTGTGAGTCGGATGTTGACAAGCTTTTCCATTAGCTTGGCTATAAAAGGTAGGTTTGCAATGGGGCGGAAGTTTGCAGGGTTGGCTGGGTCCAGGTTGGGTTTTTTAAGTAAGGGTTTAAGTGAAGCAATTTTTAAGGAGTCCGGGACCGATCCTTGATTGAGGGAGCAATTTATGATGTCTGCCAGCGGTTTAGCAATGGTGTTAGGGATGGTGAGAAGTAGTTTGGTTGGTATTTGGTCCAATGGATGAGTGGAAGGTTTCATTTTCTTGATTATTGATTCAATTTCCAGGGAGGATGTCTGTTCAAGAATTTCTAGTGACGGTCTGTAGATAGTTGGTGGAGGGTTATTGGTTGCGAGGCTTAATGGTTGCGAAGGGTTTGGGGAAGTGTTAGTTGATGCCAGGGGGGCAAGTAGGTTTTTGATTTTGTTATCAAAAAAGATAGCCAACTCTGTGGATTTGTTCTGGGCTTCTTCTTCTGGGATGGTGAGGAGCAAAGGTGTGGTAAGGGCAGCTACATATGAGAACAGAGTTTTTGGGTCATATAAGAAGCCGTGTATTTTTTTGGCGTAGAAATCTCGTTTGGTGCGGGTAATGGATGTCCTATAGTAGCTCATTGCAGTTTTGTACGAAGCAAGTGAGGAAGGGGAGGAATCTTTCCGCCAGCGTTGTTCTTTGTGTTGTAGATCCTGTTTGAGTTTCCTTAGTTCGGTTGAGAACCAGGGTTTCTTGTTCGTGCGGGCTGGGTTGATAACTTTTGTTGTTACAGGGCAAATTCTGTTAGCTACTGAGTGTGTAATAGTTTGCCAGGAGTTCATAGCGGTATCCGCATCTGAGAAGTCCAGTTTAATTAGTTCTTCGGCCAGGCTGTTGTTGAGAGTGTCCATGGGACAGGGTTTCCTGAACTGGATCGAGGATTTAGTAACAATAGGGGTCAATTTTTGTTTTATAGATAATTTTGTAGTTATCATCGAGTGATCTGACCAGGGGATGGGGGTGCAGGAAGGAGGGGTGATGGGCGAGATGGTTTCGTTAGTGAATATTAGGTCAAGCGTGTGGCCTGCCTTGTGTGTGGGATTGTTTATAATTTGTTTGAATCCCATAGCCTGGAGAGAAGAGAGAAGGGCTTCGCAATTAGATGATAGGGTAGGGGAGTCAACATGGATGTTGAAATCTCCTAAAATAATAGCCGGTGAGTTAGTGTTGATGTGTTTGGCTATGGTTTCGATGAGTGGAGAAGGGTCGGATTCTAGGAGCCCCGGGGGGGCGTAAATAAGGCAGACTTGAAGCTGGGAGGATTTGAATAGTCCGATTTCTAATTTGGTCGTCGATTTGAAGGCTTGCTGGGACAGTCTCAGTTCTTTTTTTGCTATTAACATTATTCCACCCCCTCTTTTTTTAGGTCTGGGGATAGAGAAAATGTCATATTGTTGTGTTGGCAATTGGTTAATTATGGCGGTGTCTGTGTTTTTTAGCCATGTTTCGGTAATGGCACAGATGTCCGGTTGGGTGTCCAGGAGGTGGTCGTTCAGCAAATGAGATTTTTTTGAGAGCGACTGCGAGTTGAAAAGGGTTAAGGTGATTAGAGATAATCCTAGGAATTGTATTAGAGGGGAGATCATGATTGGAATCAGGGATCTCTTTGATCGTAGATTGAGCACGGGGGTATTCGCTCTGTGGGAGAGTAGGTGAGGGATGATCTGAATGGGGAAAGTTTGTAGCATGCTGTCTTTTAAGAAGAAATTGCTGGTGGAGAAGATTGTTGGATGACTACTGGGTGTTGGAGTGGCTTGATGAGTGCTGGTTGCTGGAGTGACTGGACGAGTGCTGGTTGCTGGAGTGACTGGACGAGTGCTGGTTGCTGGAGTGACTGGACGAGTGCTGGTTGCTGGAGTGACTGGACGAATGCTGGATGCTGGAGAGACTGGAAGAGTGCTGGTTGCTGGAGTGACTGGACGAATGCTGGATGCTGGAGTGACTGGACGAGTGCTGGATGCTGGAGTGACTGGACGAGTGCTGGATGCTGGAGTGACTGGACGAGTGCTGGATGCTGGAGTGACTGGACGAGTGCTGGATGCTGGAGTGACTGGACGAGTGCTGGATGCTGGAGTGACTGGACGAATGCTGGATGCTGGAGTGACTGGACGAATGCTGGATGCTGGAGTGACTAGAAGATTGCTAGAAGAATGCTGGATGCTGGAGTGAGTGGAAGCATACTGGATGCTGGAGTGGATGCTTGATTGACTGTACGAATGCTGGAGTATTGTTGAGTGTGGGAGTGGGTGGACGACTGCTAGGGGAGAGCTAAGGTGGATCGCTTGGGAGAAAGAACGGTTGGAGTAATAGAGGGAGGTAGCGAGTGTATCGTCTGGTACCGTGTGCTGGAGCGCACGAAGGAGCGCACAAAGGGGCAGGCCCCTTTGTTGCGCTCCTTAGGCGCGCGACGCCTCGAGCCGTTTCAGCCCTTTAAAGGGCTCTGGGGAGGCGTCAGGGCTTCCGGGGAGGGCTTACCGGTGGCTGCTTCCTTCTGCCATCGGTTTTGACGCCGCTGGGTTTTTTTAATTTTTTTAAATTTTGTGTTGCCTCGAGGCCTCGCGAGAGGCTTGTCTCCGGTCCACCTCCCCTGGCCCCGATAGGCCAACGCCGACCGCGTGGGGAGGGCCGACCGAGCCGAGGGGAAGAGCGGCGAAGCAGCAGGTAAAAAATTCTTCAACAAAATATGTCCACAGTGGCTTTTTGAAGAGAATACTGAATGGCTGAGGTCACTGCAGGGGTATATCTAGGGTGACGTCAGCTTTGAAACCTGACTCAGTCTCCATCTGCTAGCAGGGAAACACATAATCCCATTAGTCCTGAGTCCATCTGTCTACACTAAGGAAAACAAAATTATCAGGTAAGTAATTTATCCATTGTTGTACCCTAGTTGGGATAACCTTAGAAGGGCATAACAAGCTCATATACTGTCTTGGCCATTGTGATGTCAGTTGCCAGTCTATAAGGTCTACCTGCTTAGACGATATTAGCAAAGCTACAAAGCAGATCTCTGTCCATTCATTCTTCAATCAATCGATATTGCTTCCTGTCTGGATTCTAGATTAGACATTCTGTTCTATATGATATTTTTGTGGAGTACATACCAACTCCCATCCTCCTGTGATACTTTACAATGGCTTCCTGGGTTGTCGTCTTTTATATCTTTTCTATGTTCTTATGGTTGCTGGAGGGGAATACAAAAGAGAAAAGAGGCACTCTCTCCTATAAACATGTTTTTTCGCTACTGGCAATGTTCATGTTTTCACTTTTTGTTTGGTGACAACCCTTAGCTAGGTAGTCCCATTGGTGTCCCTCTTTGTGGCTCATCAGAGAAAAGGAAATTTTAAGGGGTTGAGAGGGGAAGGACTGCCTACCATTTCTCTTGCCGGGGTAAGAGGAGCCTCAGTGCCCCGAAGTTTTCCTTGTACCACGTGACTTTTCTGACGGAGGGCGGACCCGGAAGCAGCCCTATAACATCGAGCTGTTAGCGGCGTGCAGCCGACGTCGGTGCACCGCCAAAGCCGCACGCGGCTTTCGGGCTTTGCCGGGCTTCGCAGGGAGATGCAGGGAACTTTGCATTAATCCTATTTTACAGCAGCCCACCTTCAAAGACCCCACGTGAGGAAACAGGAGAGACTTTCAACTCAGCTAAGTTCCCTTCTTTTTTTCCTTGTATTTCTGATTCTAATATTATGCCTCATTCTGCCTGGAAACGGAGGGCAAGAGAGAGAATTAGCCAGTCCGAAATTGAGCCCTATGGATTCCCATATCAGAAGGATTTCCATGATACCTGGTGGATTGTCGCTTGAGGGAATGCAGGAAGGCAATGCAAACCCTCGTGACTTTGAGATCTCTTTATCCCCGGATTGTAGAGTACCCCCTGACAATCCTGCTACTTCAAGATCCGAACCTACAGAGAACACTGTGTTGTCCCTGGAAAAGTGTGACACTACGGAGGGTCCTCTGGAAACGTCTGAGGTTCCGGTAGCAGAAAGATTAGAAGGGGCAGCTGTGATAGGGGATATATCTCAAGATCCTGTCTTAGAAAGTGAGAAATTTGAAATGATACCTATTGTGAGACCACATACATTTTCACTTGAAGTAATTTGGGAAACGCTTGTTGTGTTAGACAAAAATGTATCTCTTCAATTAAAACCATTAGTAAAAAATATGGAAAAAATTGAAATTAAAGTGAATAAAATAATTTCTGATGATAAAATGAGAGATTTAGAAATTGGGAAAAACTCCCAAGAAATAAAAAAAATTAAACAACCAAAATGGTTTAATAATGAAGGAAGATTAATTTTTGACTAGAAAATTAGAGAATTTAGAAAATCAAACAAGAAGCAATAATTTAAGACTGATAAACTTCCCTAAAATGGTAAGTTTGTCAGCGATGGAAATGTGGAATAAATTCGCATTAGAATTTTTAAAAATTCCACAACAAGCGTTACCTCCACTGTCCCAGGTATATTATGCACCTTCTATGAAAAAGTCATCTGAAAAAGAGGATCATTATCAATCCTTAAAACCGTTGAATATAACCGATATTCTTGAATCCACTGGTTTAGAAGAAGCCCAACCTGCAACTATGATAATATCCTTTTTATTGAAAACAGACAGAGTGGGTTCAAAAACTTTTTTTGTAATATTAAAGAGAAATTTTGCCAGATGGGAGGTTAGAATGTTTCCGGATGTGACGAGGGAAACCCAGAATAGGAGGAAAGAATTTCTTACATTTAAGTCAAAATTGTTGCAAATGGGTGCATTATTTAAGTTAAGATATCCATGTAAATGTGATATGATATATATAAAAAGGTGAAATATTGTTTCTTCCAACCGTCCCATCTGCAGAGATTTATTATGGAAAAACAAACTACAGGAACTATTGATACCTCCCCTAGTGAAATAGCTGGTAACTCTAAGTAACAGTTAATATGGTTATCCTAGTTGATCGTCTATTATTACTTAATTATTTCTGTTGTGATTGTAACTGCCTTAAAAATGTGTGGAACCTTTCCTCATGTATTGTGGACTAAAAATTGGCTGCGGCCAGTATTGCTGTCAAGAATGCTTGATTGTAATTTTTGAAAATTCTGAGAAATAAAAAATTTCCTTTTCTTTTTTTTTTTAATCATATTTATCTCTCACTTCACTTCACAACACTGTGAGTTATAAGAAATAGTATATAAAATCCCAATCTATAATACAACTATAATGCATATATTAACACAACATACAACAGTACACAAAACAGAACCTCACAAAAATCCCATATCATAAAAATTAAAATTCTGTCAAACTATTATGTAAAATCCACTAAGGAGTGCAAGAAGACTCTAGGTCCAATAATTTCATATTCAACATTCTTTATTTGTAATTTTAAATATTTCAAGGAGCCACTCCTGATTTCAAATAATGCACAGATAAATGACTGCTTCAGGGTCCCCCGACACGGACCCCGTGTTTTGCCCGAAGGCTGCGTCGGGAGGGACAGTCTATAATTTCAACAAAAGCTAAAAGAAGAACAAAACGTCAGAATTAGAGGTAATGGACCAATTTAAGGGTACAGAGTGTATATAATACCGCCGAGACACGTACCTTAAAGTCAGCTGAGGAGTTCACACAGCTCAAAATGGCAAGGAGGGCGGGCGGCTAGACTAAACTCAGCGTTTTTAAAAGGATCTGTTTTGGCGCGTTTTTTACCACCAATCAGAGGAACGAATCAGCTAACCAATCAGGGCTGGACAACCTGCACGCTACAAAATGAGTGATGTCATACAACGCTAACTAATGTAGGGAAACACACAGATGAGAAGGTTTCTTTGGAAATGCATACAGAGGAACACGGAGAAAAAATATGTATACGGAGAAAAAATATATATATTTTTGTTACTACACAAATTAATATAAAGAGAGCATGCAAATGAAAAAATGAAAAAATATGAAAAATATGAAAAAATGTTGCCAATCAAAAAGTTATTTATAGAAAGTGATTATGAAGAAATTCTGCCACTCCATCTCATACAGAGGAAAATTATATGGTAAAATTATAAGAAATACTTATAAGCAGTATTTATAAGAAATATTGCCACTCAATCTCGTTATTTAATCCTGCCGGATGTAGGCTATTAAGAATAAAAATCCATTTCTGCTCTCTGCGGATAAGCATATCAGAAAAGTTTCCTCCCCGACTAGGAGGATGAAGCAGATCAATAACCAAAAACTTTAAGTCATCTTCAGAGTGCCCTGCTGTTTGCCAATGAGCGACAAGGGGAGCAGTGTCACGGCCAGTGCGAATATTGGACCGGTGCTCGATAATACGAGTACGTATTTGTCTGGTGGTTTTGCCCACATATAATTTTGGGCAGGGGCACAAGATCACGTAGATTACTCCTCGTGAATGACAGCTGGAAGAAAATTTCAAAACAAATTTTCTGTGTGTAATCGGATGTTCAAAGTTATCGGTGGAGAGGACTAAAGGACATACTGAGCATTGTCCGCAGGATTGATGGCCAGAAAAAATATCTGGAGTGGTATTGAGATTAGGTTGAAAATGCGAGTGTACAAGCATGTTTCTCAAATTTTTACCGCGACAAAAAGAAAAACGTAATGGATAGTTAAAGACCTCATGCAGAGATAATAATGACCAATGACGCTTTAAAATAGAGGTAATAGTGTACACATGAGTGGAGAACGGCAAAATACAGTTAATACATGAATCCTCTGTACGGGTTTGTGGAAGGAAAAGAAAATCTCGGTTTACATATAGTGCTCTTTTAAAGGCTTTACGGAGTACCCGGTGAGGGTACCCCCTTTCCTTGAACCGGAGGATCATCTGCTTAGCTTGTATTGTAAAGTCATCCTTAGATGAACAGAGGCGTCGAAGCCGTAATAGCTGTCCGGCTCGGATGTTCATTTTTAAAGGAGTGGGATGGTGACTTTCAAATTGTAACAAAGTATTGCGGTCTGTGCTTTTGCGATAAATAGACGTACTGAATATCCCTTCATTTAGCTGTACCTGCACATCTAAAAATGAAATGGTGACAGGATCAATGCAATGGTTAAATTTTAAATGAGGATTGCTCTGATTAAGCCAGTCCAAAAAATAATAAAACTGTATGTCTGTCCCTGTCCAAATCAAAAAAATGTCGTCTATATAACGGTACCATGCACTAATGAATTGAAAAAATGGAGAAATGTATACTACTTCTTCCTCAAACTTGCTGACATACAGGCATGCTAAACTGGGGGCCATGGTGGCCCCCATGGCAGTGCCTTTGACTTGTTGGTATAAGGTTTGCTGGAATTGAAAATAATTTCTGGTTAAAGCCAATCGTGTTAGGGAAACTAAAAACTGAGTAGATATACGATTTGGAGGAATATGGGAACTCAAAATGTTTTCAACCAATGTCAACGCCTCATCCTGGGGGATATTGGAATAAAGGGATACTATATCCAAACTGACTAAAAAGCATGTCTCTACAGGTGAAGGGAGGTTTTCAATAATAGTGATAAAATGGCTTGAGTCACGGACATAGGATCGACTTAAGGGAACATTAGGTTTCAAAAAAAGATCTACAAATTGCGACAAAGGTTCCAAGATAGATCCTATGCCCGCGACTATAGGACGTCCCGGGGGATGCACAAGGGATTTATGGATTTTAGGGAGAATGTAGAATGTGGGAATAATTGGATGTTCTGTTTGTAAAAAATTGGCTTCACGAGGAGTAAGCTGATGTAAATCTAAAGCAGTCCAGATGATGGTACTGTCATTGCCAAGGATCCTGGGGTGGCTGCTGCTTCGTGTTGCGAGTGATTCGAGAGTTCTGTGGACCTTGAGAACGCCCCCGGTATCTGGGGTTCCGGGATGGTTTCCCGGAGGGTTGAGGGTCTAAAAAAGCCTGTGAAAATGCTTGTGCTGACTGTAACTGTGGCTGTGGTAAGGATAATTGTGAGAAAAATGATGAGGCTGCTGGTTGTTGGACAGGTATGGTAGAGGGGTAGATAGGAGCTGATTCTTCTTGATGAGTGGCAACTGCTGAGTCTTCCCCTGAAGAGTCGTCCGAAGAGTTTGCAAAAGTCACTTTTCTTCGCGGTGTGTTGGTGTTCGTCCATGAGTAGACGTATCCTTTTGAATAGTCAGTCTCGTCGCGTCCAACGCGACGAGACTGACTATTCAAAAGGATTCAAAAGGATACGTCTAATTTATCTTGTCGTTCATTATCTCAACATGAACTGTCTATCTTGGAAAAAGGACTGTCTTTTGTTCCTACCATACCTTTTGATGCCTTTAATTTACAAGTGTTTTTGTTTCGATTTTTTCGTATGTTACGTATCAAACATTTTTTTGCTAATTCTCCATCAGCAGGTGATATGTCTATAATCAAGAAAAAATCAAAATGGCTTCCTCCCGGACCGATCGATCCGGTATTGATTACATTTGAAAAATTAGTTCAGCATGATATTCAAAAGTTACCCTCTAAGCCAAAGGTGAAGCATTTCAATATCTCCAAAAATGAGAAATTAGCCATCTCATCTTTGACATCTGACCCAAATATCATTGTCAAACCAGCAGACAAGGGTGGGGGAACAGTGGTATTAAATACTACTGATTATAAGGAAGAGATACTCCGACAATTATCAGATACTGACTTTTACATGCCATTGACTATGGATCCCACTCAGGAATTAAAAGAATCAATTAAAGATATTGTTCAGGATGCTTTAGATTCACATCAGCTTACTCCTCGTGAAGCCAATTTTTTACAAACAGAACATCCAATTATTCCCACATTCTACATTCTCCCTAAAATCCATAAATCCCTTGTGCATCCCCCGGGACGTCCTATAGTCGCGGGCATAGGATCTATCTTGGAACCTTTGTCGCAATTTGTAGATCTTTTTTTGAAACCTAATGTTCCCTTAAGTCGATCCTATGTCCGTGACTCAGGCCATTTTATCACTATTATTGAAAACCTCCCTTCACCTGTAGAGACATGCTTTTTAGTCAGTTTGGATATAGTATCCCTTTATTCCAATATCCCCCAGGATGAGGCGTTGACATTGGTTGAAAACATTTTGAGTTCCCGTATTCCTCCAAATCGTATATCTACTCAGTTTTTAGTTTCCCTAACACGATTGGCTTTAACCAGAAATTATTTTCAATTCCAGCAAACCTTATACCAACAAGTCAAAGGCACTGCCATGGGGGCCACCATGGCCCCCAGTTTAGCATGCCTGTATGTCAGCAAGTTTGAGGAAGAAGTAGTATACATTTCTCCATTTTTTCAATTCATTAGTGCATGGTACCGTTATATAGACGACATTTTTTTGATTTGGACAGGGACAGACATACAGTTTTATTATTTTTTGGACTGGCTTAATCAGAGCAATCCTCATTTAAAATTTAACCATTGCATTGATCCTGTCACCATTTCATTTTTAGATGTGCAGGTACAGCTAAATGAAGGGATATTCAGTACGTCTATTTATCGCAAAAGCACAGACCGCAATACTTTGTTACAATTTGAAAGTCACCATCCCACTCCTTTAAAAATGAACATCCCAGCCGGACAGCTATTACGGCTTCGACGCCTCTGTTCATCTAAGGATGACTTTACAATACAAGCTAAGCAGATGATCCTCCGGTTCAAGGAAAGGGGGTACCCTCACCGGGTACTCCGTAAAGCCTTTAAAAGAGCACTATATGTAAACCGAGATTTTCTTTTCCTTCCACAAACCCGTACAGAGGATTCATGTATTAACTGTATTTTGCCGTTCTCCACTCATGTGTACACTATTACCTCTATTTTAAAGCGTCATTGGTCATTATTATCTCTGCATGAGGTCTTTAACTATCCATTACGTTTTTCTTTTTGTCGCGGTAAAAATTTGAGAAACATGCTTGTACACTCGCATTTTCAACCTAATCTCAATACCACTCCAGATATTTTTTCTGGCCATCAATCCTGCGGACAATGCTCAGTATGTCCTTTAGTCCTCTCCACCGATAACTTTGAACATCCGATTACACACAGAAAATTTGTTTTGAAATTTTCTTCCAGCTGTCATTCACGAGGAGTAATCTACGTGATCTTGTGCCCCTGCCCAAAATTATATGTGGGCAAAACCACCAGACAAATACGTACTCGTATTATCGAGCACCGGTCCAATATTCGCACTGGCCGTGACACTGCTCCCCTTGTCGCTCATTGGCAAACAGCAGGGCACTCTGAAGATGACTTAAAGTTTTTGGTTATTGATCTGCTTCATCCTCCTAGTCGGGGAGGAAACTTTTCTGATATGCTTATCCGCAGAGAGCAGAAATGGATTTTTATTCTTAATAGCCTACATCCGGCAGGATTAAATAACGAGATTGAGTGGCAATATTTCTTATAAATACTGCTTATAAGTATTTCTTATAATTTTACCATATAATTTTCCTCTGTATGAGATGGAGTGGCAGAATTTCTTCATAATCACTTTCTATAAATAACTTTTTGATTGGCAACATTTTTTCATATTTTTCATATTTTTTCATTTTTTCATTTTTTCATTTTTTTATTTTTTCATTTGCATGCTCTCTTTATATTAATTTGTGTAGTAACAAAAATATATATATTTTTTCTCCGTATACATATTTTTTCTCCGTGTTCCTCTGTATGCATTTCCAAAGAAACCTTCTCATCTGTGTGTTTCCCTACATTAGTTAGCGTTGTATGACATCACTCATTTTGTAGCGTGCAGGTTGTCCAGCCCTGATTGGTTAGCTGATTCGTTCCTCTGATTGGTGGTAAAAAACGCGCCAAAACAGATCCTTTTAAAAACGCTGAGTTTAGTCTAGCCGCCCGCCCTCCTTGCCATTTTGAGCTGTGTGAACTCCTCAGCTGACTTTAAGGTACGTGTCTCGGCGGTATTATATACACTCTGTACCCTTAAATTGGTCCATTACCTCTAATTCTGACGTTTTGTTCTTCTTTTAGCTTTTGTTGAAATTATAGACTGTCCCTCCCGACGCAGCCTTCGGGCGAAACACGGGGTCCGTGTCGGGGGACCCTGAAGCAGTCATTTATCTGTGCATTATTTGAAATCAGGAGTGGCTCCTTGAAATATTTAAAATTACAAATAAAGAATGTTGAATATGAAATTATTGGACCTAGAGTCTTCTTGCACTCCTTAGTGGATTTTGCTACGAATTGTGGAGTGCAGCACTGCTCCTTCTTTATATTTGGAAAACTATTATGTAAAACCATCAAAATAAAATAAAAAGACAAAATATCATTACAGGGGTGGCTAACTCCGGTCCTAGAGAGCTACAAAAAGGCTAGGTTTTCAAGATATCCACAATAAATATGCATGAGATAGATTTGCATATAATGGAGGCAGTGCATGCAAATCTCATATATATTCATTGTGGATATCCTGAAAACTTGGCCTGTTTGTGGCTCTTGAGGACCTGAGTTGGCCTCCTTTGTACCAATAACTACTTAAAGATCATTAAAGATAACTATTATTTCATCCACCCTTACTTATTTGCCAACTTGTGACTGTTGTTCATGACAGCATTAAATGAGCTATACTATTCACCCACTTTCCTGTTTGGAAGAAGTTTTTATTTCAGTTGCCCAAGTTGGTTGTTTTATGCAATTAACTGAAGAGAAGTGTGTCCAGAGGCACATGGGAAAATGTCATGCATGCTGAAATGTTTCCCTAGAAAGTTCTGGAAGAGTCCTGCTATTCAATATGAAATGAGTCATGGGACCCATCAGTTTAACACCTTGTACTTCTTTCTTCATAGAATATCTGTTATAAGTATACAATTACCTTTAATGTGATGATGCTTCCTAACATTTTTGTTCTACAGGTAATGGTATGGAAAACTAACTTTGATGCTGCTGATTATGGAGATGTACTGAGAACTCAGCAAAGTGTTGCAAATGTAAATAGAGAGATGCCAATTATGGATGGTCATATTATGCCCTCACACCGTAGTTCTACAAAAACATGTTTTATTGAGGTATGGGAGTTTTGAAATTCTATTCATTTTGTCAACCATACTGTTCTGCTGAGGTATTATAATGCTTGATGAAATAAAACATATGTAAGTTAAATGCAATAGAATATAGTTATTATAAACCTTGATTCTTTTTTGTTTTCTGCCAATAAAATTGCTTGGGCAGTTGTGGCCTTTTCAAGGTGACATAATTTTTGTGATCTTCATCTGCAAGCTTGCTCGTGCTCTCTCTCGCTCTCTCTCAATTGCTTATAAAAGCAATTTCATGTATGTACTTTGTATTAGATTACTTTTGAAAATTGTGCGAGCTCATACTAATAAGCTTGAAAGGGTCTCTGAAAACTCCCTACAAATTATAACTGTCATATTGAGGTAGCTAAGTAATAGATGTTCACCTTAAGGCTAGAAAATTTTGACCCAGATTGCTAAGATCATTTATGAAGCAAAGATGCATTTGTGACAGCACCTTTAAGAGAAACTGATTAGCCAGTTTGTCTGTTTTCAGCTAGTATCGCTGCTAAGAATTTAGGATTATGTGATACATAAATGTTTTTAAATAAAAAGATGGTCCAAGAAAACAAACCGGTAACCAATCCAATGTGGCTAACAGCAAACAAACAAACGGTGGAATCGGTAAAATTGGACTTTATTGGATCTTGCCCGATTCTGGCCGAGTTTCGCTCTACGAGCTGCCTCAGGGGCTATTGTAAATAAAATAAAAACAAATAAAAGGACTCACAAACATGAATATTTGTAACAACAAGTAAAATGCAATATAAAACTTATATAAATCATATAAAATAATGACATAAAAATAAACATATTGCACTTAAAAATTAAAATCACATTGCTCACTTGTTTGTGTGTATAAATATACATATGCAAATATTTTATAGGTCAAGTGTATATTTGTATGTACAGATATTATTGCAACAAACAACAAACAAAATAGATAACTATAAGGTGTATATGATTGTAAAGGGAGTACATGTATTGATGTAAAGAACTAAAGAACAGCCATAAAAGGATCATAAAAATAAAATGAAAAAACAAGGTGAACCAGGGTGTATAGAACATAGCGAACTGGCTATCAGACCTGTTCTACAAACAGATGCTGTCAATCACAGACCACTGTGAAGATAGTGATATCGTAATTCTTTCAAAGAGAACCAACCAGCGTTGGTCACCTTCCGGGTTTGAATAAAGGTTGAATCATGTTAATTAACTATTTTATGGAATTTTATTTAGAATTTATACTAGTGACACTTTTTCTGGGTATTTTATTATTTATTTATTTCATTATTAATTTTAAGCAACTAATTATAGATATGTTTGTAGACAATACTATACATATGTAAAAGATAAACATTAACATCATTGATATATAAAAAAAAATTTTTTTCTCAATATTATAATATTTTAATATTTTTTGTTCTCTTTGAAAGAATTACGATATCACTATCTTCACAGTGGTCTGTGATTGACAGCATCTGTTTGTAGAACAGATGCTGTCTGTTCTACAAACAGATCTGCACTGATCTGAGCCAAATCGAGTGGTTCGAAAAGGTACTTGAAAAATTACTTTCAGAATTTTTTTCACACTGTATGACGTTTGAATAGGGTTTCAGAAATAAATTCTGAGAACCATCCACATCTTTTCTTTGATTTCTTTTCAATTTACTTTACTGGATTTCGTTTGATTTATTTTGTTTATTTTTTTAGTTTGGTTTATTACACTGTTTGTTCTTATGTTCTATACACCCTGGTTCACCTTGTTTTTTCATTTTGTTTTTATGATCCTTTTATGGCTGTTCTTTACATCAATACATGTTCTCCCTTTACAATCATATACACCTTATAGTTATCTATTTTGTTTGTTGTTTGTTGCAATAATATCTGTACATACAAATATACACTTGTCCTATAAAATATTTGCATATGTATATTTATACACAAACAAGTGAGCAATGTGATTTTAATTTTTAAGTGCAATATGTTTATTTTTATGTCATATTATTTTATATGATTTATATAAGTTTTATATTGCATTTTACTTGTTACAAATATTCATGTTTGTGAGTCCTTTTATTTGTTTTTATTTTATTTACAATAGTCCCTGAGGCAGCTCGTAGAGCGAAACTCGGCCAGAGTCGGGCAAGATCCAATAAAGTCCAATTTTACCGATTCCACCGTTTGTTTGTTTGGTTTTAAATAAAAAGATACAAGCCCATACACATTACTAAGATCAGATTTCATGCTTTATAAACTCCAGAAAGAATATTTGTAAGTTTTGTTCAGTCTTAGTCCAGCCATTTGCAAATTATATTTCATTTTCTTTTTCCTCTGCATTCTGGCAGGTAAATCCCCACTAGTGGGGTTATGCACCTCTGCCAGCAGATGGAGACTGAGCAAAAGTTGATGTCACAGATTTATAGTCCCGCCCCGACATCAGCCAGCAGATGGAGACTGAGCAAAAGTTGATGTCACAGATTTATAGTCCCGCCCCGACATCAGCCAGCAGATGGAGACTGAGCAAAAGTTGATGTCACAGATTTATAGTCCCGCCCCGACATCAGCCAGCAGATGGAGACTGAGCAAAAATTGATGTCACAGATTTATAGTCCCGCTCCGACATCAGCCAGCCAGTATTCTCCGTTTCCAGCAGGTGGTGGCAATGTATTTCCCTATGGGGGATTGCCTGTGAGCAAGAAAGTAAAGAAAGGAAGAAAGAAGTGCAAAAGGGGATGTCAGGAAGATGAGACGTTTATATATAGCACCAGTTGCCTCCCAAGGTGATATTGTTCAGTCCCTCCCTCAATAGAGTGCCTTCAGTCCAGTAGCTTGGGATGGCATAGATTTAAAATTTAATTAGCGGTTTCAGGATAAGAGAGGCTCGGAGGTGAAGGCTTTTGCCCCCTCCCCCAGTAGCTGGGACCTGTTTCTACTCTCAGCCAGGGAGGGCTGAGCTCAGGTAAAAGTTTTACTTTCTCACAGGACAAGCAGGATGGTAGTCTTCACCATATGGGTGACATCAGGATGGAGCCCAATCACGGAACACTTTTGTCAAAGTTTCTAGAACTTTGACTGGCACCTACTGGGCATTCCCAGCAATGCACTGACCATGCATCCAGCAGGGTTCCCCCTTCAGTCTCTTTTTTTTTTCCGCGCAGCAGTAGCCACATGGGTTAAGGAGCTTTTTTGAGATTCCTGACAGGAATTTTCCTCACGGAACGTCTTTAAAAATTTTTCAAAAAATTCTACCTCTTAGGGGTCCCCCAATCGATATTTGTACTCCACGGTCGAAAGGTAAGGTTTTACCCTTGTTGCGGTAGATTCCCATCGAGTTTTCCCTTCGGGGCCTACCAGCCATTGACCGCACTGCGGTTAAATTTTTGTCGAGGCCATGGCGTCAGGTTTTCGTTGGTGCCCCGACTGTCTTTGGACAATGTCCATCACAGACCCGCATAGAGTTTGTATATTGTGCTTGGGGGCCGACCATGATACCCTAACTTGCACCAAATGTGCCCAAATGACGCCAAAGGGCAGCAAAGCCCGTTTGGAGAAGATGGAGTTTCATTTTCATTCAAAACTCCTGCCTCCATCGACCGCTTTGACTTCGTCTGAGCCGGTGCCATCGACCTCTCTCCAACAACGAGACACCGGTGCTGTTCGTCCGGCTTAGACTACTCCTAAGGTGTTGACTTCTTCCCCCTCGCCTCAGGAGAAGGACTGAGGAGAACATCGTGAAAAGCGTCGACACTGGTATAGGAAAGCTCCGTCCGCCGAACCAGGCAAGCCCTCGGCATCAGCGTCGACAGAGCCACTGACAAATGAAATCCCGTCCGGAGAAGACCCCATCCTCCTCTGCGACTGGGTCACTGAGGCGTTCCCCCACCTTCCTCTGTGCAGGGAGCCACGATTCCACTTTCACTGGTGGACCCTCCGGCTACGCCAGTGCTGCCTCCTACTCCGGTGCTGGGGTTCCACACCCCAGGCTTCCGCGAGGAATTGGATCGGATGGCCATTATTAAAGCACTGCAGGACTTCCAGCCTCCATCGATGCCGATACTGTTGCCTGAGCCGGTCACCGATCAGATTCCCATGGCGCTCGCACTGCTATTGGGTAGACTGGATTTCTTGCTCTGTACCCGTCCACCGCTGGAACAGAGTACACCAGTGCGTCCTCTTCCTTCGATGCCGATACCTGTCATCAGAAGACGAAGAAACACAGATACCCATACCGCCGTCTGGGATCAGGCCACAGACTCATTCATTGATGTCACCAGTTCCATTGATCCTTCCATCGATGTGGTCTGTGCCACCTCCGGTGCCATCGATGCCTAGGCCTGGCCCTTCGGTATTATCACCATTTCTCCCTTCTGAAGATCCTCAGGGAGCTGGTGATCAACTTTTTGATCCTTGGACTGATGCTCACGTGTCTAGGGAGTTCTGCGAGGTATGGAGGTAGTTCAGACACGGCAGGTTGAGCAGCTTTTTGACTAGGCCCCGCTCTTTTTTTTTTCTTGCTTGACGTGTGGTAGGCAACTAGGGTGATTTTGTGCATTTTTCACTGTGTACCCCCCCCAGTGTGCACCTGCGCATTGGGTGTCCCATTGCCGCGTCTCCCGCTTCGGTGCGTGTGACTCCTTGGATGCACATATTGTACGTCCAGATTGGGTGTCCATTCTTCTGGACACACACCTTGTGTGCTTTAGATTTGGTGTTCCTTGAGTGGGTATGTATCTGGACTCCTGGTTTGGACATCCACTTTGCGAAATTGTTCTAAGCGCGTGAATCTGGGTGCATGTTTTCTGTGCCCATTTACGGCATGGCTTTTACGTGCAGGAACCTGGCCGCTCCCCTTTTTTTTTTTTTTTTTGTTGTATAGCTGGATGTGTGCCTATACCTGACTCAGCACAGTGGAACCATGATGCCGACAGCGAAGGAGTCTAAGCACTTATCTATTTGTGCTGCATGCCACATAAGGGCGATTACATCTGGAGCTTTCTTCAACCCTGTGTCGGTGCTGCCTGGATGTTCATGGGGGTTTACCTCCTGATTTTTCTGACAGTGGTCCATCTCCTCGGCTGAGGGGAGTGGGGTCAAGGGCGACATGACACAGGTGTCCCCCTCCTTTGGTTGATCCACAGGTTGAGTTGTCAAGAGTAACTCACACTCAGAATGTCAGGTTCAGACGTATGGGGCCTGGAATACACCTTGCTTCTTTTCCTGGGTGGAATTCTTCTTCCAGGGATTATAGACACTTCTACAGGAGTAGTCTGAGTCAACATTACCTACTAGTATGCTCAGAGTTCTCCTGTACTTGCCACCACAGTCAAGGCCCATGGTGCAGCGTGGCCTGACAAGGTTCGAATGCAGGTGGATCAAGATGATACTGATGATGGTGGAGGCTCTCCTGGTGAGGAAGGGGTGATTCTCCCAGTTTTGGAGCTGCATAGAACGTTTATCCGTTTTTCATAGAGATGAGTTGCTGAGCTTGACATCTCAGATTTTGAAGACTGAGTGAATGGGGGTGCAGAAGAAGGACCCCATTTTTGTCACCCTAAGCAAGGCATCATGTTTTCCCCTTCTGGTTGCAGTTCGAGTTGATTGATCTGGAATGGCGTGCGCCAGAGGTGTTCTTTAAAGGTAGGGCGTGCCTTGGCAGGTTTATACTCCTTGGATCTGCAGACCAAAGAGCAGCTTTATTTCCCTAAGGTGGATGCTTTGGTGTGATCTGTTACAAAACAAACCACCATTCCGGTGGAGGGGAGGTGCAGCTCTGAAGGGTGCTCAGGATAGAAGAATTGAAGCTGTCCTAAAGCCAAGCCTTTGAGGCAGTGGCAATTAATTTACAAATTGCTTCTTGTTATTGCCTTGGTAGCTCAGGCTACTTGGCATCTTTCTCAATAACCTGGCAGCACCGCTTCCAATAATGGATTTATGGTAGGGCCAGGGGTTGCCGCTTTAGCTGATGCAGGCTGTCGTCTGGTTTGTGCAGCCGCCAGAGGAGCTGCTCCTGTGATTGTGACCAGGTGACAGCTATGGCTGTGCATCTGGTCGACAGTAAAGTTGCCCTTCAAAGGTTTTCTTTTATTTGTCAGGGAATTGGAGAAAATGGGGAGAAACCCATGTCCCTCGCTTATCAGTGGTTAAGCCGGTTTTCAGGACTTTTTCTGCGAGTGGCCGCTCTCAACTACTGGAGTTTTAGGCCTCATAGGGGGAGGTTCTTCCCAGGGATCCCATCCCTACTGTAGATCTCAGTCCTTTCACCTCCGAGGGCCTCAAAAGATGAGGGCTCCGGTAGTGGAGCCCCTCAATCTGCTCAGTGAGGATTTATAGGCTCACCTGTTGCTGCAGTAGATAAGTGGCTGCCTATCTCGCTTTTATCACAGGTATGTCCAGATTACCTTGGATCAAAGTGGTTCGAGACGGATATGATGTAGAATTTCTTTGCATTCCTCCAGATGCCTTGATATCTCCATGCAACTCCCCTCAGAAGAGGGTAGAAGTGGAAGCCACATTACAAAGGCTATTGAACATGAAAGCGGTGATTCCTGTTCCCGAATTGCAGCATTTATTTTGTCGTACCCAAGATGGAAGGGTCTTTTCGACCTATACTGGATCTTGAGGGCATCATTCGTCATTTGTGAATCATGCATTTCAGAATGGAAATGGTGCAATCTGTCATGATGGCAGTCCAAGTAGGGGAATACTTTGTGTCTCTGGATCTGACGGAAGCATATTTGCATATTCCCATTCGCTGGGAACAGC